>NW_027512952.1:0-313775 GCF_048772815.1 Callospermophilus lateralis
TCTACATCTATGTGACCTGGAGGACATGGTTTCTTATTTTCCAGTGAAGATGAGGCAGCAGTGCTGAATTTGCTCTTTGTAGGTAAACTGTGACCACTGGGGACTAAGTGTCTCCCCATGTGGACTGTGAAGCCATTTGGTCATCCTCCAAATTTCATGGTGTTTCTTGCTGCTACACTGGGAGTTTGCTATTTGATTCAAAAATACAAGGAGTTCTAGTGGGTCACAGTGATGGAGGGAGTTCTGTCACATGTGGTGGGTCAGTTTCTGCAGGAGAATGCACCAAACATACTTCTAGCCCACATATATTGCCCCATTGACCATAGCAACTTGATTCTGAACATTGCCCTGAAATCTCTCAGTATTACAAGATGCCTTTATATAGAAGGGACTGCTTGCTGCACCATGTCAGTCACAAGCCATTTGGAAGCCAATGGAAGATCCACAGGCCCCACCACAGATGTTTTATCATACACCTGACCACCACGGCTCTAGGCCCACTACTCAGCAGGCTCCAACTTATTGGCATCTCTGTTCTACACGATTTTCATGAAACCGAGTCAATCAAAGCACTGTCTGGTATACTCATGATCAGCAACAGGACATCTAAAGGTCCTCCATTGCCACCTGGTCATGGGAAATTCAAAAATTTTATGGTATTTTTGTAGCCATTTTTCAATGATGATGTTGGAGGCACTGTGGGTTAAAATTCACTCCAGAACCATTAAATGTAGAGGAAGCACATTTCAATGAAAGCTTTGGAGAATTCTCACAGGCAAGGCTTCTCAAAAAGTGGCCAAATGGTCACATGAAGCCAGTCCCATTGAGGTCTACAATGAGGTCCATGTGTGTTTCGACTCTCAAATATGGCTGACAAGTCTTTCAGAATAAAATCACGTGATATCTTGGCTGTGATTCCCAGTGCTCTGTTGAAAGCCACCCTGCACATAGATCTCAGTTTTCAAGGGGGACTCTCATGCATGGCCTCCGAAAATCCCAACACAATTCATGGCAATAATTCTCTGAGTTCAGTTCCAGAACTCAGTCTCTAAGGGGAATCACACCAGAGTTCATGTAAAGGTGGACCCAGTCATCTCTTCCAAACACCAAACAAATGGCCACAATTAAAACCAAAACACTCCCACATGGCCCTCATGATCTTTCATATAGACACTCATCATAACCTCTGGCTGGATGTTTCCATGAGGGGCGAAACACAAGACAGTCTCCAAAATAATCTCCCTTGCCCCTTAATGGCCTAAAATCAGGGTTGCCTGGACACACTTCCTGTGAACTAGGAGTGATCAAATAGGCCTGCTGTTAATACTTCTCTGCTTCTCCAATTTGAGGCCTACTGACTGTGGGGTTTATTTTTTTATGTGAATTGGAGTCATTATAAAACCCAAGCACATATCGGCTAGCTTCTGCAGGGCTTTGAAGAAATCATTTGACCCAAAGGATCCCTATTCTCACTTGATGGAGGTCAGGAACCTAAAAGAGGAAGGGGAGAGACTTCATCCACAATGACTGCTCTTTTGGCCATTTTGGTTTTGAATGCACACATGGGATCATTCTTAAGATACATCAGGTGGTGAGAATCTAAGCCATTGCCTCAAACAGGGCCAAGAGGCTGATTCAGACACATCCCTTTTCAAAGCAATTAAGCAAAGAGCCACAGGTGATGCCCATTCATTTCCATTTGAAACCTGTTTTCTTCAGGCTTCACAAAGGGGTGGCCTGAAACAAAGACCTTCCTGACATTCAGGGCAACAGAACAATAGGTAAGCAAAGCAGGGTTTCTCCACTGAGACTTTATTGGTCACACTGATATCTGAGTTTTCTGAGATGCTCGCCATTCCCTTCAGCTATCCAGTACATGGCCATGTAACAGGGTTTGGAAATGGTACATATATTGGACACAAAACCATGAGCCTATTCTGTAGAGTGGCCAGAATTCAGGAAGAACGCACGAACTTTGGAAGATAGCGCGTGTTGCCCATCGATAAGGCAAGCCAAAATCCATTCATCAATTTGGCAGAATAAATGATGGGAAGCTTTCTACTAGACAGGACACATCAATTGATGCATTATCTTTTCTAATGTCTATAACCATGGACACAGTGGGATACACAGACATAGAAACACTCGCGTTGTCAAATGACTTACTAGAAACAGTTCACTCAAAACCAAACAAACCGCCTTTTCTATCTATTCTCAGAACATGAGGCAAATCCATAAACACACAGCGACACCCACAGAGGCACCTCCTTCCCCAAAGTAGGTCTGTGACTATCCAGAGTGTCCTCTGACTGGTGGGTTATAGTATGTTCCCCCGAAATGGCCTGTCCTGTCTCAGATCTGGTCTCTTTAAACAACTCTGTGAAGATGTCAGGAGCCACTGGTGAACCACTATCTGCTTTCTCAGGAAAGGCCCCTCTTTAGAGCTTTTCTGGCTTTTGGCCATTCTCATATCAGTAGGTACCAAGAAAGACTGACTCTGTCCTTGGTATATCCAAACAAGTGAGACCACTGGGACTGGGACTGGGACAGGCTCTGGGTGCCTGTCTTCCTGCATCCCAAGTTCTTAGAGTTCCATCACCAAGGAAGTGAGGTGAGGTCACTTCCTTCAGGAACTGAATGAGGTCACTGCCTTAGCAACAACTTTGTCCTAACAGTTGCTTCCAAGGGTCCCATGAGATGGAGGCTGCCCCTACGTCCTGTGACACTTTCACAAGTTAGAATGTATATCAACCATAGGCACCTGGGACCAGCTCTCCAAACAGGACTGTTTGAGTCCATATTCTAATGGGTGGCACTAGAGCAGATTATGCTTAGTGAAGCTGGCCAATCCCTAAAAAACAAATACCAAATGTCTTCTTTGATATAATGAGAGCAACTAAGAATAGAGCAGGGAGGAAGAGCAGGAAGAAAAGATTAACATTAAACAGAGACATGAGGTGGGAGGGAAAGAGAGAGAAAAGGGGAATTGCATGGAAATGGAGGGAGACCCTCATTGTTATACTAAATTACATATTAGAGGTTGTGAATGGAATGGGAAAATAAACAAGGTGAGAAATGAATTACAGTAGATGGGGTGGACAGAGAAGATCCGAGGGGAGGGGAGGGGGGATAGTAGAGGATAGGAACGGTAGCAGAATACAACAATTACTAGTATGGAATTATGTAAAAATGTGGATGTGTAACCGAAGTGATTCTTCAATCTGTATCTGGGGTAAAAATGGGAGTTCATAAATCACTTGAAGCTAATGTATGCTAATGTATGAATATGTTATGTCAAAAGATTTGTAAGGTTTTGAACAACCAATAATAAAAAAAAGAACAGAGAGGCTGATTCAGTAACAACCTTTCATCCTGACCAGGTTGTTTGCCATGGAAGTTGACTTTTGCTCTCTCAGGTCCTTCAGTGGTGCCTATATCTTCTCCAGGGATCACTTCTGCATGAAACTTTGAGTTTTTCAACAGGTGGAAGATTCACTACATTCCTCTATTTTAGGACCAACACTGTCCCTGCTCTTCTGTAAAGTTAGATTGAGGGAACAGTGTATCGTTTCGCTTAATAACAGGTTTGATTTGGGTTAGGAATCATTCTGCTTGATGAATAATGGTATTGGGAACCTGTGATATTTATAAGAATATATAGGTGAAATATAAGTATGAAAACAGAAATCTAGGTAAGATTGGAATCCCACTAGGGCATTGCGCTCTTGATTGGGATACTTAGCTTTGATACATGTTCTGCATAGATGTTTCAGATAAATCAATAATCAATGGCATAGGACCTTGTACCTTGGATGATTGAATGTAGAAGTGAGTATCCACTCAAACTGGGATAGTCGGTAGGATTAGGAAGATATTCTGTAGGTTTCAGAAGAAGAGTGAGTACAGGAATTGTAACAAAAGTTCTTTAGCAATAGGGTATCACATAGACAGTGAATGTAAATGTCAGCACATGTGAAGTGTTAGTCAAAATTGTGAACTGGTGAAAATATTTAGGAAAGCAGACATCAATAGAGACATTAGGAAATCAGGGAAAGTATAAAGTGAGTGATAGGATTAGACATTTGCAACAGGGCTGAGGTTGAATATATAGTCTTAGGAAGAAACAAATATGTTGTCATAAATAGGATTGACATTTGAGAGCATTAGGCAACCTGGACATGAATGTTTTTAGTAATCCATGCTCTCTTTCCATTTAGGCTTTGGTACAATCATAAGTGTGACCTCTGCTTTTTGTGTCCAGAATATTACTGTGATAAATGCGTACGTAGATCAGGTGACATGAGTATTTCTTCCACCATTTCTGGGAGCAACATTTTGAAGACGAGTAAATTAGTATTGGGGTTACAAATAGATGTACCCTGTGTCTATGAATGTAGAGATAATGCATGAATAGACCATACTGTGAATAAATAATATAATTGGTTCCAACTTTAAATAAAGGATTGAATTGATATCTGAATATATACAGAAAATCTTATATTGATATACAATTATTCATTCCAACCAGTAATACATCTAATGGTAATATTAGGGTTATGTTTTATCATGAAGAGTGTGTGAGTTTTGCTTCAAAATGATTATGGAAATCAAAAATAATGTGTTTGAAATGAAGTCTCATGAAAAGACCAGTCAAGAAACCTGGAGGAATACATGTGTTCTGAATCAGTAAATGACTGAAAGTGAATCAAATGCCAATAAATTTGTGAACTTATGGATGAAATATATGTCCTATGATGTTCGTAAACTATAGAAATTCTATTGTACCAGTGTTGAATAAAATGAACTTCAAAATACACATCATGTCCCATAGGAATCTACTTGCATTGATGTTAAACAGGGTCAGTTAATGTAGAAATATTAGGATTGTATGCACCATTCACTGAAGTTAGTTTTCAGTAATAGGAAACAAATATGTATTTCAGGTGGATGAATATTTCTGAGAATAATCTTGTGAAATGTTGATTATAAATCCACATACATGAACATGAATGAATTTAGGTAGTGTATATAAGACACATATATTTATGAACATGAATGAATTTAGGTAGTGTATATAAGACACATATATTTTATATTTGGAAAAATTTGGAGAGTATATATATATATATATATATATATATATATATATTAAAAAACACACACAGACAATAAAATGTAGCAATATATATGCTAATCGAAATTCTTCATGAAATGTACATCAGCCACAGATGCAAAAATATTTATTTTACCGAACATCGATTTATGTATAATGTTGTTCTACTAGGAGGCTCACCCATAGGTTGAATTTTCAGTTCCAACAGAGTTTAGGAGGAGTGATCTCTTCTCACAATTTGTATTTGCCAAGTCAGACACCTCAGAAGAATATACGTGTGATACCAGGTAAGATTCTATATGTGCATATAAAAATACATGTGCTTAATTGGCTACAGAGAAAGGGAGACAGGTATTCACATATTTGTTAACTTTAAAAACATGTGGAGAACTATTTCAGTTAAAAATTAGCTAGATTTATAACACCTACCCTATATCATTCAAAAGGCAAGTCCAACTATACACCATGCCTCCTCTGTACTGCTTGTATTTCCATTCTGTTTGGATTATTTTTCTCCATCATATTAGGATTAGTAGTCAGAGTCTAGTAGGTTATGGTTTAGTGTCAGGTGTCCGGGCCGGCTGGACACTTCAACGTGGGCGTTGAACCTTGTTGGGGAGGAATGAAGGGACAAGAGTGATGAGAGAAGACAGCAAGACAACAGTTCTGATCATGCTGAAAACTTTTATAGTTCTCACAGTGTATTTATATGCTGCGGATGAGAAAGCTCTCTTATCGGCAGTTGCTGGATGTCTTCACAGGGTGAGATAACCTCAGGATATTTTAGGAAGACGGATAGCCGCAGGATGTCTCAGGGTGATAGATGGCTGCGGGATGTCTCCCAGGCAGGAAATCTCGCAGGGGTCTATTTCTTGTAAGTGTCAGGCTATTCTTTGAAGGAGAACTTCCTTCTAGCCCCTGACATCTTCCCCCTTTCTTATATTAAATATTTGACCATACCTTACAGGCCAATGTTTTAGGGGGTTATAGAGGCTCTGTTTCTCTAACAGGCCTTAGAATATCTCCTGATCTGATCGAGCATGTTTACTAGGAGATTTCGTGGTGGCCTAGGCATGTTTTTTAAGGAGACGGCTTTGAGGGGGAAGCATGCCAACTGCCATGCACCAGAGCGTGTCACTCAGAAGACTTGGGTTTTGGGAACCATGGATCCATCCTCCTGCAGTCCTTCCTGCACCCTCTGTTATTATGGCCTAACGTCCTCACTCCATGGGTGTGTCCTCCCCCAAACAGAGGGGCCCATGGAGGACGAACCCTTATGGCAAGGGCAGAAGATGGTTGGTCAGAGCTGTTACTTAGAGTTTTATATAAGAAAGCGAGATCTGTGGGCATGTAACCTTAAGAAATAAGCTTGTGAGGAGGGTAGAACATCCTTTTAAATGTTGGCAGCACGGTCTTCCATATCCAGGCGATGATAGTGGACCTGTAGGGGCTTAGAGGCCAAAATATTAATCTGTTCTTTAATAAATTGTAACAGCCTGTTTATAATGCAGGGTCCTAGGGACACCATTAAAAGTAAACCCAACAAAGGGCCTAATAGGGGAAGAAGATAGGGCAGAAATCCATTAAGCCCAGTCCAGAGGGGATTTTCAAATATTTCCCTTCGTCTCTTTTCTAGATCTTCTTGAAGCTGCTTAATTTTAGTGCATACTATGCCAGAATTATTGGCATAAATGCAGCATCATTCCCCTAAGGCCAAGCAAATACCTCCCTGGTTAGCTGTCAGCAAATTTAAGCCTCGTCTTTTTTGAAGGAACACTTCTGCCAGGGAGTCTATTTGGTCCTGCAAATCTTTAATGGTTCATGATAGAGTTTTTATCAGTTGTTACTGATAGAGTTTATAATTTGTTGAGACAGGCGATGGTAAGAGTGAATAGACGTGCCTAAGCCAGTGTACCTGTGCCCACAGGAACTGTTATTCCAAGGCTGGCAGATTGTTGGCTGCATCTGAAAAAGAAGAAATTTTGTCCTCATGAGGAGTCCCTCTGTCCCTGTTTTGAGGTAAGTCATTAACCTGTTTAACCAGGAGTTCTGGTAACCATCTTGGGGCTGTTTGATCTTGGTCCAAAACATAAGCTGAGCCTCCTCCCCAGATGAGGACAGGATCTGGGCCTTTTTATTTATTTGTAAGGGGATTGTGTCACATAACAGGTGGGCGAACAGAATTGGACGAGGGATGGCAGTGTCTGTCTGCTGCCAAATGGCCTTCATTGTCTAGGGTAAGAAAAATAAGGGCAAATAATGCATTGTTAAGGCGATGCCTGGGTGTGGTAAATACAAGGGAGGAAGCCTTAAGGAGGGTTAGCCAAGTTTTTAAGGTAAGGTGGGCAAGTTCCACAATGCCTTGGCCCTGAGGGTTGTATGGAATTCCAGGAGTATGACAAATTTGCAAGGTAGCACAAAACTGTTTAAACTTGGCAATGGTATATGTAGGATAAATATCTGTTTTAATATGTATTGGTTTACCCATAACAGAAAAGGCTGAAACAAGATGAGAAAGGACATTTTTGGTAGCCTCTCCAGAATGTGGTGATGCAAAAATAAAGCCGCTGAAGGTATCTACAGAAATGTGTATATATATTTGGCTATTACAAATTCAAGAAAATGAGTAACATCCATTTGCCAAAACTGATCGGGCAGTAATCCTCGGGGGTTAACTCCCAAGTGTTGAATGGGGAGGGAGGCAGCGCAACTAGGGCATGCTTTTACTATTTCTCGTGCCTGTTGCCTGGTAATTTTACAAAGTAATCAAAGGCTCTGGAAATTTAAATGGTGTAGATTGTGTAACTCCGTGGCCTTTTGAATGGAGCCAACAAAAATTGGAAAGATGGAACGAGTTGCTGCATCAGCTTGGGCATTACCTTGAATTAGAGGGCTGGAAAGATCAGAGTGTGCCCTTATGTGTCCTAAGAAAAATGGGTGTTGTCTGACCTGAATTAGCTGCTGAAGCTGGTGAAACAGAAAGGCCGCATTGTTAGAAGCCTTAATGGGGGGTGAAATCACCAGCAGGTGCACAGAATGAGCAATGTAGCCACTGTCTTTATAAATATTAACAGGATTATAAAAAATGTTATAAAAACTTGTGTTATGTCAAACAATTCCACAAACTGTGGTGACTGATAGACAGTATCAAAGGTGGTAGGCTGGTTATTGACAACAAAGACCGCTCGGCCATTACAGGAACCATCTGTAAAGACAGTAAGGGCTTGAGGAATGGGAGCATTTTGAGTAATTTCAGGAAAAGTAAATGGATGTAACTGGACAAAATGTAAAGGGGGGTCATTGGGGAGGTGGTGATCAATTGTTCCCAAAAGCCTGATAGGGAAATACCTCATTCATCCCTTGTCTCTAGTAAAAATTGGGTTTGGTCCTTAGTATATGGAATAAAAATATTATCAGGGTCTTTGCCAAAATGTTGTAGAGAAATCAAATGACCTTTAAAAATAATAGAAGCTACCTGAGCAAGATAAACAGTAATAACCTTCGAGGATGTGGTGGGTAAATGGACCCAAAACAAGGGGCAGTCTTTATTATTAAAATGTGGATCTCGCTGCCAAAATATTCCTGTGGGTGTATGAGGAGTGTGTAAAATAACCAGAACCAGAGGAAGGTTATAAGAAATTTGCGTAACAAATTGTTGGGCAATGGCTTCTGTGACTTGGTTTAATGCCTGTTATGCCTTGGGAGTAAGATTTTGAGGGGAGGAGGGGTGGGAATTACCTCTCAAAATATCATTAAGGGTCAAAAGTACACAAGTGCATAATTTTAAATATGTTATTAGCCATTGAATATGCCTCAGTAATTTCTGAAAATCTTTAAGGGTGTGAAGATGGTCCACACGTAGTTGTATTTTAGAAATTTGGATCTGATTTCTGTAGAATTTTAAGGCCCAAACTTTTATAAGAGTCCTGTGTTTGAACCTTATTAGGAGCTATCTGTAGTCCCAAGGTAGTGAGGATTTTGTAAAAGTCCAAGTAACAATTATTAAGATCATGGGTATTAGGTGCAGCAATTAACAAATCATCCATATAATGTAAAATATAAATTTGTGGCCCTCGCTCTCTCACAGGGTCTACTTCTTGAGCAACGTATTTTTGGCAAAGAGTAGGGATGTTGGCCATACCTTGGGGAAGAACCTTTCATTGAAGTCTCTGCATAGGGCCCTGAATATTAATGCAAGAAAGACTAAAGCCAAAATAGTGTCTATCCACAGGATACAAAGGAATGGTAAAAAAGCAATCTTTTAAGTCCATAACCATTTTACAATAGTTTTTGGAAATAGCCACTGGTGTGGGAATGTCTGGCTGTAGTGCTCCCATCGGGAGTATAACTTTATTAATGGCACACAAATCTTGTAAAAGGCGCCACTTGCCTGATTTTTTCTTGATAACAAAAATAGGAGTGTACGATGGTGAGGTTGAGGGCTCTACATGGCGGGCTGCCAGCTGTTCCTTCACTAACATGGAGGCAGCCTCCAAATTTTCTTGGGTAAGGGGCCACTGATCCACCCACACAAGAGTCTGAGTCTCCCAAATAATTTTATCTCCATGGGAACAGGAGGGTCAGGAACCGACACTAAAAATCCAAATATCCAAATCCATATGTATTTTTTTTTATTGGTTGTATAGGCTCCACCAGTCCTTGTCTCAGCCTCCCAAGGCCTGTACCAGGGACAAAATTTATACGGAGCATTTGATGAGTCACCATGGAATTGGGACTGGCAAGAATAACTTCTATTTGACTCAAAATATCTCCAGCCCATAGGTAAACAGGGAGGTCAGGAACAACGAAAGAAGTGACAGTTCCCTTATTACCCTCTTTATCAGTCCAGCTAAGAGCAGTAGAGATGACCAGAGGATTTTTTGACTTTCCTATCCCTTTAAGGTCAGTCAAGGATGGGGTGAGGGGCCAACCTGATCGCCAGTATTTTTGAGAAATAATTGTCGCATCAGCTCCAGTAAGTACAATTGCTTGGTATTCCTTTCCTTCAATAAGTAAGGTAAGGGTGTGTCTAATATGAGAAATGGGATGAACCCAATATACCTCAGAGGAGCCCAAGGAGGCAGTCCCCCACAGTAGGTTTGGGAGGTGGAAATGCCCCTTAATCTAAGGGAAGAAGTATTAATTGTGCAATACTTTTTCCTCCTGGGATGGCCGCAACTCTATTAATAACTGTGGCCATTATTTTTATTTCTCCAGTGAAATCATTATCATTAATGCCAGGGAAGACCTGAACACCTTGTAAGGTAGTAGAGGCTCTTCCAAGAATAAGGGCACACGTATGAGATGGAGGGGCACCCATAATTCCAGTTGGTATTATCTGGGGCCCTTGCATTGAGTCTAATATTGTATCAGTGGTGGCACAGAGGTCCAATCCTGCACTGCCTGGAGTGGGTAGTTGGAGGGAGCCAATTGTGGAGAAGGATTTTGAGGTAGGTTGGGAGTTTGGGAGGGAACAAACCTCATTGCCCCAGGGAGTTTCCTGAGAAGTAGGAAGAAATAGGCTGTCTGAGGGCATTTGTCATTGATCTACACTCACTGGCCCAGTGATGACCTTTACCATATCAAGGACAAAGTGTAGCTGGGGTCGGTTTAGCTCCAGTTTGAGGAGACACTATTCTTACTCTTTGTTTGCCTGTCGGACACCTGCATGCAAAATGGCCTGGTTGTTTACAAGTAAAGCAAGTACTTGAGCCAGTATTGTAAAAGGCCTTGGTAAATGCGGCACTAATTTGAGACCCATCACATGGGCTGCACCCACGCCTGCACAGATTCTAATAAAGTCAGAAAGTTTCCCTTTATCCTTATGATGTCGAAGAACATCCTGACATGCCAGGTTGACATTTTCAAAGGCAAGATGTTTTACAAAGGTGCTTTCACTTTCGCTTGGTCCAAGCAAGCATTCCACAGCTAG
Organism: Callospermophilus lateralis; assembly: GCF_048772815.1. NCBI lineage: Eukaryota > Metazoa > Chordata > Mammalia > Rodentia > Sciuridae > Callospermophilus > Callospermophilus lateralis. Next base: position 11,046 of record NW_027512952.1, read on the forward strand.
GTAAAGCCGGGGAACAAAGTCGCTATAAGGCTCATCGGGCCTTGTCGAGTTCTTGCCAGGGAAGTGATAGACAAGGCCCTTTCAGGGAGGTGTCTCCAAGCAACTAAGCCAGCCATCTAAATCTGCGCAAAAAGTCCAGCAGGGAAACGTGCCCGTTTAGTTTTAGTGTCAAAAGTTGCATTGCCCACTAGCTTAACATAAGTCCAGGATTTAGAGGAGGCCTTTGTTAATTTTTTTTGAGTAGTTTCTGACAGGGCTCTTTGAAATCTGCATTCCATAGCAGGAAGTCTCCGGCACTGAGGGCAGCTAGGTCTAAAAATTTCCAATCATTGGGAGTAAGAAATTGTGTGCTGCAGCTTTCTAATAAAGCCAACGTATAGGGCACAGTGGGGCCATAGTGAGCACAAGCCTTTTTAAGTTTTTCAAGAAAATGGAGGCTAAATTTTTTGTAGACACTCTGGGTTCCTTCCTGCCTAGGGGTGAACTCCTCATCCTCTAAGTACTGATCTCCTTGATCCATTTCCCCCGCTTCCTCCTCTTTTTCCTCTTCTAAGTCTTTGACCTCAGCCTGGGCAGGCTTATCTATCTGACTGGTGGTGACTGGAAGGCGAGCACAGGCCGATGGAGCGGCTTCGCCTTTGTATTAGACCACTGTGGGCCAGCTTGTGTTGACTCCATTCCTAAGGCTAATGAAGAGAGCTCAGAGTCAAGGGATCTTTATTCTTTTAAAAATTGGATCTGTTCCTGTCCATGTTGGAGAGACTCTCTCAAGGGAGCCAGGTTAGGCAAGGGAAGTGGGGAAAAAATATCTGGGGGGACATTTGGCCCCTGAAGGGCCAGAGCACAAAAGGCAGGAGGGATATAGGAGGGAGGGGAATGTGTAAGTCCTATAGTCTGTGGCAGGGTCCTGAGAGGTGGAGAGTCTTCTGAATGGTAGCGAGCTGCTTCCTTCTCCAAGGTAGCCTCCTTCCCAGGGGTCAATGTTTCTCCGGGATTTAAAACTGCATAAAGGCGGTTGGAAACCATTGGAGCCTTATTCATTAGGGTGGGATTTTGAGGAAGATCAGGAAGGTCCCAGGGTCCTGGGGAGACTAAGAAGGGTCTATGTCTATACTAACTGATGGGCATGCCGAGAAGAGACGAGAGGTCTTTTGCATAGTCTCTTCCCCAATCCTGACAAGTATTAAGGTACCATTGTCAAAGGGTGAACTTTTAAGAATTTCACTAATTTATTTCCAGAAAGAAAAGGTAGGAACAGGCACTTTTTCTGGGCCAAAGGATTCATAATAATCTTTTAAAATGTCTCCTACTCTAAGCCATCTTTTACCATCAATGGTACCTTCAAGGGGAAACCATGGAAAAAATTCTTCGATGTATGAAAAGAAAAATATTAAGTCATTTTTCTTAACACGTGCCCCCCATGTATTTAAGGATTCCTTGTGGCCTGACAAAAACAAATCATGTGACGAAACTGCTTGTCCCATGGTGGGTCACTCACTGTGCGTCATCCCCACTCTCCTCCTGGATCTGTCTCTCAGTGGTGTCTGCTGAGGCAATCGCGAGCTCCACTTGTCCAAATCTTCCAGGAGGACAGGGTTCCCCCTCAGTCAAAGGCTCGAGCCCCAGTCGTTGGGCGCCAGTTGTCCTGGCCTGCAGGACACATCAAAGTGGGTAGCAAACCTAGGTGGGGAGGAATGAAGGGACAAGAGACACGAGAGATGACAGCAAGACAAAAGTTCTGATCAAGCTGCAAACTTTTATTGTTCACACAGAGGAATTTATATGCTGGAGATTTGAAAGCTCTCTTATCAGCAGTTCCTGGATGTCTTCACAAGGTGAGATAACCTCAGGATATTTCAGGAAGACAGATGGCCACAGGATGTCTCAGGAACACAGATGACTACAGGATGTCTCCCAGACAGGATGTCTCCCTGGGGGCTGTTTCTTGTAAGTGTCAGACTATTCTTTGAAGGAGAATTCCTTCTACCCCTTACAGTCAGGGATTCAGTATTTCAAATGGAAAATTGGAGAAAGAATCCAATGTGTATGCAAATATGTGCTACCCAAAAATCTTCCCACTCTCATCCAGAACAATGCCTTGACATTACCTTCACCCCAAGTAAGACACAATTAGAGTAGAAGAGTTAGAAAATCTGTGAATACACATCACGAATGGAAAATGCTCAGGAGTTCACAACCTTGGAGGTGGTAGAGGAGTTTCCAAATGTAAGGGAGAGGGTAAAACTCCACAAACATGGAGCTCTGCTAGACTAAAGACTTTTTGAGAAACTGCCTCTGAGGTTGGGCACTTGAAATATATGTTGTTGTCAGGAGCTTTAGCTCCCTTTGTAGTGAGACCATCAAGCTGGGTCTGCATGTATGTGACCTGGAGGACATGGTTTCTTATTTTCCAAAGGACATGAGGCAGCAGTGCTGAATTCTCTCTTTGTAGGTAAACTGTTGTCACTGAGTGCTAAGTGTCTTCCAGTTTGGAAGCCATTTGCTCATCCTCCAATTTTGTTGTGTTTCTTGCAGCTGCACTGGGAGTTTGGTATTTGCTTCATGAAATACGAAGAGTTCAACTGGGACACAGTACTGGAGGGAGTTCTGTCACATGTGATGGGTAAGGGTCTGCGGGAGAATGCACCAACCAGGCTTCTATCCCACATAGCTTGCCCCCTTCACAATAGCAATCTGATTCTAAACATTGCACTGAAACCTCTCCATATAACAACATACCTTTACATACAAGGGTCTGGGGGCTGCACCATGTCAGTCACAAACCATTTGAAAGCCAATGGCAGATCCACATCACCCAACCACAAATGTTTTAACACACACCTTCACACCACTTCTCTAGGCCGACTACTCAGCAGGGTCCAAATTACTGCCATCTCTGTTCTACACCATTTTCCTGAAACCCAATCAAACAGGCACTGTCTGGTATACTCGTGATCATCAATAGAACATCCAAAGATTCTACAGTGCAAAGTGGTCATGGGAATTTCAAAAATTTCATGGTAATTATCAGACATTTTTCAAGGATGAAGTTGGAGGCACTGTGGGTTTCAATTCATTCAGGAACCATTAAATGGAGAGGAAGCTCATTTCATTGAAAATTCTGGAGAATTCTAACAGGCAAGGCTTCCCAAAGACAGGCAAAAAGGTCACATAAAGCCAGGCGTTTGAGGTCTACAATGTGTGGTCCATGTGTGTTTTGACTTGCAACTATGGCTGCCAATTCTTTAAGAATAAAATTATGTGATATTCTTCCTGAGATTCCCAGTGCTCTGTGGAAAGCCACCCTGGGCCTAGATCTCAGTTTCCAAGGGCAACTCTCATGTGTGGCATCCTAAAATCCCAACACAATACATGGCAATACTTATTTGAGGTCCATTCCAAAACTCAGTCTCTAAGGGGAATCACACCAGTGTTCAAGACCAGGTGGACCCATCATCTTTTCCAACAGCCACAAAAATGACCACAATTAAAACCAAAACACTTCCACATGGCCCTCATCTTCTTTCATATCGACACTCATCATAATCTCAGGCTGTAGTTTTTCATGAGGGGCACAGCCAAGGACAGTATCCAAAATAAGGTCCCTTGCCCACATTTGCCTAAAGTCAATGTGGCTGGGAAACCCTTCTAGTGAACCAGGAGTGATCAAAGAGGCCTTCCCTTAATACAGCTCTGATTCTCCATTTTGAGGCCTAATGAATGTGGGGTTTAGATTCTTTATTTTAATTGGAGTCATGAGAAACCTATGAACATATGATCTAGTCTCTGCAGGGCTTTGAAGAACTCATTTGACCCAAAGGATCCCTATTCTCATAGATGGACGTCAGGAACCTTACAGAGGAAGGTGAGAGACTTCATCCACAATGACTGCTCTTTTGGCTCTTTTGGGTTTGGATGCAAACGTGGGATGCTTCTTTAGATCCATCAGGTGCTAAGAATCTAAGCCATAGCCTCACACAGGGCCAAGAGGCTGATTCAGACACATCCCTTTCCAAAGCAATTAAGCAAGGAGCCACAGATGATGCCCATTCATTTCCATTTGAAAACTCTTTTCTTCAGGCTTCCCAAAGGGGTGGCCTGAGGCAAAAAACTTCCTGACATTCAGAGCAACAGAACAATAGGTAATTAAAAGTACTAAAGCAGGGTTTCTTCACTGAGACTTGTCAGAAGCCAGTGGTGAGCCACTATCTGTTTTCTCATACAAGCCCCTTCTTCAGAGCTTTCCTGGCATATGGCCATTCTCACATCTGTAGGTACCAAGATAGGCTGACTCTGTCCTTGGTAATTCAAAACTAGTGACACCACTGGGAGTGGGACTGGGACTGGCTCTGTGTGCCTGGCTTCCTGGATGCCAATTTCCATCACCGAGGAAGTGATGTGAGGTCACTTCCTTCAGGATCTGAATGAGGTCACTGCCTTGGCAACCACTTTGTCCTAACAGTTGCTTCCAAGGGTCCCATGAGATGGAGGCTTCCCCTACTTAATGTGACAATTTCACAAGTTAAAATGGTATATCAACCATTGGCACCCGGGAACAGCTCTCCATACAGGCCTGATTTGGTCCATCTTCTCCACATTAAGAAGAGAGAAGCTGATTAAGACACAACCCTACATCCTGACCAGGTTGTTTGCCATTGAAGATGACTTGTGGTCTCTCAGGTCCTTCATAGCTGCCTACATATTCTCCAGGGATACTTTCAGCATGGACCTTTGAAGTTCTCAGCAGGTAGAGGATCCCTACATTTCAGTATTATAAGACCACCTCTGTCCCTGCTCTTCTGTAAAGTAAGATTGAGGGAACACTGTATGTTTAGGGTTAATAACAGGTTCAATTTGGATTAGGAATCATTTTCTGGATGAATAATGGTATTGGCAACCTGTGAAATTTATAAGAATATAGAGGTGAACTGTGTGTATGAAAATAGAAATCCAAGTAAGATTGGAAGCCCAGAAGTGCATTGGGCCCTTGATTGTGATACTGAGCATTGAATTACATTCTGCACAGGTGTCTCAGATAAATTGATATACAATGGCATAGGACATTATACCTTGGATGATTGAATGTAGAAGCGAACATCCGGTCAAAAAGGGAGAGTCAGTAGGAATAGGAAGATAGTAGGTAGGTATAGGAAGAAGGGTGAGTGTATGATTTGGAACAAAATTTCTTTAGCAACACGGTTTCGGATAGAAAATGAATTTAAATGTCAGCACATGTGAAGAGTCTGTCACAATGATGAAGTGGGAAAAATATGTAGGTAAGCAGATATCAATAGAGACATTATGAAATCAGGGTTGAGTTTGAATATGCAATCTTAGGAAGAAACAAATATGTAGTCATCAATAGGATTGACATTTGAGAGCATAAGTAATCTTGGACATGGATGATTTTAGTAATCCATGTTAATTTTCCATTTTGGCTTTGGTACAATCATAAATGTGAACTTTGAATTTAGTGTCCAGAATATTTCTGTGAATAAATGTATATGTAGATCAGGTGACATGAGTATTTCTTCCACCATTTCTGGGAGCAATATTGACTGACTACTTCTGATTGATAGGTACAGATTCTTTATGTGAATTGGAATCATGAGAAACCCAAGCACCTCTTCAGGGATTGAAGAACTCATATGACCCAAAGGATCCCTATTCTCAATTGATGGAGGTCAGGAATCTAACAGAGGAAGGGAAGATTCTTCATCCAAAATGACTGAACTTTTTGCCATTTTGGTTTTGGATGCACACATGGGATCTTTCTTTAGATCCATCAGGTGCTGAGAATCTAAGTCACAGCCTCACACAGGGCCAAGATGCTGATTCAGACACATCCCTTTCCAAAGAAATTTAGCAAGGAGCCATAGGTGATGCCCATTCATTTCCATTTGAAAACTGTTTTCTTCAGGCTTTACAAAGGGTTAGCCTGAGGTAAAGAACTTCCTGACATTCAGGGCAACAGAAAAATAGGTAAGCAAAAGGCCCAAAGCAGGGTTTCTGCACTGAGACTTTCCTGGTCACACTGTCCCTGCTCTTCTGTAAAGTTAGATTGAGGGAACAGTGTATGGTTAGGGTTAATAACACGTTCGATTTGGGTTAGGAATCATTCTGCAGGATGAATATTCGTACTGGGAATCTGCAATAATTACAAGAATATATAGGTAAAATAAAAGTATGAAAACAGAAATCTAGGCAAGATTTGAAGCTCAGATGGGCATTGGGCCCTTGAGTGGGTTACTTAGCTTTGAATTATGTTCTGCACAGATGTCTCAGATAAATCGATATACAATGACATAGGACCTTGTACCTTGGATGATTGAAAGTTGAAGAGAACATCCAGTCACAAAGGGAAAGTCCGTAGGTTTAGGACGATAGTGTCTAGGTTTAGAAACAACAATGAGTATAGGATTTGGACCAAACGTTCTTTAGCAATTGGTTTTCAATAAGAGAGTGAATGTAAATATCAGCACATGTGAAGAGTCAGACACAATGTTGAAATGGGGAAAATATGTAGGAAAGCAGATATCAATAGAGACATTAACAAATCAGGCAATGTATAAAGTGAGGGATAGGATTAGACATTTTCAACAGGGTTGAGTTTGAATATATAATCTTAGAAAGAAACAAATACATAGGATTTATCAATAGGATTTACATTTTAGAGCATTAAGCAACCGGGACATGGATACTTTTAGTAATCCATGCTCACTTTCCTTTTAGGCTTTGCTACAATCATAAGAGTGACTTTTGCTTTCTGTGTCCAGAATATTACTGTGTTAAAATTTATATGTAGATCAGGTGACATGAGCATTTCTTCCACCATTACTGGGAGCAATATTTTGAAGACGTATAAATATTGGGGGAACAAAGTGGAGTACCCTGTGTCAATGGATATAGAAATAATGTATGAATAGACGATACTGTGAATAAATAATATAACTGGTTCCAACTTTAAATAGTGGATTGATTTGATATCTGAAAATATACTGGAAATCTTAAACTGATATTCATACATTCACTACAACCAGGTATACATCTAACGGTAATATTAGGGTTATGTTTTATCATGAAGAGTGTGTGAGTTTTCCTTCAAATATGATTATGAAAATCAAAAATAATGTGTTTGGAAAGAAGTCTCATGACAAGACCAGTCAAGAACACTGGAGGAATATATGTGTTCTGAAGCAGGAGGTGATTGAAATTGAAACAAATGCCTATAAATTTGTGAACTTGTGGATGAAAGATATATCATATGATGTGCATAAACTGAAGAAATAGTAATGTACCACTGTTTAATAAAAATGAACCGCAAAATACACATCATGTCCCATAGGAAAATGCTTGCATTGATGTTGAACTTGGTTTTACTGTAGAAATATTAGGATTTGTGTGCACCATTCACTGAAGTTAGTCTTCAGTACTAGGAAACAAATCTGTATTTAAGGTGGATGAATATTTCTGAGAATAATCTTGTGAAAAGTTGATCATAAATCCACATACATAAATATGAATGATTTTAAGGAGTGTATAATAAGATTCATATATTTCATATTTTGAAAAATTTGGAGAGTATATATATATACATATATAAATAAATATATACACACACACACACACACACACACACACACACACACAGAGACAGACATTTAAACTAGCAATATATATGCCAATTGAAATTCATCATGAAATATGTAACATCCACAGGTGCAAAAATATTGATTTCACTGAAAATGGATCTATATATAATGTTGTTCTAATAACAAGCTCACCCATAGGTTGAATTCTCAATTCCAACAGTGTTTAAGAGGAGTGATCTCTTCTCATAACTTGTACATGCCTAGTCAGCAACCTCACAAAAATGTACGTTTGATAACAGGTAGGATTCTATATGTGCATATAAAAATACATGTGCTGAATAGTCTACAGAGAAAGGAGACACCAATTTGTTGAGAGCCACAGCTTAAGGGGCCCCATCAAACTTCCAGTTACCAGCAACATTCCCCTGCGAGATGATTATTGGCTCACAGCGGCCCCAGCAACATCTAGCTGATTGGCTCCTCTGTGGTGATGCACAATGGAGATGCTCATTGAGCTTTTTCTCCGCTCTTTCCGACTGCCAGCTGATGATTGGCTCACAGCAGCCCCAGCAACATCAAGCTGATTGGCTCCTCTGCGATGATGCACATTGGGCAGTTTCCCTGCCCTTTCAGACCACAGAGCTGCTCATTGTGGGACTTTTTTGGTTCCACCCACCTGACCCAGCCATATGGCCTCAAGAGCAGGAGGATTGTGGGAGGTGGAGAGGCTTGTGGGTGTGACAGAAACTTTGCAAGGAAGCCAGTGGTGGCAGTTGGGCTCTGAGGGTTTTTCCTAAGGAGCTGTTTTGCTTGGCGTGTGTGGTTCTAAAAATAAACTTTGTTTCTTTTGAAAAGTCGCTCTTGAATCGTGCCCAGCCAGACTGCAGCATTTGGTAGCTCGCACGGGGAGCCACTGAGGGTAACTGATAAGGTAAACTGCTAGCCCCTGAGGGAAGGGCGAGAGGATCGGTAGCCATTTTAAGATTCCTCTTTTGTTTTGCTTCACTTTTGTTGCCTGTCCATGGAGATGAGTGAGATGGATGAAAAACCGCTCACATCTGAGAAAAAAATTATTTACTTCTGAGGAACAGATAGGGAGAAAGGACGGATGCACATGTCAGTAGGATATAAAGGCTATAATGACTTTTTGTTGTTCCCTTTTTATTTTATTCTGTCTCGGTTTTGTTTGGCATTGTCTTGTTGGGTTGTATTATAGTAGAAATACAGGATCAGAAATTAGTAAAAAAACAAACTGAAAGAGTGTTAAGTAAATTGTTAGAGGAAGGAGGCACCTCAGTAAAGTCAAGGACAGTCAGGGCATACGTTGATACAATACAAAAATGTAGCCCATGGATTTTTAAGGAGTTGTTAAATATACCATAATGGAACCATCATGGTGAATATTTAAAAGCTGGGAAAAGAACAGCCCAGGGACTCTGACAGTTGGCACATTGCCATTGAGGACGTTTATATCTGGTTTGCTTAGTCCAAAGACTTCAGATCAGACAAAGATAGAGGAACAAAGCTTAGGTCAGAAAAAGCCATCAGGGGCAAAGTTACAAAAGGAGACTGCTACTAACAACTTTCAATAACTAGAGGGCGTAAGTGTCCAACCAACAGCGCCTCCTCTACAGGAGACTGTTACTAACACCTTTCTATCACCAGAGTATGTGAATGTCCAAATAACAAGGCCACCTCCATATGCTAGGAGGCCCCCAAACCCCGCAGTTGATAGTTCGGTTCCTGAGACAGGATCTCAAGTATTAACATGCCCTGTATTTGAGGTAGGAGGGCAGCGAATTCACCATGCTTTAAATTTCAAAATAGTGAAGCAGCTAAAAGGGGCTGTAACAACCTATGGTCCTCAAGTACCCTTCATTGTAAGCTTGGTCGAATCCATTAACAACTTGAATATGATGCCAGTAGATTGGGCTAATATGTGTAAAGCTGTGCTAAATGGAGGTCAATACCTTTTATGGAAGGTTGCCAATGAGGAATTTTGCAAGGAGACGGCTAGGTGAAATGCAGAAGCTGGTTATCCTCAGAGAAATCTAGATATTTTGTTAGGAAAGGGACCTTATGAGGACCAGCAGCAACAAATTGCATATGATCCTGGCGTATACGCACAAATTGCTGCAGAGGCGGTTAGGGCATGGAAGACTTTACAAGGACATGGAGGTTTACAAGGTCAATTATCTAAGGTAATACAAGGAGCTAATGAATCTTACACTGAATTTGTAGATAGGCTTATTCAAACAGCTACCAGAGTTTTGGGGAATACAGAACAAGCAATGCCATTAATAAAAAACTGGCTTATGACCAAGCGAATCGTAGGTGCAGAGATATCACTAGACCATGGAAACATGAAGATTTAAACACATATATTAAATTATGTAAAGACATTAATGAATAAGAGGAAGTCATGGCAGCTGCAGTAAAACAGGCTTTAGATGCCAGAGACATCAATGAACAAGGGCAATTTGTGGCAGCTGCATTAAACAGGCTTTAGATGCAAGGCCAGGAACATGCTACAATTGTGAACAAACAGGACATTTTAAAAGGAATTGCTCCATAGGAAGAGGGTTTAACAAAAATAGGTACCAAAGGAGTAGAATACTGGGTATTTGCCCACGATGCCGTAGAGGGAGACATTGGGCTAATGAATGCCGTTCTCAAACCACCATAGAGGGTACTTCATTATCAAAAACAAACAAGGACTAGCTGTTTATCCACGATATCATGGAGAAAGGCACCGGGCTCCATTGCCAAAAAATGGACAGGGGAGCCCAATGCTCTGGGGCCCAAAACCACAAATATACGGAGCACTGGAGGAACCCAGCAACCCCATCAGTGTAGTGCCCAGGACACATTGTGCATCAGACGCCTCATCAGACAAATCAGAGGGAGCGCAGGGTTAGACATCTGCACCTCCATCAGATCAGTACTAACTGTAGAGATGGGGGTTCAAATCATTCACACATGGTGAAAGGACCTCTTCTCAAAGGAACAGTAGGCTTATTATTGGGACGCAGCTCTTCTAATCTAAAAGGACTTATGATAAGTCCTTGGGTAATAGATCCAGATTATGAAGGTGAAATAAAATTTATAGCCAGTTCTCCAAAGGACATATCAGTAATTTCACCAGGAGATAGAATAGCACAGTTACTAATAATACTCAGTCTGCATGATAAATTTTCCAGTCGTGCTGTAGAAAGAGGTTCCAAGGGATTAGGCTCCACAGGTGTAGATTTGGTTATGCTTTCTTTAAATTTAGATTCTCGCCCCAGGCTAAAACTAAATATTCAAAGACACGAATTCAATGGGCTACTTGATACAGGTGCAGATGTTAGCATTGTCTCTCATCAAGAATGGCCAAAACATTGGCCATTACAACAATACACTCAAACATTTTGAGACCTAGGAGTGGCAACTAATCCCCATAGAAGTGCAATGGTATTGGATTGGAAGGATCCTGAAGAATGTGAAGGAACTATACATCCATATGTATTGGATAATCTTCCCGTAAATTTATTTGGATGAGATGTCCTAGATCAATTAGGTTTGACATTAACAAATAACATCAATCAAAATGTACACACTATTATGGCTAGAGAAGGTTTTAGGAAAGGAAAAAGATTAGAAAAACAAGAACAAGGTATAGCAGCGCCAATACAAATAGACCAAGCAACAGACAGACATGGGTTGGATTTTCAGAAAGGGCCACTGAGACAATAAAAATTACTTGGAAATCAGAAAGACCAGTATGGCTTCTTCAGTGGACCCTGACTAAAGAAAAGATACAAGCAGCCCAGTTCCTGGTCAAACAACAATTAGCGGAAGAACATATACAACCTTCTGTATCTCCCCATTATACTTTCATTTCTGTCATCAAAAAGAAATCTGGTAAATGGAGATTATTGCAAGATTTAAGAGCCATTAATAATGAGATGGTTATTTTGGGACCTGCTCAATCAAGGATTCCTCAATTGTCTGCTTTGCCAAAAACTTGGTATGTTTTAGTTATACATATTAAAGATTGTTTTTTTTTTTCATTTCCAATTCTTCTTGAGGATAGTCCAAGTTTTGCATTTACTATCCCTGCACTGAATCATGAAGGTCCTGATCAGAGGTATGAGTGGAAAGTACTCCCTCAAGGGATGGCTAACAGCCCAACTATTTGTCATATTTATGTTAACAAAGTAATCCAGCCACTTAGAAATCAAAATCCTGAACTACAAATATTTCACAATATGGATGATGTGTTATTAGCACACAAGTTAAAAACCCATTGCTAGAATGTTATGCCACACTTACAAACTTATTAAAAAATTATAATCTAGGGATATCAATTGATAAAATACAATTAAATTTTCCAATTAATTATTTAGGAGTTCTATTATCCTCAACCATGGTCAGTCCACCAAAAATTCAAATATGAGTAGATCAACTCAAATCAATTAATGACTTTCAGAAGTTATTAGGAGACATTAATTGGATAAGGCCTTATCTAGGTATACCAACAGGACAGTTGGGACCTATATTTGATATCCTAAAAGGTCCATCTGATCCAAATTCACCCAGAATGTTTACGCCTGAAGCAATAAAGGCATTAAAAATCATTGAAACATATATGGGAAATATGCATTTGGATAGATTTGATAAAATAATGCCTTTATTATTTATTGTACTACCAACAAAAAATATTCCTACAGGAGTATTTTGGCAAGAAGGTCCATTATTATGGATACATTTATCTTATTCTTCTAACACTATTATTACTAGGTATCCTGAGGCTGAGGGACAATTAATACTCATAGGAATAAAAGCAGCAAAGGGAGTGTTTGGAATTTCTCCCAATAAAATTATTACTCCATACACTATGAATCAAATTGATGAATTAGCTAATGAGTTAAATACTTGGGCAATAATCATGTGTAAATCTAATGTTTTATTTGATAACCACTTACCATCTAATCTTTTATTGTCTTTTGGGTCATTGCATCCTGTAATTTTTCCAAAAATTACAAGAAAACTCCTATCATGAATGCTCCAAATATATTCACTGATGGGTCAAATAATGGTACAGCAGCAATAGTTACACCTGATCAAATTTTTACATTTTTAGCACCCCAAAAATCAGCTCAAAAGGTAGAGCTTAATGCAGTATTATAAGCTTTTGTGATGTTTAAAGATTCTGTGTTTAATTTATTTTCCAATAGTCAGTATATAGTTAATGCTATAGTATCTCTTGAAGATGCTGGTAGGATTTCCCCTTCCTCTACTGTTTTCTCTTTCCTTTCCAGTATACAAAGTCTAATCTGGGACAGAAAATATCCATTCTTAATAGGACATATCTGGGCACATACAGGATTGCCTGGAGCCCTTAGTTTGGGCAATGATTTAGCAGGTAAAACTACACATGACATACATACATATTTTCTGTACACTAGAAGAAGTTATAAATTTTCATAAAAAGTTCATTATCAATGCTAATACTTTACAAAAGCATTTTAAAATAACTAAGGAACAAGCTAGACAAATAATAAAACAATGTCAAAATTGTGTGACCATTTTACCACATTTTAATCTTAGAGTCAATCGTAGAGGATTGATACCTTACCATATATGGCAGATGGATGTCACACACTTGCCAGAATTTGGAAAATTAAAATATTTGCATGTTACAGTTGATACTTCTTCTGGATTTTTGATGGGCTCCCTTCATGGGGGAAAAAAACTAAAGATGTTATAGCTCATTGCTTACAAAATTTTGCCACTGTGGTCATTCCAAAGCAGTTAAAAACTGATAATGCCCCCGGTTATACTTCTACCTCTTTTAAACCATTTTGCTCATCATTTGGCATTACTCATATATCAGGAAACCCATACAATCCACAGGGACAAGCCATAGTTGAAAGAGCACATCACACTATTAAAATGTACTCATTAAAGTAAGAAGACAGAATTGGGAAGGGATATAAATTCCCCAAAGATAAACTTAAAATAACCCTTTTTACTCTAAACTTTTTAAATTTGGATTTTCAGGACTTAGTGCTGCAGAAAGGCATAAGTGTCCAAAAAATGTGTATAAGCCCGAGGTACTTTGGAAGGATATTCTAACAGGACAATGGAAAGGTCCTGACCCATTAATTTTCTGGAGTTGGAGGTCTGTTTGTGGGTTTCCACAGGAAGAACAGCAGCCGATTTGGATTCCAGAGAGATTAACTAAGATCCCGACCCAGTGATTGCCTGGAGTCGGGGGTCTGTTTATGTGTTTCCACAGGGAGAACAGCAGCCGATTTGGATTCCAGAGAGATTAACTGAAGCGATTTCGATAGACCAAAATAAGATGATTTGGCTCAAATCCATAACAGCTGATATCCAAAACTCCAGTTTGGCTATCCTTACATCTGCGACAGAACAGGGATGCTTTTTTCAATATCTATTTTATTATTGCCCTTTCTCAAATCATGAAGTTCTCTTTTGTTTTTTTGAGCTCATACAGACCTAGGTTAATGTTTTGCTTATCAGTTCTATTTTTTGACTGTAGAGTTTTTAAACATTGCAATGATGATTTCACATGTAAAATGTTATAAGGCCTTTACTATTATATTATGTGTTGTATGTATTTATTATGTGTGCACACTTGTGTTTTGTGTTATATATTTGAATGTGCGTATGTCCATATATCACATATGATGAGTGCTAATGAAATAATATATCCATTTTTTTTTATTCATGTGAATTAAATTGTTTAATTTAAATTGGGTAAACAACTGTTCAGGATTGTTTTAATATGTGAAAAAATAGGAGGTTAACAGACGTGTTTGTTTACTTTCACTTTTCCTTTTCATTATATTTAATTATTCTCTTCAAGATAACGTAAATTGTTAAGAAAATTGTTTTCTTTTAGTGCCTTCAGGAATGTTACAGAAATTTTTCTTTAGCCATTATTGCCAGAATTCCTATCTTCATCCCAGTGCCGGTGAAGACAAAGATAAAATCAATCTACAGATTCTGCAATAGCCATCACTGAACTGCTTGTAGAACTTGCCTGGATTATGTATCACTTGTATGCATTGTGAACTCACTTGTATGCATTGTGAAGTATCTGCTGGTGCAGCGAATTGTGGCAGTGTTGGGGTACTTATGCTGATGCTGTCATCAGTGATAGAATTTTTCCAATAGGAGCCATCAATTGACTTGGTGTATCTTCCCTATTCTCACTTGATTGAGGTCAGGAAACTTACAGAGGGAGGCGAAAGACTTCATCAGCAATGACTGCTCTTTTGGCAATTTTGGTTTTGGATGCACACATGGGATTTTTCTTTAGATCTATCAGGTTCTGAGAATCAAAGCCACAACCTCACACAGGGCCAAGAGGCTGATTCAGACACATCCCTTTCCAAAGTAATTAAGCAAAGAGCCACAGGTGATGCCCATTCATTTTAATTTGAAAACTGTTTTCTTCAGGCTCCACAAAGGGGTGGCCTGAGGCAAAGACATTCCTAACATTCAGGGCAAGGGAACCATAGGTAAGCAAATTGCCCAAAGCAGGGTTTCTCCACTGAGACTTTTCTGGTTACACTGATCTCTGAGGTTTCTGAGATGTTCCAATTCCCTTCAGCTATCCAGTACATGGCTATGTCACAGAGTTTGGAGGTGGTACATATCTTGGACACAAAACCATGAGCCTATTCTGGAGAGAGGCCAGAAATCAGGAGGTGAACAGGAACTTAGGAAGATAGTAGGTGTTGTCTATCCATAAGGCAAGCCGCAGTCCATTCATTAAAAGGGCAGAATAAATGCCTGGAAGCTTCCTACTAGTCAGGACACCTCCATTGATGTATTCGCTTTTCTAATAACTACAACCACGGACACAGTGGATACACAGACATAGAAAAACTCGCCTTCTCAAATGACTTACTAGAAACTGTCGACTCCAAACCAAACAAACAACCTTTGCTACCTATTCTCAGAACATGAGACAAAACCACGAACTCACACCCACACACACTAAGGCACCTCATTCCCACAACAAGGTCTGTGACTATCCGGAGTGTCCTCTGACTGGTGGACCATACTATGTTCCCCCAAAATGGCCTGTCCTTTATCAGATCAGGTCCCTTTTGCCAACTCTGTTAAGTTGTCAGGAGCCAGCAATGAGCCACTACCTGCTTCCTCAGGAAAGGCCCCTCTTCAGAGTTCTCCTAGCATTTGGTCATCCTCACATCAGGAGGTACCAAGAAAGACTGACTCTGTGCCCACTGGGAATGGGACTGGCACTGGCTCTGGGTGGCTGGCTTCCTGGATCCCAAGTTCAGAGAGTTCCATCACCAAGGAAGTGAGGTAGGTCACTTCCTTCAGGAACTGAATGAGGTCAATACCTTGGCAACCACTTTGTCCTAACAGTTGTTTACAAGGGTCCCATGAGATGGAGGCTGCCCCTACTTTCTCTGACTCAGTCATAAGTTAGAATGGTATATCAACCACAGGCACCATGGAACAGCTCTCCACACAGGCCTGGTTTTGTCCATCTTCTCTACATTAAGAACAGAGCGACTGATTCAGACACAATACTTCATCCTGACCGGTTTTTTTGCCATGGAAGATGATTTTGTGCTCTCAGGTCCTTCATAGCTGCCTAAGTCTTATCCAGGGATCATTTCTGCATGGACCTTTGAGGATTTCAGCAGGTGGAAGATCCCCTACATACCTGTATTGTAAGACCAACTCTGTCCCTGCTCTACTGTAAAGATAGATTGATGGAACAGTGTATGCTTAGGGTTAATAACAAGTTTGATTTGGCTTAGGAATCATTCTGTGCAATGAATAATGGTTTTGGGAACCTGCGATATTTACAAGAATATATAGGTGAAATATAAGTATGAACACAGAAATCTAGGTAAGATTTGACGCCCAGAAGTGCATTGGGCCCTTGATTGAAATACTCAGCTTTGAATTATATTCTGCACAGATGTCTCAGATAAATTGATATACAATGGCATAGGACCTTGTACCTTGGATGATTGAATGTCAAAAAGAACATCCAGTCAGAAAGATAGTCAGTAGGATTAGGAAGATATTCATAGGTTTAGAAAGCAGAGTGAGTATAGGATTTGAACCAAACGTTCTATAACAGTAGGGTTTCGGGTAGAGAATGAATGTAAATATCAACACATGTGAAGAGCCAGTCACATTGATGAACTCTGGAAAGTATGTAGGAAACCATATATCAATAGAGACATTAGGAAATCAGGCAAAGTATAAAGTACGTGATAGGATCAGGCATTTTCAACAGTGTTGAGGTTGAATATATAATCTTAGGAAGAAACAAATATGTAGTCACCAATAAAATTGACATTTGATAGCATTAGGCAACCTGGACATAGATGTTTTTAGTAATCCATACTCACTTTCCATTTAGACTTCGGTACAAACATAAGTGTGACCTTTGCATTTTGTGAAAGAAGTCTCATGAAAAGACCAGTCATGAAACCCTGTGGAAAACATGTTTTCTGAATTAGGAAGTGATGAAAAGTAAAACAAAATGCCTATAAATTTCTGAACTAGTGAATTAAATATATATCCTATCATGTGCATTAACTGAAGAAAAAGAAATGTACCAGTATTGAATAAAAATGAATGACAAAATACACATCACGTCCCATAGGAATCTACTTGCATTGATATAAAACTGTGTCAGTTACTGCAGAAATATTAGGATTTGTATGCACCATTTACTGTTAGTTTTCAGTAATAGGAATCAAATATGTAGTTCAGGTGGATGAATATTTCTCAGAATAATCTTGTGAAAAGTTGATTATTAATCCACATACATGAATATGAATGAATTTACGGAGTGTATAATAAGACACATATATTTCATATTTTGAAAAATCTATAGAGTGTGTGTGTATATATATATAAACATACACACACACACACACACACACACACACACGCACGCACACAAACAGACATTAAAAAGTAGCAATATATCCCAATTGAAATTCACCACGAAATATATGTCATCCACAGATCCAAATAAATTTGTTTTACTGAACATGGATTCATGTATAATTTTATTGTACTAGGAAGCTCATCAATAGTTTGAATTTTCAGTTTCAACAGCGTTTAGGAGGAGTGATCTCTTCTCACAATTTGTGTCTGCCAAGTCAGCCACCTCACAAGAATGTACGTGTGGTACCAGGTAGGATTCTATATGTGCATATAAAAATACATGTGCTGAATAGGATACAGAGAAAGGTAGACAGGAATTCACATATTTGTTAACTTTAAAAACACATGGAGAACCATTTCAACAAAAAATTGACTAGATTTATAACTCCTACCCTATATAATGCAAAAGGCAATTCCAATGATACACCATTTCTCCTCTGAACTGCTTGTATTTCTATTCTGTTTGGGGTATTTTTCTCCATCATATTAGAATTAGTAGTCAGAGTCTAGTTGGCATGGGTTTGTGTCAGGGATTCAGTATTTTGAATGAAAATTTGGAAAATGATTCCAATGTTTATGCAAATATATGCTACAAAAGTATCTTCCCACTCTCATCCATAACAATGCCTTGAGATTACCTTGGCCCCAAGTTAGACACAATTAGAGGAGAAGAGTTAGAAAATCTGTGAATACATATCTGGAATCAAATATGCTCACGAGTTCACAAACTTGGAGGTGGTAGAGGAGATTCCAAAAGTAAGGGACAGGGTAAACACTCCACAAACATGGAGCTCTGCTGGACTAAAGACTTCTTGAGGAACTGCCTCTGAGGTTGGGCACTTGAAATATATGTTGTAGTCAGGAGATTCAGCTTCCTTTGTAGTGAGACCATCAAATCTGGGTATGCTTCTATGTGACCTGGAATACATGATTTCTTATTTTCCAATAAACATGAGGAAGCTGTATTTAATTTTCTGTTTGTAGGTAAACTGTGGCCACTGGGGGCTAATAGTCTACTCTTGTGGACTCTGAAGCCATTTGGTCATCCTCCAGTTTTCCTGGTGTTGCTTGCTGCTGCACTGGGAATTTCGTATTTGCTTCACGAATTACAAGGAATTCACCTGGGACAAAGTGCTGGAGGGAGTTCTGTCACCTGTGGTGAGTCAGGGTCTGCAGAAGAATGTACCAACCAGGCTTCTATTCCACATAGCTTGCCTCCTTGACCATAGCAACCGGATTCTGAACATTGGCCTGAAACCTCTCCATATAACAAGATACCTTTACATAGAAGCGTCTGCTGGATGCATCATGTCAGTCACAAGCCAATTGGAAGCCAATGGCAGATCCACATGGCCCCACCACAGATGTTTTTTTATCACACACCTGCCCATCACTGCACTAGGCCCACTACTCAGCAGGGTCCAACTTCCTGGAATCTCTGTTATACACCATTTTCATGAAACTCAGTCAATCAAGTCACTGTCCTGCATAATCATGTTCAGCAACAGGACAACCAAAGTTTCTCCAGTGCCATCTGGTCATGGGAATTTCAAAAATTTCATGGTATTTATCTAGCAATTTTTCAAGGATGAAGTTGGCAGCATGTGGGTTTCAATTTATTCAGGGACCATTAAATGTTGTGGAAGTTCATTTCAAATGAAGTTCTGGAGAACTCTCACAGGCAAGGTTTCCCAAAGATTGGCCAAAGGGTCACATAAATCCAGGCCCATTGAGGTCTACAATGTAACGTCCATGTGTGTTTTGACTCTCAACTAAGACTGCCAAGTCGTTAAGAATAAAATCATGTGATATCAAGCCTGAGATTCCCAGTGGTCTCTGGAAAGCCACCCTGGGCCTAGATCTCAGTTTCCAAGGGTGACTCTCATGCTTGGCCTTCTGAAATCGCAACTCAATTCATGGCAATACTTCTCTAAGTTCAGTTCCTGTACTCAGTCTCTAAGGGAATCACACCAGAGTTCAAACTCAGGTGGACTCAGTCATCCCTTTCAACTGCCACAAAAATAACCACAATTAATACCAAAACACTCCCACATGGCCCTCACCTTCTTCCATATAGACACTCATCATAACCTCTGACTGTAGATTTCCATGAGGAATGCAGCCCAAGACAGTGTCCAAAATACGCTTTCTTGCCCCTCATTTACCTAAATTCTGAGTGACCTGGACACCCTTCCTGTGAACCAGGAGTGATCAAATAGGCCTGCCGTTAATACTGATCCACTTCTCAAATTTGAGACCTACTGACTGTGGGGTTTAGATTCTTTATGTGAATTGGAGTCATGAGAAAACCCAACCACCTATGTGCTAGCCTCTGCAGGGAATTGAAGAACTCATTTGACCTAAAGGATCCCTATTCTCACTTGATTGATGTCAGAAACCTTACAGAAGAAGGCGAAAGACTTCATCCACAATGACTGCTCTTTTGCTATTTTGGTTTTGGATGCACACATGGGATCTTTCTTTAGATCCATCAGTTGCTGAGAATCTAAGCTACAGCCTAACACAGGGCCAAGACGCTGATTCAGACACATCTCTTTGCAAAGGAATTAAGCAAAGAGCCACAGCTGATGCCCATTCTTTTTTATTTGAAAAAGGTTTTCTTCAGACTTCACAAAGCGTTTTCCTTAGGCAAAGACCTTCCTGACATTCAGGGAAACAGAACAATAGGTAAGCAAAAAGCCCAAAGCAGGGTTTCTCCAATGAGACTTTACAGGTCACACTGGTATGTGAGTTTTCTGAGATGCTCGCCATTCACTTCAGTTATTCAGTACATGGCCATGTCACAGAGCATGGAGGTGGTACATATCTTGGATACAAAACCATAAGCCTATTATGGAGAGTGACCAGATTTCTGGAAGAAAACAGGAACTTAGGAAGATCGTAGGTGTTGCCCATCATTATGGCAAGCCACATTCTATTTATAAATTGGGCAGCATGAATGCTGGTAAGCTTTCTAAAAGACAGGACACATCCATTGATGCTTTCTCTTTTCTAATATCTACAATCACGGACACAGTGGGATACAGCGACACAGAAACACTCGCATTGTCAAATGACTTACTAGAAACAATTCCCCCCAAACCAAACAAACCTCATTTCCTACCTCTTCTCAGAACATGAGCCAAAACCACAAACCCACACCCACACCCACAAAGGCACCTCTTTCCTCCAAGTAGGTTGTGACTATTTGGAGTGTCCTCTGACTGTGGGCCATTCTAGGTTCCCCCAAAATCGCCTGTCCTGTCTCAGATTTTGTGTCCTTTGCCAAGTCTCTGAAGTTGTCAGGAGCCAGCAGTGAGCCACTACCTGTTTTCTCAGGAAAGGCCCCTCTTCAGAGTTTTCCTGCCATTTGGCCATCCTAACATCAATAGGTACCAAGAAAGACTGACTCTGTCCTTGGGAAATTCAAAAAGTAAAACCACTGAGACTGGGACTGGGGCTGTCAATGTTTGACTGGCTTCCTGGATCGCAAGTTCACAGAGTTCCATCACCAAGGAAGTGAGGTGAGGTCACTTCCGTCAGGAACTGAATGAGTTCACTGCCTTGGCAACCAATCTGTCCTAAGAGTTGCTTCCAAGCTTCCCATGAGATGGAGGCTGCCCCTGCTTCCTGTGACCCTTTCACAAGTTAGAATGGTATATCACCCATAGGCACCCAGGAACAGCTCTCCACACAGGTATCATTGGGTCCATCTTCTCTACATTAAGAATGGAGAGGCTGATTCAGACAGAACCCTTCACCCTGACCAGGTTGTTTTCCATGGAAGATGACTTTTGCACTCTCAGGTCCTTCAGAGTTGCCTACATCTTCTCCAGAGATTATATCTGCATGGACCTTTGAGGTTATCAGCAGGTGGAAGATTCCCTATATTCCTGTATTGTAACACCAACTCTGTCCCTGCTCTTCTGTAACGTTAGATTGAGGGAACCATGTATGGTTAGGGTTAATAACATGTTTGATTTGGGTTAGGAATCATTATGCTGAATAAATAATGGTATTGGGAACCTGCAATATGTATAAAAATATATAGGTGAAATATATGTATAAAAACAGAAATCTAAGTAACATTTGAAGCCCAGAAGGGCACTGGGCCCTTGATTGGGATACTTAGCTTTGAAAAAATTGATATACAATGGCATAGGAGCTTGTACTTTGGATCATAGAATGTAGAAGAGAACATCCAGTCAAAAAGGATAGTCGGTAGTGAAAGGTTAATAAAATAGGTACTTGTCACTTACTGTTTTTCTGTATGCTTAACAAAACACTGTTGAAATCTTGAGAACTGTTTGCTAATCTTGTTCCCAGAATGTGCTGTCCCCAACTGCCAAAGTGTAGAATGTACTCCCTCACCCGGTTGCATGCAAACCGACCACTCGCCCTGACCCATCAGTATACTTCCCTCCCTGCCCTCTCCAAGGAAAATATATATGTTCTGCTTAAACTGTTCTCAGGGCTCTCTGCTCTATTCAAGTGAGCTCCGAGCCCCAGCATGCTGGACCCAGAATAAACCCTTTGCTGTTGGATAAGACAGTCTGTTAGTGGTCTCTTCCTTCCATGCTCACCCGACCTTTACATATGGAGATTCCACCGAGTTTTGGCAGCGGCAGACAAAAGACCCTAATGGGTTCCTCTTGGGTTAAGTAAGGCGCCTCTTTCTTGTTTCAGTGTTAAGGTTAGTGCTGGGCAAAATGGCTGTCGATGAAGAGCGTGAGTTCTCTCTGATGGTGGCTGACAGACGTGTCACAGAGCCACAGGCCACGTCCCTGGGGAACTTCCCAAAGACTCGGGAAATCGAGGAACAATAGTCTCTTCGACTCAGTAATATTTTGTATCTGATTCGGAATTGCCAGCCCATTGGGTTTTGCTGGCTACTCAGTCCTGGTCTCAGTTTTGGATGTCCATTGAATGTCTTTATTGTCTTGTCTTGTCTGTGTCGTGTGTCTTGCATTCACTCTTTGTGTATCTTTCATTATGGGACACAGCACTTCAATGCCCCTGTCCCTGACCCTTGATCACTGGACCAAAGTCCGCTTAAGGGCTCAGAATCTTTCTTTTTTAGTTAAACGCTGGACCTTTCAGAATCTCTGTGCCTCAGAATGGCCCACCTTTGAATTTGGATGGCCCCTAGAAGGATCTTTCTACTTCCCACTAATTT
Organism: Callospermophilus lateralis; assembly: GCF_048772815.1. NCBI lineage: Eukaryota > Metazoa > Chordata > Mammalia > Rodentia > Sciuridae > Callospermophilus > Callospermophilus lateralis. The sequence continues at coordinate 33,777 of NW_027512952.1, forward strand.
AAGAAGTCAGAGATATTGTCTTTCACCCGGGCACACATAGCCATCCGGATCAACAGCCATATATCTTAACTTTGCTGGACCTCTGCAAATCTCCTCCTCAATGGGTGAAGCCTTTCTTTGTCCCTTCCCCTGCTCCTACTCCTTCCCCCATGATCTCTCAAACCCTCTGCTCCTCCTCCTCCTCCACCCTTTGTAATCCCTGAGTCAAAAGATTTGACTCTTCTGGACTCTCTTCCCCCTTATTATACCCTGCCTTCATCCCCCAACCACCAACACCCTCTAAGTGATTCCCCTGCAGCTGACTCAGCCTCTCTACCACTGGAGGAATATAAGCTGGCCCAGCGCCCTCCAGATAACTCCCCCGCAGCACACACAGCCCCTCCTTCGCAGGAGGAAGCTAGCCCAGCTAAGAAAACTTGATGGTGGTGAATGATTGAAAACCCTGGAACTCCTGTGATGCTCCCACTATGTCTCTACAGACCATTGATTGACGAAGGCCATGGGGGGAAAATGCAAGCCTACAAATATTGGCCTTTCTCCTCTTCCGACCTATATAACTGGAAATATAACAATCCCCCTTTTTCCGAGGACCCCACAGGGCTCACAGGTCTGGTTGAGTCATTGATATTTTCACATTTGCCTACTTGGGATGACTGTCAACAATTCCTAGGGACTCTCTTCACGACAGAGGAACAAAAGAGAATCTTCCTGGAAGCTATAAAAAAATGTCCTCCGACCAGATTGGAGAGTGATACATCTTCCCAACTTAATCAAAGCTGGTTTTCCTTTGAAACAACCCAACTGGGACACCAACACCATTGAAGTTAGAAAGCATCTGTCCACTTATCGCCAGGTTCTAATAGTGGGCATCCGAGTGGCCACTAGGCGACCAACTAATTTGGCCAAGGTAATAGAGATTATTCAAAGGCCTGATGAATCTCCCTCTATGTTTCTAGAGAGAATTATGGAGGCAAGTAGGAGATATACTCCTTTCGATCCTCAGGCAGAGGATCAAAAGGCATCTGTCATGATGGCCTTTATTGGGCAAGCTGCCCTAGATATTAAAAGAAAGTTACAATGCTTAGATGGATTACAAGATATGACTTTGAGAGATTTAGTCAGAGAAGCCAAGAAAATATACCTTAAGAGAGAAACTGAGGAAGAGAATGAAGCAAAGTGAGGATAAAAGAAACAAAAGACAGAATAAGGCGTTGACTAAGGTCCTGGTCACAACAACAAAAGGGACAGAAATTAAGAAACAGGGAGACAGGAAGGGATACCTGGGCCCATGCCAGAGGCCACTCCTTGCCTCAGATCACTGTGCCTACTGTAAAAAAAAAGGACACTGGGCCAAAGAGTTCCCTAGAAATAGACAGCCACTCCTGCCAGCCATTCTGACTCTTGAGGATGACTCCAAAAGTCGGGGCTAACATCCCCTCCCGGAGCTCAGGGTAACTTTTGAAGTGTAGGGGACCCCAGTAAACTTTGAAGTGGATACAGGGGCAATATACTCAGCCCTCAAGGCCCCATTGGGCCATCTATCAAATAAAAGGTCTCTAGTTCAAGGGGCAAATGGCAGTAAGTATCGGGCTTGGACAACTAAGAGGACCATAGACCTGGGAAAAGGAAAATCCATCAATCCTTCCTAGTAATCACAGAATGCCTGGCCCCATTGATGGGCAGAGATCTGCTCACCAAGTACCGGGCCAAAATAACTTTTAACCCTGAAGGCCCCCAAGTGGAATTTCTAAATCCTTCACTAAAAACTCCTATAGTCACAGCTCTAAATATGTCAGTAGAAAATGCACATCAACTCACTCACCTTGGTTCAAAGAAACTGCAGGTATTTCTGAAGTATCAAGAACAGAGTTTTCCACTAACTGACTCACAGCAAAATGAAATAACTAAATGGGTAAAAAAAGCCTGTCGAGTCCATCAATTGGTAAATGCTTACCCTTCCAAGCTTCCTGCAGGAAAGCACCTACGAGGAACCAGACCAGGACAATTCTGGGCAGTTGACTTTACTGAAATTAAGCCAGCAAGGTATGGACATAAATATCTTCTAGTCTTTGTAGATACATTTTTAGGATGGATTGAAGCCTTCCCCACTAAAAGAAAAAAAAAAAAAGAAACAGTGCAAATGGTGGTCAAGCAGATCCTGAAAGACATTTTTCAAAGATACGGCCTGCCAAAGGTAATACGGTCTGATAATGCACCGGCGTTCGTGGCCCAAGTAAGTCAGGGGTTAGCCAGGAACCTGGGGATTCATTGGAAGTTTTATTGTGCTTACAGACCCTAGAGTTCAGGACAGGTAGAAAGAATGAATAGAACCATTAAAGAGACCTCAACAAAATTAAGCTTAGAGACCAGCATAAATGATTGGACTATGCTCATGCCTTATACAATGTTTCGTGCAAGAAATACGCCCTCTGTTTCTTTGAGTAACCACACCCCCTGTGAATATCTAGGGTGCCTCTCCTCCAGTAATGGACCAAAGCCCAACTCTAAGACCTAACGATCCCTTTCACACCCCCTTGCTTGACAGACTTAAAGCTCTTGAAAGATCTCAGTGATACCTGTGGAAAAAGCTGGCCACTGCCTACCAAACTGGGGACGAGGGGACTCCACATCGATATCAAGTAAGAGATTCATCTACATAAGATGATATCAGGTGTCATCCCTGGAACCCCACTGGAAAGGACCATACCAGGTGGTACTTATAACATCTACAGTGGTAAAGGTAGACGGAATCACTTCCTGGATCCATGCCTCTCATCTCAAGCCTGCGCCCTGTCCACACTCTGGCTGGAAACTGGAAAAGACTGGTAACACTTTCAAATTGCATATTCACCATGTGGATAAGCCTATAGACTCTCCCCTCAGCCACAAGTAGTCCTAACCCTCATCAGCCCGTTCAGCAGTGTTGGCTGATCACAAATTCTACTGGAAAAGAAGTATAATCTATCTCGCAAACAGCCCACTTAGGGACCTGGTGACCATCTCTCCACCCAGACATTTGTCAGCTGGCTATAGGTCTTTCCTAATGGGATATCCCTGATGAAGAGGATCCCACTAAAATTCCATTAAATCCCTTCCTTACCATAGATAATGGAAACAAACATTATGGATGTAGGGACACACGAGCCAGATGCAGGTTGGCTAGCCTAGATTACTGTGTTTACCCGGCCGACTGTCAAAGCCATAAACAGCCATGGCTATGTGGGGGAAAAGCCGACTTCTTCTGTAAGTCATGGGGATGTGAGCATACAGGGGCTGCCTGATGGAACCCAAACTCCGCATTAAATTCAGTACACAGCATTGGCCATATTACGAATTAGAAAACAAAAACTGATGGCAACCAGAGGGGACTCTAGATCCTCAAATCCTGTGTGACCTTTTTAACATCTGCTGGTGCTCAAAAGGGTAAAAGGAGATTCCACTATGTAGAGGCCTTTTCCCTTCTTCGCTCACATCCTGAACTATGCTTACCCAATAGATCCTCACCTTCAGCCTTCTGCTCCAGAGTCTCTGCTGTCACTCCCACCTCAGCAACCTGATTTCTCCACTACAATTATTAGATCAAAAATCCAAATCTCTGCTGGTTCTCAGACCATTGCCCCCTTGCTGACGTAGCAGGTACTGAGGTACCCCTCCACCCACTCACTCCTCTCTTCTCCTGTCAGTGCCCACACCGGGTCCCACCAGGTCCTCTTACCAACTAACCCAAAGCTCAAACCAGCTGAGGAGAGCCCTCAGACCCATATCCAAGATGTAATGAAAATGGCCTTTAAAGTTGCTTTGTCATCACTGAAAACAGTTTACTAAGAATTTAAAGTCCCTAACATGTGTTTTGGGATACTCACAACCATCTTCTTCTTTGCTCTACCTGTTCTACTGCTCAAATATTTGTTGCTAGGAAAATTCCAAACCACTTTCCAATTATTTTTTTACATCTCTCTTTTCTAATTCTCAGATACTCTGAGCTGCTCTCAGCCCCACCTTCTCCGTCTTTCCCCTCTGTACCAGGCCCACAGAAAAGTCTTTAACTGACCTTCTCCAGAAGTCTTCACCATGGCTGACTTTAGGACTTTCAGCAAAAGAGTCCCTATAAAAAAGTTCAATGTAGTTAAACTTCCTATTTTCATGTTGCCCTGTTCTACTTGGCCACTGGCTAAAAAAATTAGCACTCCTAATCAAGACACCCCCTTACTAGTTTTTCACAAAAATATGTGAACAAGGCCTCTGGCCTTGACATGGGGCTTCACAGAGATGGCTACATTTCTAAGTTAACAAAGTTAGCAACTGGGCTCCGTGGTAACAGCTGGAAATGGGAAAATAAGAAAGGGAAGAAAAAGCTCTTTCCCTCCCAGGTGTCCTTGAAAAGTTAACTTTCCCAGAACCGAGGAAAAAACAGAAACAAAACTGCTTTTTTCAACTTCTGCAGACTGTGAACTTCTGAGCCCCTTCCATTACATGTTGGGTACAAAATTCTGAAACTACCTAAACTTGGGTTTCAGAGGATTACTTGATTACAACAGAATCAATGCCCTCTGAATCTGGTTGCCACCAAATAGGACTGTTTCCCTGTCTTCAGTGCTATCTTAGGTGAGTTGCCTTGTCCGTCCCTACTACAGCATGATTCTATATACTTAAACATTGTTAATGTTTTCATGAAATGGTCAACAGATGTGATTAATTGTGTAATCGTGCAGATGTTTCCCAGAGTGCTCTATCACAATGCAGGTTCATTTGAAGATCAAATAGGGGGGCATTCAACCCGGTTCCACTGAAAATATATATCCCTCAACTTAGCCATCATATTAGGAATAGAAATTGCTGCACTGGTGGCCACGGGAACCACTGCCTTTGTCCATGGGACTCAACAAATGACCCAACAAATGACAGCAATAGACCAAAACTAAGATATTAGAAACCTCCATCAGAGCTTTGCATGAGTCTTTTACCTCTCTCTCTGAAGTTGTTTTTCAGACCACTCGAGGGTTGGACCTCCTTGTCATGAGAGAAGGGGCCTCTGTGCTGCATTGAGAGAAGAAAGTTGTTTGTATGCCGAGCATACTGGAGTTGTAATAAAATCTAAGAGTAAATTAAAAAGATTCCTTGAAAAGCATCAAAGAGACAGAGAGGCCCAAAAAAGGTGGTTTGAGTCTTGGTTCACACAGTCTTCCTGGTTAACTACGTTTTTTTATCAACCCTGGCCGGTCCAATAATAATCCTCATATTATTGCTAACTATTAAACCCTGTTTTCTCAACCGTGTAATTTCTTTTCTCCAGGCTCAAATTGGACGAGTTAAACTTATGGTAATACCCCACTAGTATACATAGAATGTGACACCCCCCAATGATCATTTTTATGATTAAAAGTAGCCAGAAGAAAAAGTGGGGAATAAAAGGTTAATAAAATAGGTACTTGTCACTTCCTGTTTTTCTGTATGATTAACAAAACACTGTTGAAATCTTGAGAAATGCTTGCAAATCTTGTTCCCAGTATGTGCTGTCCCCAACTGCCCAACTGCAGAATGTGCTCCCTCACCCAGTTGCACGCAAATCGCCCACTCGCCCTGATCCATCAATAAACTTCCCTCCCTGCCCTCTCCAGGTAAAGTATATAAGCTCTACTTAAGCGATTCTCAGGGCTATCTGCTCTATTCAAGTGAGCTCTGAGCACCAGCATGCTGGACACTCAATAAACCCTTTGCTGTTGCATGAGATAGTCTGTTGGTGGTTTCCTCCTGCGAAGCTCGCCCGACATTTACTATAATGATTGAAAGTAGAAGAGAACATCCAGTCAAAAAGGGATTGTTGATAGAAATAGGAAGATAGTACGTTTAGGAAGAAGTGTGAGTATAGGATTTGGAACAAAAGTTCGTTAGCTACAGGGTTTCGGTTACAGAGTGATTGTTAAAGTCAGCACAGGTGAAGAGTCAGTCACAATGATGAACTGGGGAAAACATGAAGTAAAGCAGATATAAATAGAGACATTACAAAATAAGGCAAAGTATAAAGTGAGTGATAGGATTAGACATTTTGAACAGGGTTGAGTTTGAATACATAATTTAGGAAGAAACAAATATGTAGTCACCAATAGGATTGATATTTGAGAGCATTAGGCAAATTTCAGGTGGATGAATATTTCTGAGAATAATCTTGTGAATAGTTGATTATAAATCCACATACATGAACATGAATGAATTTAGATAGTGTACATAAGACACATATATTTCATATTTAGAAAAATCTGGAGAGTACACACAGACAAAAAAAGTAGCAATATATGTCAATCAAAATTCATCATAAAATATATATCATCCACAGATCCAAAAATATTCATTTTACTGAACATGGATTTATGTATAATGTTGTTCAACTAGGAAGCTCACCCATTGTTTCAATATTCAGTACCAACAGGGTTTAGTAGGAGTGATCTCGTCTCACAATTTGTATCTGCCAAGTAAGCCAAATCACAAGAACAACCGTGTGGTACCAGGTAGGATTGTATATGTCCATATTAAAATACACATGCTGAATAGGCTACAGAGAAAGGGAGACAGGAATTCACATGTTTGTTAACTTTAAAAATACATGGAGAACTATTTCAACAAACAATTGACTAGATTTATAACTCCTACTCTGTATCATGCAGAAGGGAAGTCCAACTATACACTGTGCCTCCTCTGAACTACTTGTATTTCTATTCTGTTTGGGTTATTTTTCTCCATCATATTAGGATTAGTAGTCAGAGTCTGGTAGGGTATGGGTTAGTGTCAGGGATTCAGTATTTTGAATGGAAAACAGGAAATTGAATCCAATGTGTATGCAAACATATGCTACAGAAAAATCTTTCCACTCTCATCCAGAACAATGCCTTGACATTACCTTCGCCTCAAGAAAAACACAATTAGAGTAGAAGAGTTAAAAAATTTGTGAATACCTATCTGGATTGGAAAATGCTCCCGATTTCACATCATTGGAGTTGGTAGAGGAGTTTCTAAAAGTAATGGACAGGGTAAACACTCCACAAACCTCGAGCTCTGCTGGCCTAAATATTTTTGAGGATCTGCCTCTGAGGTTGAGCACTTGAAATATATGCTGTTGTCAGGAGCTTTAGCTTACTTTGTAGTGAGACCATCAAAGCTGGGTCTGCATCTATGTGATCTGGATGACATGGTTACTTACTTTCCAATGAAATGAGGCAACAGTGCTGAATTCTCTCTTTGTAGGTAAACTGTGGCCTCTGAGGGCTAATTGTCTCTTCGTGTGGACTGTGAAGCCATTTGGCCATCCTCTAATTTTCGTGGTGTTTTTGCTGCTGCTCTGGGAGGTTGGTATTTGCTTCACAAAATACGAGTTCAAATGGGACACAGTACTGGAGGAGTTCTGTCAGGTGTGGGGGAAGGGTCTGGAGGAGAATGCACCAAACAGTATTTTATCCCACGTAGCTTGCCCCCTTGACAATAGCAACATGATTCAGAACATTGCCCTGAAACCTCTCCATATAACAAGATTCCTTTACATATAAGGGTCTGCTGGCTACACCATGTCAGTCACAAGCCATTTGGAATCCAATGGTAGATCCTCATGGCCCTACCACTGATGTTTTATCAAACACCTGCACACCACTGCTCTGGGCCACTAATCAGCAGGATCCAACTTACTGGCATCTCTGTTCTAAACCATTTTCATGCAACCCAGTAAATCAAGGTACTGTCTGGTATACTCATGATCAGCAACAAGACATCCAAAAGTTTTCCAGTGCCACCTGGTCATGGGAATTTCAAAAATTTCATGGTATTTATCTAACCATTTTTCAAAGATGAAGTTGGAGTCACTGTGGGTTTCAATTCATTCAGGAATCATTAAATGGTGAGGAAGCTCATTTCAATGATACCTCTAAAGAACTCTCACAGGCAAGGCTTCTGAAAGAGTGCCCAAAGAGGCCACATAAAGCCAGGCCCATTGAGGTCTACAAGGTGAGGCCCATGTGTGTTTTGACTCTCAACTCAGCCTGCCAAGTCTTTAATAATAAAATCATGTTATATCCTGGCGGAGATTCCCAGTGCTCTGTGGAAAGCCACCCTGGGCCTAGATCTCAGTTTCCAATGGCGACTCTCATGCATGGCCTACTAAAATTCCAACAAAATTCATGGCAATATTTCTCTGACTTTAGTTCCACAACTCAGTCTCTAAGGGGAATCACACCAGAGTTCAAGCCCAGGTGGACACAGTCATTTTTTCCAACCGACACACAAATGACCAAAATTATAACCAAAACACCTCCACATGACACTAATCCTCTTCCATGTAGAGACTCATCCTCACCTCTGGCGAAGGTTTCTATGAGGGGCGCAGCCAAAGACAGTTTCCAAAATAAGCTCGCTTGCCCCTCATTTGCCTAAAGTCAGGGTGGCCTGGACACCCTTCCTGTGAACCAGGAGTGACAAAATAAGCATGCCTTTAATACTGCTCTGTTTCTCCAATTTGAGCCCTACTGATTTTCAGATATAGATTCTTTATTTCATTTGGAGTCATGTGAAAACCCAAGCACCACTGCAGGGCTTGGAAGAACTCATTTCATCCAAAGAATCCCTATTCTCACTTGATAGAGGTCATGAACCTAACAGAGGAAGGCAAGTGACTTCATCCTCAATGACTGATCTTTTTGCAATTATGGTTTTGGATGGACACAAGCGATCATTCTTTAGATCCATCAGGAGCTGAGAATCTAAGTCACAGCCACACATAAGACCAAAAGGCTAATTCAGCCACATCCCTTACCAAAGCAATTAAGCAAAGAGCCACAGATGATGCCCATTCATTTCCATTTCAAAACTGTTTTCCTCAGGCTTCACAGAGGGGTGGCCTGAGGCAAAGGCCTTCCAGACATTCAGGGCAACAGAAAATTAGTTAAGCAAAAGATCCAAAGTAGGGTCTCTCCTCTGAGACTTTCCTGGTCACACTGATATTTGACATTCAGGGCAACAGAACAATAGTTAAGCAAAAGATCCAAAGTAGGGTCTCTCCACTGAGACTTTCCTGGTCACACTGATATCTGAGTTTTCTGAGAATCTCGCCATTCTCTTAAGCTATCCAGTACATGGCCATGTCACAGGGCTTGGAGGTGGTACATATCTTGGAAACAAAACCATGAGCCAATTCTGGAGAATGGCCAGAATTCAGGAAGAAAACAGGAACTTAGGTAGATAGCAGGTGTTGCCCATGGATAAGACAGGTTGCATTCCATTCATTAATTGGCCAGGATGAATTATGGGAAGATTTATACTAGACTAGACATATATTAATGCATTATCTTTTCAAATGTCTACAACAACGGACACAGTGAAATACACAGACATAGGAACACTAGTCTGGTCAAACGACTTACTAGAAATAGTCCACTGCAAACGAAAAAACCGACTTTCCTACCTATTCTCAGAACATGAGACAGAACCACAAACACACACCCACTCCCACAAAGGCACCTCCTTCCCTCAAGTAGGTCTGTGACTATCCAAAGTGTTCTCTGACTTGTGGGCCATACTATCTTCTCCCAAAATGGCCTGTCCTCTATCAGATCTGGTTTCCTTGGCCAACTCTGTTAAGGTGTCAGGAAAAAGTGGTGAGCCACTACCTGCTTTCTCAGGAAAGGTCCCTCTTCAGAGCTCTCCTCCATTTGTCCTTCCTCACATCAGTAGGTACCAAAAAAGACTGACTCTGTCCTTGTTAAATCCAACCAAGTGAGCCCACTGATACTGGGACTGGGACTGCTTCTGGGTGCCTGACTTCTTGGATACCAAGTTCAGAGAGTTCCATCACCAAGGAAATGAGGTATGTCACTTTCTTTGGAACTGAATGAGGTCACTGCCTTGGCAAACCCTTTTCCTAAGAGTTGCTTCCAAGGGTCCCATGAGATGGAGCCGGCCTCTACTTCTTGTGACACTTTCACTAGTTAGAATGGTATATCAACCAGAGGAACCTGGGAACAGCTCTTCACCCAGGCCTGGTATTGTCCATTTCTCTACAATAAGAAGAGAGAGGCTGATTCAGACACATCCCTTCATCCTGACCAGGTTGTTTGCCATGGAAAATGACTTTTGCTCTCTCAGGTCCTTTATACCTGCCTAAATCTTCTCCAGGTATCATTTCTGAATGGACCTTTGAGGTTCTCGCAGGTGGAAGGTACCCTAATTTCCTGTATTGTAAGAACAACTCTTTCCCTGCTCTTCTGTAAAACGAGATTGAGGGAACAGTGTATGTTTCGGGTTAATAACAGGTTCGATTTCAGTTAGGAATCATTCTGTGAGATGAATAATGGTATTGGGTACCTACGATATTTATAAGAATATAGAGTTGAAATAAATGTACAAAAACAGAAATCTAAGTAAGATTTGAAGGCCAGAAATCATTCGGCCCTTGACTGGGATACTTAGCTTTTAATTATATTCTGCAAAGATGTCTCAGATAATTCAATAATAAATGGCATAGGACCTTGTACCTTGGATGATTGAATGTAGAAGAGAACATCCAGTCAAAAGGGATAGTAGGTAGGATTAAGAAGATAGTCGGTAGGTTTAGGAAGAAGAGTGAGTATAGGATTTGTATCAAAAGTTCTTTCCTAATAGGGTTTTGGTTAGAGGGTGAATGTTAATGTCAGCACATATGAAGAGTGAGTCACTATGATGAGCTTGGGAAAATATGTAGAAAATCAGATATCAATAGAGACATTATGAAATCATGCAAAGTATAAAATGAGTGATAGGATTAGACATTTTCTACAAGGTTGAGTTTCAATATATAATCTTATGAAGAAACAAATATGTCGTCACCAATAGGATTGACATTTGAGAGCATTAGGCAACCTGGACATGGATGTTTTAGTAATCCATGTACAATTTCCCTTTTGGCTTTGGTACAGTCTTAAGTGTGACCTTCACATTTTTAGTTCCGAATATTACTGTGATAAAATGTTTATGTAGATCAGGTGACATGAGTATTTCTACCACCTTTTCTGGGAGCAATATATTGAAGACATAAAATTAGTTTTGGGGTTCAAAGAGGTGTACCCTGTGTCTATGAATATAGAGATAAAGCATGAATAGACCATAATGTGAATAAATAATATAAGTTGTTCCAAATTTAAATTATGTATTGAACTGATATCTGAAAAATTACAGGAAATCTTATATTGATATACAATCATTCATTCCGACCAATTATACATCAAATGGTAATATTAGTGTTTTGGTTTATCATGAAGAGTGTGTGAGTTTTGCTTCAATAGTGATTATGGAAATTGAAAATAATGTGTTTGGAAAGAATTCTCATGAAAAGACCAGTCAAGAAACCCTGATAATACATGTGTTCTGAAGCAATAAGTGATTAAAGTTGAAACAAATGCCTATAAATTTGTGAACTTGTGGATGAAATGTATATCCTATGATGTGCAAACCCTGAAGAAATAGTAATGTACCAGTTTTGAATACAAATGAACGTCAAATTACATATCATGTGCCATAGGAATCTACTTGCATTGATGTTAGACTGGGTTAGTTACTGTAGAATTATTAGGATTTGTATGCACCATTCACTGAAGTTAGTTTTCAGTACTAGGAAACAAACATGTATTTCAGTTAAATGAATATGTCTGAGAATAATCTTGTGAAAAGTTGATTATAAATCCAAGTACATGAACATGAATGAATTAAGAGAGTGTATATAAGACACATATTTCATATTTTGAAAAATCTACAGAGTGTATGTATATATACAAAAAAAACACAAATAGACATTAAAAAGTAGCAATATATATGCCAAACAAAATTCATCATTAAATATATATCGTCCACAGATGCAAAAATATTTATTTTACTGAACATGAGCTTATGTATAATGTTGTTCTACTAGGAAGCTTGTAGGTTGAATTTTCAGTTCCAACAGCGTTTAAGAGGAGTGAACTCTTCTCACAATTTGTATCTGCCAAGTCAGCCACCTCCCAAAAATGTACATGTGATACCTGGTAGGATTCTATATATGTATATAAATATACATGGGTGAAATGGCTACAGAGAATTGGAAACAAGAATTCACATATCTGTTAACTTTAAAAACACATGGAGAACTATTTCAATTAAAAATTGACTAGATTTATAACTCCTACCTTATATAATGCAAAAGGCAAGTCCAAATATACAACATGCCTCCTCTGAACTGCTTGTATTTATATTTGTTTGGGTTATTTTTCTCCTTTTTATTAGGTTGAGTAGTCTGAGCCTAATAGGTTCGGGTTAGTGTCAGGGATTCACTATTTCAATAGGAAAATTGAAAAATGAATCCAATGAGTATGCAAATATGTGCTGCATAAATATCCTTCCACTCTCATCCAGAGCAATGCCTTGTCAATACCTTTGCCCCAATTAAGACACAATTGGAGGAGAAGAGTTAGAAAATCAGTGAATACATATCTGGAATGGAAATGCTCAGGAGTTCACAATCTTGGAGGTGGTAGAGGAGTTTCCAAAAGTAAGGGACTGGGTTAACACTCCACAAACATGGAGCTCTTCTGGCCTAAAAACTTTTTGAGAAACTTTCTGTGAGGTTGGGCACTTGAAAAATATGTTGTTGTCAGGAGATTTGACTTCTTTGCGTGAGACCATCAAAGCTGGGTCTGCATTTATGTGACCTGGAGGACATGGCTTCTTATATTCCAATAAAGATGAGCAGCAGTGCTGCATTATCTCTTTGTAGGTAAACTGTGACCACTGGGGACTAAGTTTCTCCCCATGTGGACTGTGAAGCCATTTGGTCCTGGTCCACTTTTTGTCGTGTTTTTGCTACTGCACTCGGAGTTTGGTATTTGCTTCATGACATACAAGGAGCTAAACTGGGACACAATGCTGGAGGGAGTTCTGTCACGTGTGGTGTGCCAGGGTATGCAGGAGAATGCGCCAACCAGGCTTCTATCCCTAATAGCTTGCCCCATTGCCCACTTGTCCATATCAACCTAATTCTGAACATTGCCCTGAAACCTCTCCATATAACAAGATGCCTTTACATATAAGGGTCTGCTGGCTGCACCATGTAAGTAACATGCCATTTGGAATACAATGGTAGATCCTCATGACCCTACCACTGGTGATTTATCACACACCTGCCCAAAACTGCTCTAGGCCCACTACTCAGCAGGCTCTAACTTACTGGCATCTCTGTACTACACCATTTTCATGAAACCCAGTCAATCAAGGCACTGTCTGGTATACTCTTGATCAGCAATAGGACATCCAAAGGTTCTCCAGTGCCACCTGGTCATAGGAATTTCAAAATTTTCATGGTATTTATCTAGCCATTTTTCAAGGATGAAGTTGGAGGCACTGTGGCTTTCAATTCATTCAGTAACCATTAAATGTTGAGGAAGCTCAATTCAATAAAAGCTCTGGAGAACTCTCACAGGCAAGGCTTCTGAAAGAGTGCCAAAATGGTCACATGATGCCAGGCCCATTAAAGTCTACAATGTGAGTCCTATGTATTTTTCGACTCTCAAATATGGCTGCCATGTCTTTGAGAATAAAATCATGTGATATCCTGGCAGAGATTCCCAGTGCTCTGTGGAAAGCCACCCTGGCCCTAGATCTCAGTTTACAAGGGCGACTCACATGCGTGGCATCCTAAAATCCAAACAAAATTCATGGCAATACTTCTCTGAGTTCAGTTTCACAACTCAGTCTCTAAGGGGAATCACACCAAAGTTCAAGCCCAAGTGGACCCAGTCATTTCTTCCAACCGCCAAACAAATGGCCAAAATTAAAACCAAAACATTCCCACATGGCCCTCATCTTCTTCCATATAGTCACTCATCGTAACCTCTGGCTGGAGTTTTCCATCAGGGGCACAGCCCAAGACTGTGTCCAAAAAAAGCTCGCTTGCCCCTCATTTGCCTAAAGTCAGGGTGGCCTTGACAGCCCTCCTGTGAACCAGAAGTGATCAAATAAGCCTGCCGTTAATACTGCTCTGTTTCTACAATTTGAGGCCTACTGACTTTCAGGTATAGATTCTATATGTGATTTGGAGTCATGCGAAAACCCAAGCACCTCATCAGGGCTTTGAAGAACTCATTTGACCCAAAGAATCCCTATTCACACTTGATGGAGGTCAGGAACCTAACAGAGGAAGACGAGAGACTTCATCCACAATGACTGATTTTTTGCCATTATAGTTTTGGACGCACACATGGGATCATTCTTTATATCCATCATGTGCTGAGAATCTAAATCACAGCCACAAAGAAGGCCAAGAGGCTAATTCAGCCACATCCATTTCCAAAGCAATTAAGCAAAGAGCCACAGGTGATGCCTATTCATTTCCATTTCAAAACTATATTCTTCAGGCTTCACAACGGGGTGCCCTGAAGCAAAGACCTTCCAGATATTCAGTGTAACAAAACAGTACTTAAGCAAAAGGTTCAAAGCAGGGTCTCTCCACTGAGAGTTTCTTGGTCACACTGATATCTGAGTTTTCTGAGATGCTCGCCATTCTTTTCAGCTATCCAGTACATGACCATGTCACAGAGCTTGGAGGTGGTACATATCGTGGACACAAAACCATGAGCCTATTCTGGAGACTGGCCAGAATACAGGAAGAAAACATTAACGTGGGAAGATAGCAAGTGTTTCCCTTCGATAAGACAAGCTGCAGTTCATTCATATATTGGGCAGGATGAATTTTGGGAATATTTATACTTTAAAGGACACATTCATTAATGCATTTTCTTTTCTAATGTTTACAACAACGGACACAGTGGAATACACAGACATGGAAATACTTGCCTTGTCAAACGACTTACTAGAAGAGTCCACTGAAAACCAAAAACAAAAAAAAAAACAACAAATAAAAAACGCCTTTCCTACCTATTCTCAGAACATGAGACAGAACCACAAAGCCATACCCACTCCCACAAAGGCAGCTCCTTCCCCCAAGTATGTCTGTGATTAGAAGGAGTGTCCTATGACTGGTGAGCCATACTATGATCTCCCAAAATGGCCTGTCCTCTTTCAGATCTGGTTTCCATGGCCAACTCTGTGAAGTTGTCAGGAAAAAGTGGTGAGCCACTACCTGCTTTCTCAGGAAAGGTCCCTCTTCAGAGCTCTTCTGGCATTTGGCCATCCTCACATCAGTAGGTACCAAGAAAGATTGATTTTGTCCTTGGAAAATCCAAACAAGCGAGTCCACTGGGACTGGAACTGGGACTGCCTCTGGGTGCCTGGCTTCTTGGATACCAAGTTCAGAGAGTTCCATCACCAAATAATGAGGTATGTCACTTTCTTTGGAACTGAATGAGGTCACTGCCTTGGCAACCACTTTTCCCTAACAGTTGCTTCCAAGGGTCCCATGAGATGGAGCCGGCCCCTACTTCCTGTGACACTTTCACAAGTTAGAATGAAATATCAACGATAGGCACCCAGGAACAGCTCTACACACAGGTCTGGTTTTGTCAGTCTTCTCTACAATAAGAAGAGAGAGGCTGATTAAGACACATCCCTTCATCCTGACCAGGTGTTTTGCCATGGAAGATGAGTTTTGCTCACTCAGGTCCTTTATACCTGCCTACAACTTGTCCAGGTATCATTTCTGCATGGACCTTTGAGGTTCTCAGCAGGTGGACTGTCCCCTTCTTTCCTGTATTGTAAGAACAACTCTGTCCCTGCTCTTCTGTAAAATGAGATTGAGGGAACAGTGTATGTTTCGGGTTAATAACAGGTTCGATTTGTGTTAGGAATCATTCTGTGTGATGAATAATAGTGTTGGGGACCTTCGATATTTAAAAGAATATGGAGGTTAAATATAAGTATGAGAACAGAAATCTAGGTATGATTTGAAGCCCAGAAGGGCATTGAGCCCTTGATTGGGATAATTAGCTTTGAATTATGTTCTGCAAAGATGTCTCAGTTAATTCAATACACAATGGCATAGGACTTTGTACCTTGGATGATTGAATGTAGAAGAGAACATCCAGTCAAAAAGGGATAGTCAGTAAGATTATGAAGCTAGTCGGTAGGTTTAGGAAGAAGAGTGAGTATTTGATTTGGACAAAAGTTCTTTAACAATAGGGTTTCGGTTAGAGAGTGAATGTAAATGTCAGCACATATGAAGAGTCAGTCACTATGATGAGCTGGGAAAAAATGTAGAAATGCAGATATCAATAGAGACATTATGAAATCAGGCAAAGTATAAAGTGAGTGATAGGATTAGACATTTTCAACAGGGTTGAGTTTGAATACATAATCTTTTGAAGAAAAAAATATGTAGTCACCAATAGGATTGACAGTTAAGAGCATTAGGCAACCTGGACATAGATGTTTTTAGTAATCCATGTTCACTTTTCATTTAGTCCTTCGTGCAATCATAACCGTGACCATTACATTATTTGTCCAGAATATTACTGTGAAAAAATGTATATGTAGATCAGGTGACATGAGTATTTCGTCCACCATTTCTGGAAACAATATATTGAAGACGTAAAATTAGTATTGGGGGTACAAAGAGGTGCACCCTGTGTCTATGAATATAGAGATAAAGCATGAATAGACAATACTGTGAATAAATAATATAACTTGTTCAAACATTAAATAATATATTGAACTGATATCTGGAAAATTACAGGAAATCTTATATTGATATACAATCATTCATTCCCACCAATTATACATCTAATGGTAATATTAGTGTTTTGGTTTATCATGAACAGTGTGTGAGTTTTGCTTCAAAAGTGATTATGGAAATCGAAAATAATATGTTTGGAAAGAAGTCTCATGAAAATACCTTTCAGGAAACCTGGAGGAATGCATATATTGTAAAGCAGGAAGCGATTGAAATTCAATCAAATGCCTATAAATTTGCTAATTTGTGGATGAAATATATATCCTATGATGTGCATAAACTCATGAAATAGTAATGTACCATTGTTGAATAAAAATGAACGTCAAAATACACATCATGTCCCATAGGAATCTACTGGCATTGATTTTAAACTGTAGAAATATTAGGATTCTCGTGCATTATTCACCGAATTTAGTTATCTCTTTTTTTTAAATTTTTATATATGGTTGTTCAAAACATTACATAGTTCTTGATAAATAATATTTCACACTTTGATTTATGTGGGTTATGAACTCCCATTTTTGCCCCGTATACAGATTGCAGAATCACATCAGTTACACATCCATTGATTCATATATTGCCATACTAGTGTCTGTTGTATTCTGCTGCCTTTCCTATCCTCTACTATCCCCCCTCCCCTCCAGTCTCCTCTCCTCTTCTGTCTCTACCCCCTATACAGTAATAAATTTCTCCCCCTTGTATTATTTTTCCCTTTCCCCTCACTTCCTCTTGTATGTAATTTTGTATAACCCTGAGGTTCTCCTTCCATTTTCATGCAGTTTCTCTTCTCTCTCCCTTTCCCTTCCACCTCTCATCCCTGTTTAATGTTAATCTTCTTCTCATGCTCCTCGTCCCTACTCTGTTCTTAGTTACTCTCCTTATATCAAAGAAGACATTTGGCATTTGTTTTTTAGGGATTGGCTAGCTTCACTTAGCATAATCTGTTCTAATGCCATCCATTTCCCTGAAAATTCTATGATTCTGTCATTTTTTAATGCCGAGTAATACTCCATTGTGTATAAATGCCACATTTTTTTCATTCATTCTTCTATTGAAGGGCATCTAGGTTGATTCCACAGTCTTGCTATTGTGAATTGTGCTGCTATGAACATCGATGTAGCAGTGTCCCTGTAGCATGCTCTTTTTAGGTCTTTAGGTTTTAGACCGAGAAGGGGAATAACCGGGTCAAATGGTGGTTCCGTTCCCAGCTTTCCAAGAAATCTCCATACTGCTTTCCCATTTGCCTGCACCAATTTGCAGTCCCACCAGAAATATACAAGTGTACCTGTTTCCCCAGATCCTCGCCAGCACTTGTGATTGTTTGACTTCATAATGGCTGCCAATCTTACTGGAGTGAGATGGTATCTTAGGGTGGTTTTGATTCACATTTCTCTGACTGCTGGAGATGGTGACCATTTTTTCATGTACTTGTTGATTGATTTTATGTCCTCCTCTGAGAAGTGTCTGTTCAGGTTCTTGGCCCATTTGTTGTTTGGGTTATTTGTTATCTTATTGACTAATTTTTTGAGTTCTTTGTATACTCTGGATATTAGTGCTCTATCTGAAGTGTTAGGAGGAAAGATTTGTTCCCAGGATGTGGGCTCCCTATTTTCCTCTCTTACTGTTTCTTTTGCTGAGAAAAAACCTTTTTAGTTTGAGTAAGTCCCATGTGTTGATTCTAGTTATTAACGCTTGTGCTATGGGTGTCCTATTGAGGAATTTGGAGGCGACCCCACAGTATGTAGATCGTAGCCAACTTTGTCTTCTATCAGACACCATGTCTGATTTGATATCAAGCTCCTTGATCCATTTTGAGTTAACTTTTGTGCATGGCGAGAGAAAGGGATTCAGTTTCTTTTTGTTACATATGGATTTCCAGGTTTCCCAGCACCATTTGTTGAAGATGCTATCATTCATCCATTGCATGCTTTTAGCCCCTTTATCAAATGTAAGATAGTTGTATTTTTTGGATTGGTTTCTGTGTCCTTTATTCTGTACCATTGGTCCACCCACCTGTTTTGGTACCAGTACCATGCTATTTTTGTTACTATTGTTCTGCAGTATAGTTTGAAGTCTGGTATCCCTATACCGACTGATTCACACTTCCTGCTTAGTGTTGTTTTTGCTATTCTGGGTCTTTTATTTTTCCATATGAATTTCATGATTGCTTTCTCTATTTCTACAAGAAATGCCGTTGGGTTTTGATTGGCATTGCACTAAACCTATAGAGAACTTTTAGTAATATCGCCATTTTGATGATGTTAGTTCTGTCTATCTATGAACAGGGTACATTTTTACATCTTCTAATATCTTCCTCTATTTTTCTCTTTAGGTTTCTGTAGTTTTCCTTGTATAAAACTTGCACCTCTTTTGTTAGGTTGATTCCCAATAATTTTTTTTTTTTTTTTTTTAGTATATTGTGAATGGAGTGGTTGTCCTCATTTCCGTTTCAGAGGATTTGTCACTGATATTCAGGAATGTCTTTGATTTATAAGTGTTGATTTTATATCCTGCCACTTTGCTGAATTCATTTATTTGCTCTATTAGTTTCTTTGTAGACCCTTTTGGGTCTGCTAGGAATAGAATCATGTCATCTGCAATAGTGATAATTTAAGTTCTTCTTTTCCTATTTATATGCCTTTAATTTCTTTCATCTCTCTAATTGCTCTGGCCAGTGTTTCGAGAACTATGTTGAACAGAAGTGGTGAAAGAGGGCATACCTGTCTTGTTCCAGATTTTAGGGGGAATGCCTTCAATTTTTCTCCATTCAGAAGTATGCTAGCCTGAGACTTAGCATAGATTGCTTTTACAATATTGAGGTATGTTCCTGTTATCCCTAGTTTTTCTAGAATTTTGAACATAAAGGGATGCTGTACTTTGTCGAATGCTTTTTCTGCATCTATCGAGATGATCATATGGTTCTTATTTTTAAGTCTATTGATGTGATGAATAACATTTATTGATTTCTGTATATTGAACCAGCCTTGCATCCCACGGATGAATCCTACTTGATCATGGTGCACAATTTTTTTGATATGCTTTTGTATCTGATTTGCCAGAATTTAATTGAGGATTTTTGCCTCTAGGCTCATTAGAGATATTGGTCTGTAGTTTTCATTCTTTGAAGTGTCTTTGTCTGGTGTAGGAATCAGAGTGATGTTGACCTCATAGAATGAATTTGGAAGTTCTCCCTCTTTTTCAATTTCCTGAAATAGCTTGAAAAGTATTGGTATTAGTTCCCCTTTAAAGGTTTTGTAAAACTCTGCTGTATACCCATCAGGTCCTGGGCTTTTCTTACTTGGTAGTGTTTTGATGGTTTTTTCTATTTCCTCAATTGATATTGGTCTGTTTAGGTTGTCTATATCCTCCTGACTCAATCTGGGCAGATCATATGACTTAAGAAATTTATCGATGCCTTCACTGTCTTCTATTTTATTAAAGTACAAAGATTCAAAATAATTTCGGATTATCTTCTGTATATCTGAAATATCTGTTATGATATTGTCTTTTTCATCCTGTATGCTAGTAATTTGAATTCTCTCTCTTTTTGTCTTCGTTAGCATGGCTAAGGGTCTGTAGATTTTTTTTATTTTTTCAAAGAACCAAATGGGTTGATGTGTCTGCTGTGCTTGCAGGCCGCTAGTCCTGTTCCGCTGGTCAGTTGCAGGTCTGCCTACCTTGCGGGAGCAGGTGGTGGCTCTGCTTTGGCCCTACTGCAATTGGGGTGTCGTGACTACCATGCTGGCAGATCGCTGGGCCTGTTCCGGGTGCGGGCAAAGACTCTGCTCTGCCCCTACTCCAATTGGGTTGACGTGACTACCACGCCGGTGGGCCGTTGTGCTTGTACTGGGCGCGGGAGAAAGCTCTGCTCTGCCACTACTCCAATTGGGGTGTCATGTCTACCATGGTGGCAGGCCTCTGGGCCTGTTCCGAAGGTCAGTCACAGGTCTGCTTTTGTGGCGGGCTCGGGGGGCAGCCTGCTTGGCCCCTACTACAATTTGGGTGACGTGACTACCACACCAGCTGGTGGCTGGGCCTGATCCGGGAGCAGGCAGTGGCACTGCTCTTTCCCTACTCCATTTGGGGTGACGTGGGTACCACGCCTGCGGGCCTGATGAATCTTCCTCTATGTTTCTAGAGAGAATTACGGAGGCATATAGGAGATATACTCCTTTCGATCCTCATGCAGAGGATCAAAAATCATCTGTCACAATGGCCTTTATTGGGCATGCTGCCTTGGATATTTAAAGAAAGTTACAATGCTTAGATGGATTACAAGATATGACTTTGAGAGATTTAGTCAGAGAAGCCGAGAAAGTATACTATAAGAGAGAAACTGAGGAAGAGAAGGGAGCAAAAGGAGGATAAAAGAAACAAAAGACAGACTAAGGAGTTGACTAAGGTCCCGGTCACAATAACAAAAAGGCCAGAAATTAAGAAACAGGGAGACAGGAAGGGATACCTGGTCCCACGCCAGAGGCCACCCCTGACCTCAGATCAATGTGCCTACAGTAAAGAAAGAGGACACTGGGTTCAAGAGTTCCCTAGAAAGAGGCAGCCACGCCAGCCAGCCTTTCTGACTCTTCAGCATGACTACGAAAGTCGGGTCTCAGATCCCCTCCCTGAGCTCAGCGTATCTTTTGAAGTGGAGGAGACACCAGTAAACTTTGAAGTGGAT
The DNA here is from genome assembly GCF_048772815.1 of Callospermophilus lateralis. Taxonomy (NCBI): domain Eukaryota; kingdom Metazoa; phylum Chordata; class Mammalia; order Rodentia; family Sciuridae; genus Callospermophilus; species Callospermophilus lateralis. The sequence goes on from NW_027512952.1 coordinate 55,121, forward strand.
ACAGGGGCAATAAACTCAGCCCTTAAGGCCCCATTGGGCCCTCTATCAAATAAAAGGTTTCTAGTTCAAGGGGCTAATGGCAGTAAATATCGGACTTGTATAACTAAGAGGATCATGGACCTGGGGAAAGGAAAAATCCATCACTCCTTTTTAGTAATCCCAGAATGCCTGGCAGACTTTTGCTGTACGTCATGGGGATGTGAGCATACAGGGGCTGCCTGATGGAACACAAACTCCTCATCAAATTCAGTACACAGCATTGGCCATATTACCAATTAGATAACCAAAACCGATGGCCCCCAGAGGGGTCTCTTGATCCTCAAATTCTGCGTGACCATTTTTTTTAAAGAGAGAGGTGAGAGAGAGAGAGACAGAGAGAATTTTTAATATTTATTTTTTAGTTTTTTGCTGGACACGACATCTTTGTTTGTATGTGGTGCTGAGGATCGAACCCGGGCCGCACGCATGCCAAGCGAGCGTGCTACAAATGAGCCACATCCCCAGCCCTGTGTGACCTTTTTAACTTCTGCAAGTGCTCAAAAGGGTGAAAGGAGATTCCCCTATGGGCATGCCTTTTCCATCCTTCACTCATATCCTGAACTATGCTTACCCAATCAATCCTCACCTTCAGCCTTGTGCTCTAGAGTCTCTGCTGTCACTCTCACCTCAGCAACCTGATTTCTCCCCTCCAATTATTAGATCAAAAACCCAAATCTCTGCTGGTTCTCAGACCATCGCCATCTTGCTGAAGTAGCAGGTACTCAGGTTCCCATCCACCGACTCACTCCTCTCTTCTCCTGTCCGTGCCCGCCCCGGGTCCCACCAGGTCCTCTTACCAGCTAACACAAAGCTGAAACTAGCTGAGGAGAGCCCTCAGACTCCTATCAAAGATGTAATGAAAATGGCCTTTAAAGTTGCTTTGTCATCACTGAAAACAGTTTACTAAAAATTTAAAGTCCCTCACATGCATTTTGGGATACTCACTCTTGTCTTCCCCTCTGCTCTACCTGTTCTACAGCTCAAGTTTTTGTTGCTAGGAAAATCCCAAACCCCTTTCCCATTATTCTTTTACATCTCTCCTTCCTTATTCTCAGATCCTCGGAGCTGCTGTCAGCCCCACCTTCCCTGTCTTCCCCTTCTGTACCAGGCGTACAGAAAATTCTTAACTGACTTTCTACAGAAGTCTTCACCATGGCTGACTTTAGGACTTTCAGCAAAAGAGTCCCTATAAAAGAGTTCAATGTAGATAAACTTCCTCTTTTAGTGTTGCCTTGTTCTACTTGGCCACTGGCTAAAAAAATAAGCACTTCTATGCTAGACACCCCATTACTTGTTTTCCACAAAATAATGAACAAGGCCTCTGGCCATGAGCTGGGGCTTTACAGAGATGGCTATATTTCTAAGATAAAGAAGTTACCATCAGGGCTCCATGGTAACAGCTGTCAGGGGTGAAAAATAAGAAAGGTAGGAAAAAGCTCTTTCCCTCCCAGGTGTCCTTGAAAAGTTAACTTGCCCAGAACTGAGGTAAAAACAGAAACAACAACGGCTTTTTTGAACTTCTGAAGACTGTGAACTTCTGAGCCCCTTCCCTTACATGTTGGGTACAAAATTCTGAAACTACCTAAACTTGAGTTTCAGGAGAATAATTGATTACAACAGAAGCAATGCCCTCTGAATCTGGTTGCAACCAAATAGGACGGTTTCCCTGTCTTCGTTGCTATCTTAGGTACCTTGCCTTGTCCGTCCCTACAACAGCATAATTGTATATAATTAAACATTGTTTATGTTTTAAAGAAATTGTCAACAGATGTGATTAATTGTGTAATGGTGCAGATGTTTCCCAGAGTGCTCTGTCATGATGCAGGTTCATTTGAAAATGAAATAGAGGGGCATACAACCCGTTTCCACTGGGGACATATATCCCTCACTTTAGCCATCCTATTCGGAATAGGAGTTGCTTCAGGGGTGGGCACAGGAACCACTGCCCTCGTCCATGGGACACAACAAATGACCCAATTAGAAGAAGCAATAGACCAAAACTAAGATATTAGATACCTCCATCAGAGCTTTGCATGAATTTTTAACCTCTCTCTCTGAAGTTGTTTTACAGAACAGGCGAATGACACAAAACACACACACACACACACACACACAGAAAAAAAAATAGCAAAATATATGTCAATCAAAATTTTCATAAAATATATATCATAAAAAGATCCAAAAATATTCATTTTACTGAACATGGATTTATGTATAATGTTGTTCAACTAGCAAGCTCACCCATTGGTTGAATATTCAGTTCCAACACGGTTAATTAGGAGTGATCTCTTTTCACAATTTGTATCTGCCAACTCATCCACCTCACAAGAATGTATGTGTGGTACCAGGTATGATTCTATATATCCATATAAAAATATATGTGCTGAATAGGCTACAGAGAAAGGGAGACAGGAATTCACAATTTTTTAACTTTAAAAACACATGGAGAACTATTTCAACAAAAAATTGACTAGATTTAACTCCTACTCTGTATCATGCAAAAGGCAAGTCCAAATATACACCATGCCTCCTCTAAACTGCTTGTATTTCTATTCATTGCAATACTTCTCTGAGTTCAGTTCCAGAACGCAGTCTTTAAGGGAAATCCCAACAGAGTTCAAGCCCAGGTGGACCAAGATATTTCTTACAACCACCACACAAATGACCACAATTAAAAACAAAACACTCAAACATGGTCCTCATCTTCTTCCATATAGTCACTCATCGTAACCTCTGTCTGGAGGTTTCCATGAAGGGCTCACCCAAAGACAGTGTCCAAATAAACTCCCTTGCCCCTCATTTGCCTAAAGTCATGTTGGCCTGGACACCCTTTCTGTGAACCAGGAGTGATCAAATAAGCCTCCCGTTAATACTGCTCTGTTTCTCCAATTTGAGGCCTACTGACTTTCAAGTATAGATTCTTTATGTGATTTGGAGTCATACGAAAACCTAAGCACCTCTGCAGTGATTTGAAGAACTCATTTGACCCAAGGAATACCTATTCTCACTTGATGGAGGTCAGGAACCTAACAGAGGAAGACGAGAGACTTCATCCACAATGACTGATCTTTTGGCAATTATGGTTTTGGATGCACACATGGGATCATTTTTAGATCCATCAGCTGCTGAGAATCAAAGTCACAGCCACATACAAGGCCAAGAGTCTAATTAAGACACATCCCTTTCCAAAGCAACTAAGAAAGAGCCACAAGTGATGCCCATTCATTTCCATTTGAAAACTGTTTCCTTCAGGCTTCACAAAGGGGTGGCCTGAGGCAAAGACCTTCCTGATATTCAGGGCAAGAGAACAATAGGTAAGCAAAAGGCCAAAAGCAGGGTATATCCACTGAGACTTTCCTGGTCACACTGATATCTGAGTTTTCTGAGATGCTGGCCATTCCCTTCAGCTATCCTGTACATGGCCATGTCACAGACCTTGGAGTTGTTGCATATCTTGGACACAAAACCATGAGCCTATTCTGGAGAGTGGCCAGAATTCAGAAGAAAACAGGGACTTAGGAAGGTAATAGGTATTGCTCATCCATAAGGCAAGCCGCACTCCATTCATAAATTAGGCAGGATGCATAATGGGAAGCTTTCTACTAGACAGGACACATCCATTGTTGCATTCTCTTTTCTCATGTCTACAACCACGGACACAGTGGGATACACAGACATAGAAACACTCATTTTGTCAAACAACTTACTAGAAACAGTTCACTCCAAATCAAACAAACCGCCTTCCCTACCTATTCTCAGAATATGAGACAAAACAACAAACCCACACTCACAAAGGCACCTCCTTCCCTCAAGTAGTTCTGTGACTCTCCGGAGTTAACTCTGACTGGTGGGCCATATTATGTTCCCCCGAAATGGCGTGTCCTCTATCAGATCTGCTTTCCTTGACCAACTCTGTAAAGTTGTCAGGAAAAAGTGGCGAGCCACTACCTGCTTTCTCAGGAAAAGTACCTCTTCAGTGCTCTCCTGGTATTTGGCTATACTCATATCATTAGGTACCGAGAAAGACTGACTCTGTCCTTGGAAAATCCAATCAAGTGAGCCCACAGGGACTTGGACTGGGATTGCCTCTCGGTGTCTTGGTTCTTGGATAGCAAGTTCAGAGAGTTCCATCACCAAGGAAATTAGATATGTCACTTTCTTTGGAACTGAATGAGGCCACTGCCTTGGCACCCCTTTTTCCTAACAGTTGCTTCCAAGGGTCCCATGAGATGGAGGCTGCCCCTACTTCCTGTGACACTTTCACAAGTTAGAATGGTATATCAACCATAGGCACCCATGAACAGCTTTCCACACAGGCCTGATTTGGTCCATCTTCTCTACAATAAGAAGAGAGAGGCTGATTAAGACACATCCCTTCATCCTGACCAGGTTGTTTGCCATGGAAGATGACTTTTGCTCTCTCAGGTCCTTCATAGCTGCCTATAACTTTTCCGAGTATCATTTCTGTATGGACCTTTGAGGTTTTCAGCAGGTGGAAGGTCCCCTACTTTCCTGTATTGTAAGAACAACTCCGTCCCTGTTCTTCTGTAAAATGAGATTGAGGGAACAGTGTATGTTTAGGGTTAATAACAGGTTCAATTTGGGTTAGGAATCATTCTGTGCGATGAATAATGGTATTGGCAACCTGTGAGATTTACAAGAATGTAGAGGTGAAATATAAGTATGAAAATAAAAATCTAGGTATAATTTGAAACCCAGAAGGGCATTGGGCCCTTGATTGGGATACTTAGCTTGATTTATGTTCTCTAAAGATGTCTCAGATAATTCAATATACAATGGCATAGGACCTTGTACCTTGGATGATTGAACGTAGAAGAGAACATCCAGTAAAAAGGGATAGTCAGTAGGTTTAGAAAGATTGTCGGTAGGTTTAGGAAGAAGAGCGATTATAGGATTTAGACCAAAAGTTCTTTAGCAATATGGTTTCGGTTAGAGAGTGAATGTAAATGTCGGCACATATGAAGAGTCAGTCACTATGATAAACTGGGAAAATATGTAGAAATGCAGATATCAATAGAGACATTATTGCATCAGGCAAAATATAAAGTGAGTGATAGGATTAGACATTTTCAACAGGGTTGAGTTTGAATATATAATCTTAGGAAGAAACAAATATGTTGTCACCAATAGGATTGACATTTGAGAGCATTAGGCAGCATGGACATGGATGTTTCTATTAATCCATGTTCACTTTCCTTTTAGGCTTTGGTACAGTCATAAGTGTGACCTTTACATTTTTTTTCAGAATATTATTGTGATAAAATGTATATGTAGATCAGGTGACATAAGTATTTCTTCCACCATTTCTGGTAGCAATATATTGAAGACGTAAAATTAGTATTGGGGGTCCAAAGAGGTGTACACTGTGTCTATGAATATAAAGATAAAGCATGAATAGAACATACTGTGAATAAATAATATAACTTGTTCCAACTATAAATAATGGATTGAACTGATATCTGAAAAATTGCAGGAAATGTTATATTGATATACAATCATTCTTTCCAAAATGGTATACATATAATGGTAATATTAGTGTTTTGGTTTATCACGAAGGGTGTGAGTTTTACTTCACCAGTGATTATGGAAATCGAAAATAACTTGTTTGGAAAGAAGCGTCATGAAAAGACGAGTTCAGAAACCCTGATAATACTTGTGTTCTGAAACAGGAATTGATTAAAGTTGAAACAAATGCCTGTAAATTTGTGAACTTGTGGATGAAATATATATCGTATGATGTGCAAAAACTGAAGAAATAATAATGTACCAGTGTTGAATACAAATGAACCTCAAATTACATATCATGTCCCATAGGAATCTACTTGCATTGGTGGTAAACTGGGTCAGTTACTGTAAAATTATTAGAATTTGTAGGCACCATTCACTGAAGTTTGTTTTCAGTACTAGGAAACAAATATGTATTTCAGGTGGATGAATATTTCGGAAAATAATCTTGTGAAAAGTTGATTATAAATCCATATACATGAACATGAATGAATTTAGAAAGTGTATATAAGACACATATATTTTATATATTGAAAAATCTGAATAGTGTGTGTGTATATATATATATATATATATATATATATATATATATATACACACACACACACACACACACACACATACAAACTACACACAGACATTAAAAAGCAGCAATATATATGAAAATCAAAATTCATCAGGAAATATATATCATCCACAGATGCAAAAATAATTATTTTACTGAACATGAGTATATGTATAATGTTGTTCTACTAGAAAGCTCCCCTATAGTTTGAATCTTCAGTTCTAACAGCGTTTAAGAGGAGTGATCTCTTCTCACAATTTGAATCTGCGAAGTGAGAAACCTCACAAAAATGTACGTGGGATTCCTGGTAGGATTCTATATGTGCATATAAATATACATGTGTGAATTGGCTACAGAGAAAGGGAAACAGGATTTCACACATTTGTTATCTTTAAAAACACATGGAGAACTATTTCAAATAAAAATTGACTAGATTTATAACTCCTACCATATATAATGCAAAAGGCAAGTCCAACTATACAAGATGCCTCCTCTGAACTGCTTGAATTTCTATTCTGTTTGGGTTATTTTTCTCCATTATATTAGGATGAGTTGTCTGATTCTAGTAGGTATGGGTTAGTGTCAGGGATTCAGTATTTCAAAAGGAAAATTGGAAAATGAATTCAATGTGTAAGCAAATATGTGCTTCACAAATATCTGTTAAGGTCTGATATCCTCTCACTCTCATCCAGAAAAATGCCTTGACATTACCTTCACCCCAGGTAAAACATAATTAGAGGAGAAGAGTTAGAAAATCAGTGAATACATATCTGGAATGGAAAATGCTCAAGAGTTCATAACCTTGGAGGTGGTAGAGGAGTTTCCAAAAGTAAGGGACAGGGTAAACACAACACAAACAGGGAGCTCTGAGAGCCTAAAAACTTTTTGAAAAACTGCCTCTGAGTTTGGGCACTTGAAATATATGTTGTTGTCAGGAGATTTGGCTTCTTTAGTAGTGAGACCATCAAAGCTGGTTCTGCATCTATGTGACCTGAAGGACATGGTTTCTTATTTTCCAATGAAGATGAGGCAGCAATGCTGAATCCTCTCTTTGTAGGTAAACTGTGACCACTGAGGACTAAGTGTCTCTCCGTGTTGACTGCGAAGCCATTTGGTCCTCCTACACTTTTTGTGGTGTTTTTCCTGCTGCACTGGGAGTTTGGTATTTGCTTCACGAAATACCAGGAGCTCAACTGGGACATATTGCTGGAGGGAGTTCTGTCACGTGTGTTGGGTCAGGGTCTGCAGGAGAATGCACCATCCAGGCTTCTATCCCTCCTAGCTTGCCCCATTGCCCCCTCGTCCATATCAACCTGATTCAGAACATTGACCTGAAACCTCACCATATAACAAGATGCCTTTACATATAAGGGACTGCTGGCTGCACCATGTCAGTCACAAGCCATTTGGAATCCAATGGTAGATCCTCATGGCCCTACCACTGATGTTTCATCACACACCTGCCCACCACTGCTCTAGGCCCACTACTCAGCAGGCTCCAACTTACTGGCATCTCTGTTCTACACCATTTTCATGAAACCCAGTCAATCAAGGCATTGTCTGGTATACTCATGATCAGCAACAGGACATCCAAATGTTCTCCAGTGCCACCTGGTTGTGGGAACTTCCAAAAATTCATGGTATTTATCAAGCCATTTTTCAAGGATGAAGTTGGAGAAACTCTGGGTTTCAATTCATTCAGGAACCACTAAATGTTGAGGAAGCTAATTTAAATGAAAACTCTGGAGAACTCTCACATTCAAGGCTTCCCAAAGAGTGGGGAAAAGGTCACATGAAGCCAGGCACATTGAGGTGTAAAATGTGAGGTCCATGTGTGTTTTGACTCTCAACTATGGCTGCAAGTTTTTCACAATTATATCATGTGATATGCTGGCTGAGATTCCCAGTGCTCTGTGGAAAGCCAGATCTCAGTTTCCAAGGGCAACTCTCATGCATGGCCTCCTAAAATCCCAAAACAATTCATGGCAATACTTCTCTGAGGTGAGTTCCAGAACTAAGTCTCTATGGGGAATCACACCAGAGTTCAAGCCCAGGTGGACCCAGACATTTCTTCCAACCGCCACACAAATGACCACAATTAAAACCAAAACACTCCCACATGGCCCTCATCTTCTTCCATATATTCACTCATCATGACCTCTGGCTGGAGGTTTCCATGAGGGGTGCAGCCATTGGTAGTGTCCAAAATAATCTCACTTGCCCCTCATTTGCCTAAAGTCAGGGTGGCCTGGACACTCTTAATATGAACCAGGAGTGGTCAAATAAGCCTGCCGTTCATGCTGCTCTGTTTCTCCAATTTGAGGCCTACTGACTTTCAGGTATGGAATACTTATGTGAAATAGAGTCATGAGAAAAGCCAAGCACCTCGGCAGAGATTTCAAGAACTCATTTGACCCAAAGGATCAGTATTCTCACTTGATGGATGTCAGGAACCTAACAGAAGAAGGCGAGAGACTTCATCCACAATGACTGATCTTTTGGCCATTTTGGTTTTGGATGCGCACATGCGATCATTCTTTGGATCCATCATGTGCTGAGAATAAAAATCACAGCCACATACAAGGCCAAGAGGCTAATTCAGACACATCCCTTTCCAAAGCAATTAAGCAAAGAGCCACAGGTGATGGATATTCATTTCAAATTTAAAACTGTTTTCTTCAGGCTTCACAAATGGGTGGCCTGAGGCAAAGACCTTCCTGACATTCAGGGCAACAGAACATAAGGTAAGCAAAAGGCCCAAAGCAGGGTTTCTCCACTGAGACTTTCCTGGTCACACTGATATCTGAGTTTTCTGAGATGATCTCCATTCTCTTCAGCTATCCAGTATATGGCCATGTCACAGAGCTTGGAGGTGGTACATATCTTGCACACAAATCCCTGAGCCTATTCTGGAGACTGGCCAGAATTCAGGAAGAAAACAGGAACTTAGGATGATAGCAGGTGTTGCCCATCGATAAGACAAGGTGCAGTCCATTCATAAATTGAGCAGGATGAATTATGGTAAGATTTATACTAGACAGGACACATCCATTAATGCATTCTCTTTTCTAATGTCTACAACAATGGACATAGTCGGATACACAAACATAGAAACACTCACCTTGTCAAATGACTTACTCGAAACAGTCCACTTCAATCCAAACAAACCGCCATTCCTACCTTTTGTTAGAACATGAGGCAAAACCACAAACCCACACCCACTCCCATAATGGCACCTCCTTCCCCCATGTAGATCTGTGACTATCTGGAGTGTCCTCTAACTGCTCGGCCATACTATATTCCTTCGAAATAGTCTGTCCTCTCTCAGGTCTGGTTTCCTTGGCTAACTCTGTGAAGTTGTCAGGAAATAGTGGTGAGCCACTACTGGCTTTCTCAGAAAAGGTACCTCTTCAGTGCTCTCCTGGCATTTGGCCATCCTCACATTAGTAGGTACCAAGAAATACTGACTCTGTCCTTGGTAAATCCAAACAAGTGAGACCACTGTGACTGGGAATGGGATAGCGTCTGGGTGCCTGGCCACTAGGATACAAAGATCATAGAGTTCCATCACCAAGGAAATGAGGTATGTCACTTTCTTTGGAATTGAATGAATGAGGTCACTGCCTTGGCAACCAGTTTGTCCTAACACTTGCTTCCAAGGGTCCCATGAGATGGAGGCTGCTCCTACTTCCTGGAACACTTGCACAAGTTAGAATGGTATATCAACCATAGGCACCTGGGAAAAGCTCTCCACACAGGTCTGGTTTAGTCCATCTTCTCTAACATAAGTAGAGAGAGGCTGATTCAGACACATCCCTTTATCCTGACCAGGTTGTTTGCCATGGAATAGGACTTTTGCTCTCTCAGGTCTTTCATACCTCCCTACAACTTCTCCAGGTATCATTTCTGCATGGACCTTTGAGGTTTTCAGCAGGTGGAAGGTCCCCTAATTCCCTGTATTTTAAGAACAACTCTGTCGCTGCTCTTCTGTAAAATGAGATTGAGGGAACAGTGTATGTTTAGGGTTAATAACAGGTTCAATTTGGGTTAGGAATCATTCTGTGCGATGAATAATGGTATTGGGAACTTGCGATAATTAAAAGAACATAGAGGTGAAATATAAGTATGGAAACAGAAATCTAGGTATGAATTGAAGCACAGGACCTTGTACCTTGGTAGATTTAATGTAGAAGAGAACATCCAGTTAAAAATGGATAGTCGGTAGGATTAGGAAGATAGTCGGTAGGTTTAGGAAGAAGAGTGAGTATAGTATTTGGACCAAAAGTTCTTTAGCAATAGGGTTTCGGTTAGAGAATGAATGAAAATGTCAGCACATATGAAGAGTCAGTCACAATGATGAACTGGGGAAAATAAGTAGGAAAGCAGTTATCAATAGAGACATTATGAAATCAGGCAAAGTATAAAGTGAGTTATAGGATTAGACATTTTCAACAGGGTTTAATTTGAATATATAATCATTGGAAGAAACAAATATGTTGTCACCAATAGGATTGACATTTGAGAGCATTAGGCAACCTTCACATGGATGTTTTTAGTTAAACATTTTCACTTTTCTTTTAGGCTTCGGTACAATCATAAGTGTGACCTTTACATTTTTTGTTCAGAATTTTACTGTGATAAAATATATATGTGGATCAGGTGACATGAGTATTTCTTCCACCATTTCTGGGAGCAATATTTTGAAGACATATACATTAGTGTTAGGGGTACACAGAGGTGTACCCTGTGTCTATGAATATAGAGATAATGCATGAATAGACCATCCTGTGAATAAATAATGTAACTGGTTCCACTTCAAATAATGAATTGAATTGATATCTAAAAATATATAAGAAATCTTATATTGATATATATATATATATATATATATATATATATATATATATATATACACACACACACACACACACACACACACGCACACGCACAGACATTAAAAAGTAGCAATATAAGAGATCCAACATGGTGGCGGACATGGAGAAATCAAGTATCTGACCTCATTAGCTGCGCAGGCATAGGGAGTCGTAAACTGTCTAAATGCTGTTTGTTCAGAATCACTAGGCAATGCTGACCTGACGTGGATCTGGTGCGAACAGTCTGGGCCCCTGAGAAAACACACAGAGCCCGGATCGGCTGCATAGAAGCTCAGATTTGCCTGCTTCTTGTGACTCAGAACTAACGTTCCCTCTGAAATAACTGGTCGGCCCTTCTGAATTTACAGAGGTAAAAGGCCACTGGATTGAAATGGGGCTTTGGAGACACAGTCAGGACCCATCCATTGCATTGGTCACCTGGCAAAAGGAACGAATGGTCACCATTTGCATGGGATACCACCGTGGAAGAGAACTGATGTCATGGGCAGAGGAGATAACTTCATTGAAACCAGTACGACAGGTGTGTAATTCCCTATGCATCTCTCTCCACACAGCGGGGAAACATTAAGGGCCCCTCCCAGCTCTCCCTTAAGGGGCCCTCCCAGGTCTCCCGTGAGAAAGATGGCCAGACCGAGGGAATCATGTGTGCTGTGGGACTTGTGGCGTGGAATTCCTGGCTACCGCTCCTACCAGTGCTGACAACTGAGGTCTCTTACACCAGCTAATGTGGGCATGGATACCAGAGAGCAAGCAAATTCGCTGGGGGTTCCCAGCCCCAAGCTCTATAAACTTAGGGTCTGAGGGAGGCAAACAGGGAGAGAGTGCCAAGCGTTGATGAAAACAGGGCTACCAGGAGCAGAGACCTGACGTGTAGCAAGTATTGTGGTGAGCGTCACAGTTGAGTGGAGCCTGGCTTGAGGAAACACTAGAGAAGGTCCTAGGCACTCAGGATTAGAGACCCGCCCAGTCTGGGAGGAAGAGCTGCTGCACAGTGATTGGTTCCCACCTATTGAGAGGAGAAGCTTGGCCCTGTGAGCACAGCTCCACCTACTGGAAGAGAAGTTAATTGAACTCTATGACTGCATGTATTATTATTATTATTATTATTATTATTATTATTATTATTATTATTATTTTATTTTTATTTTTTTTCTTTCATTTAAATTTTTTGTGTTGTTCTTTAACTTATTTTAATGTTTTTATTTTTTTAATTTTACTATTATTATTATTTTAAATTTTAATTTTCATTTTTTAATTATCATTATTATTTTAAAAAAATTATTTCTTTCTTTATTTTCTATTTTTTTCTTTTGTCTTTTCATTTCTTTTCAATTTTCTTATTCCCCCATCCTTGAATTCTACCTGCCTATTCTCATTCTCTTTAGTGACTTCTTCCCATCCCTTCTAATATCTTTCCTCCCAAGCTTCAAATAAATTTATAAGAATAAGAAGTAACTCAGCACTCAAACAGAACAAGAAGTAACATGAGCAGCATCAAAAAGCAAGAAAGAAAAGGAGTACAAACAATGAAGGATAACCTAAATATTCAGAAGGACCTAGAATTATCAGAAAAATGGTCATATAAAGAACTCAAGGAATACCTTATACAGATGAAATGGAACCTTAAAGAGGATACGAGAGAGCAAATAAATACAGTGAAAGAACACATTGAAAATGAATTACATAAACAGATAAAAGAAGAAGTTAATCTTCTTTATCAGGAGATAGAGATTATAAATATTCAAAGAATATTTCTAGAAATGAAGGAAACGATAAACCAAATTAAAAACTCAATTGAGAGTATCACTAACCGTGTGGAGCAAGTAGAAGACAGAATGTCACATAATGAAGACAAAATATATCATCTTGAAAAGAGTCTAGCCAACACAGAAAGGCTGGTAAAAAATCACGAGAAAAACATCCAAGAGATATGGTATAACATAAAAAAACCAAACTTATAAGTCATCTGGTTAGAGGAAGGTACAGAGATTCAAATTATGGGAATGAAAATTTTCCAGAAATAAAAAAGGAAATGGATATACAAATTGAAGATGCTTACAGGACACAGAGCACACAAAATCACAGTAGACCAATGCCAAGACACATTGTTATGAAGCTATCCAATATACAGAACAAAGAGAAAACTTTAAAAGCTTCAAGAGAAAGGAGGAAGATTACATTCAGGGGTAAACCAATAAGGTTAGCAACCTATTTTTCATCACAGACACTGAAAGTGAGAGGATCCTGGAACAACGTATTTCAAACATTGAAAGACAATGGATGCCAAACAAGAATTCTGTATCCAGCAAAATTCAGCTTCAGGTACGACAACAAAATAAAAATCTTTCATGATAAACAAAGGTAAAAGAATTTGCAGCCAGAAAACCACCATTGCAAAGTGTCTTGAGCAAAACACTACACGAGAAAGAAATGAAAAACAACAACCAAAACCATCAGTGGGAAGTGCCTCAGTAATGACAGAGGGCGGGGGAAAAGCTAATCATGGAGAAACAAAGTAAATTTTAAAAAGCGATAAATATTCAAACATGGCTGGCAGTAGAAACCATATATCAATAGTTACACTAAACATTAATGGCTTAAACTCTCCAATAAAGCAACATAGGCTTGTAACTTGGATTCAAAAAACAAATCCAACAATATGTTGTCTCCAGGAGACATATCTGAATGGAAAAGACATACACAGGCTGAAGGTGAAAGGTTGGGAAAAAATATACCATGCACACGGTCCTCATAAGCAAGGAGTGGTGGCCATCCTCAAATCGAATTAAATCGACTTCAAGACTAATTTAATCAAAAGGGATAATGAAGGAAATTATATACTGTTAAAAGGAACCATTCACCAACAAGACATAAAAATTATCAATATTTACGCAAGTTCAAGAATCAAATAGCCCACAACACAATAATTATGGGTGACTTCAACACACCTCTCTCACCATTGGACAGATCCTCCAAATAAAAGTTGAATAAAGAAACTATAGAACTCAATATCACAATCAATAACATTGACTTAACTGACATATATAGAATATATCAACCATCATCAAGTGGATATAATATTTTTTAGCAGCACATGGATCCTTCTAAAAAATAGACCATATATTATGCCATAGAGGAACCTTCAGTAAATATAAAGGGTGGACTTAATACCATGAATTTTATTGGATTGTAATGGAATGAATCTGGAAACCAATGAAAAAGAAGGAAGGAAAAATCCTACATCACATTGAAAATGAACAACATGTTACTGAATGATTAATGTGTTACAGAAGACATAAATGAGAAAATCAAAAAATTCTTCAAGATAAATGAAAATACAGAAACAACATATCGGAGTCTATGGGACACAATGAAAGGTGTTTTAAGAGGGAAATTCACCACCTTGACGTCATTCCTCAAAAATAGGAAAGAACAACAAATAAATGAGCTCACACTTCATCTCAAAGCCCTAGAAAAGGAAGAGCAAAACAACAGCAAATGTAGCAGAAGGCAAGAAATAACTAAAATCAGAGCGGAAAACAACAAAATTGAAACAAAAGAAACTATTGAAAAAATTACAAAACTAAAGCTTGGTTCTGCAAAAAATAAATAAGAAGGATAGACCCTTAGCATCCCTTTATGTTCAAAACATTTGAAAAACTAGAGATAACAGGAATTTACCTCGACACTGTAAAAGCTATCTATGTTAAGCCTCAGGCTAGCATTATTCTGAATGAAGAAAAATTGAAGCATTCCCTCTAAAATCTGGAACAAGACAGAGATGTCCTCTACCACCACTTCTATTCAATATAGTTCTTGAAACACTGGCCAGAGCAATTAGACAGATGAAAGAAATAAAAGGCATGAAAATAGGAAAAGAATAACTTAAATTATCACTACTTGCAGCTGATATGATTCAATATATAGAAGACCCAAAAGGGTCTACAAAAAAAACTACTAGAAGTAAGAAAGGATTTCAGCAATGTGGCAGGATATAAAATCAACATTCATAAGTCAAAGGCATTTCTGTATATCAGTGACAAAACTTCTGAAATGGAAATGAGAAAAAAAAAAACACTCCATTCACAATATCCTCAAAAAATAAAACTAAAATCCTTGGGAATCAACCTAACAAAAGAGGTGAAAGATTTATACAATGCAAACTACAGAACCCTAAAAAGAGAAGTAGAATAAGATCTTAGAAGATGGAAAAATATACACTGTTCATGGATAGGGAGAACTAATATCATCAAAATGGTGATATTCCTAAAAGTTCTCTATAGGTTTAATGTAATGCCAATCAAAATCCTAACGGCATTTCTTGTAGAAATAGAGAAAGCAATTATGAAATTCATATGGAATAATAAAAGATCCAGAATAGCAAAAGCAATTCTAACCAGGATGTGTGAATCAGGCGGTATAGCGATACCAGATTTCAAACTAAATTTCAGAGCAATAGTAACAATGACAGCATGGTACTGGTACCAAAACAGGCGGGTGCACCAATGGTACAGAATGGAGGACACAGAGATTAATCCACAATGCTACAACAATCTTCTATTTGATAAAGGAGCTAAAAGCATGCAATGGAGGAAGGATAGCATCTTCAACAAATGGTGCTGGAAAAACTGGAAATCCATATGTAACAAAATGAAACTGAATCCCTTTCTCTTGCATGCACAAAAGTTCACTCAAAATGGATCAAGGGCCTTGATATCAAAACAGAGACATGGCGTCTGATAGAAGAAAAAGTTGGCTACGATCTACATACTGTGGGGTCGGGCTTCAAATTCCTCAATAGGACATCCATAGCACAAGAGTTAATAACAAGAGTTAATAACTAGAATCAACACATGGGACTTACTCAAAGCAAAAAGTTTTTTCTCAGCAAAAGAAACAATAAGAGAGGTAAATAGGGAGCTTAAATTCTGGGAACAAATCTTTACTCCTCACACTTCAGATAGAGCCCTAATATCCAGAGTATACAAAGAACTCAAAAAATTAAACAATAAGATAACAAATAACCCAATCAACAAATGGGCCGAGGACCTCAACAGACATCTCAGAGGAGGACATATAATCAACAAGTACATGAAAAAATGCTCACCATCTCCAGTAGTCAGAGAAAGGTGAATCAAAACCACCCTAAGATACCATCTCACTCCAGTAAGATTGGCAGCCATTATGAAGTCAAACAACAAGTGTTGGTGAGAATGTGGGGAAACAGGTACACTTGTACATTGCTGGTGAGACTGCAAATTGGTGCATCCAATTTGGAAAGCAGTATGGAGATTTCTTGGAAAGCTGGGAATGAAACCACCATTTGACCCAGCTATTCCCCTTCTCGGTCAATTCCCTAAAGACCTAAAAAGAGCATGCTGCAGGGACACTGCTACATCGATGTACATAGCAGCACAATTCACAATAGCAAGACTGTGGAACCAACCTATATGCCCTTCAATAGATGAATGGATTAAAAAATGTGGCATTTATACAGAATGTAGTATTACTCTGCATTAAAAAATGACAAAATCATAGAATTTGCAGGGAAATGGATAGCACTAGAGCAGATTATGCTAAGTGAAGCTACCCAATCCCTTCAAAACAAATGCCAAATGTCTTCTTTGATATAAGGAGATTAACTAAGAACAGAATAGGTATGAAGAGGATGAGAAGAAGATTAACATTAAAACAGGGATGAGAGGTGGGAGGGAAAGGGAGAGAGAAGGGATATTGCATGGAAATGGAAGGAGACCCTCAGGGTTATACAAAATTACATACAAGAAGAAGGGGAAAAATAATACAAGGGGGAGAAATTTATTACTGTAGAGGGGGTAGAGAGAGAAGAGGGGAGGAGAGGGGAGGGGAGGGGGGATAGTAGAGGATAGGTAAGGCAGCAGAATACAACAGACACTAGTATGGCAATATGTGAATCAATGCATGTGTAACTGATGTGATTCTGCAATCTGTAAACGGAGTAAAAATGGGAGTTCATAACCCACTTGAATCAAAGTGACAAATATGATGTATCAAGAACTATGTAATGTTTTGAACAAGCATAAATAAAAATTTAAAAAAAAGAAAACTAACTTCGGTGAGTGATGCACGCGAATCCTAATATTTTTACAGTAACTGACCCAGTTTAACATCAATGCAAGTAGATTCCAATGGTACATGATGTGTACTTTGACGTTCATTTTTATTCAACACTGGTACATACTATTTCCTCAGTTTATGCACATCACAGGATATATATTTCATCGACAATTTAGCAAATTTATAGGCATTTGTTTCACTTTCAATCACTTCCTGCTTCAGAACACATGGATTCCTCCATATTTCTTGACTGGTAATTTCATGAGACTTCTTTCCAAACACATTATTTTCGACTTCCATAATCACTTTTTAAGCAAAACTCACACACACTTCATGATAAACAATAACCCTAAGATGACAATTAGATATATAACTGGTTGGAATTATTGATTGTATGTCAATATATGATTTCTTATATATTTTCAGATAACAATTCAATCCATTATTTAAAGTGGAATCAGTTATATTATTTATTTACAGTATGTTCTATTCATGCATTATCTCTATATTCATAGACACAGGGTACACCACTTTGTACCCCCAATACTAATTTATATGTCTTAAAATATTGCTCACAGAAATGGTGGAAAAAATACTCATGTCACATGATCTACATATATATTTTATCACAATAATTTTCTGGGCACAAAATGCAAAGGTCACACTTATGATTGCACCAAATCCTAGATGGAAGTTGAATATGGATTACTAAAAACATCCATTTCCAGTTTGCATAATGCTTTCAAATGTCATTTCTATTGGTGACTACATATTTGTTTCTTCCTAAAATTATGTATTCAATCTCGATCCTGTTGAAAATGTGTAAACCTATCATTCACTTTACAATTGCCTGATTTTGTAATGTCTCTATTGATATCTTCTTTCCTATATTTTCCGCAGTTCATCATTGTGATTGACTCTTCGCATGTGCTGACATTTACATTCACTGTGTAAATGAAACCGTATTGCTAAAGAACATTTGATCCAAATTTTATACTCACTCTTCTTCCTAAACCTACCGACTCTCTTCCTAATCCTACCGACTATCCAAATTTGAGTGGATGTTCTCTTCTACAATCAATCTTCCAAGGTACAAGGTCCTATGCTTTGATTATCAATTTATCTGAGACAAACGTGCAGAACATAATTAAAAGCTAAGTATCCCAATAAAGGGCCTCATTTCCTTCTGGGCTACAAATCTTACCTAGATTTCTGTTTTTATACTTATATTTCACCTCTATAGTTTTATAAATATCGCAGGTTCCCAATACCATTATTCATCAATCAGAATGATTCCGAACCCAAATTGAACATGTTATTAACCCTAACCATACACTGTTCCCTCAATCTAACTTTACAAAAGAGAAGGGACAGGGTTCGTCTTGCAATACAGCAATGTAGGGGATCTGCCACCTACTGAGAACCTCAAAGGTCCATGCATATTTGATCCCTGGAGAAGATGTAGGCAGCTATGAAAGACCTGAAAGACCAAAACAACCTGGCAAACAACCTGGTCAGGATGAAGGGTTGTGTCTGAGTAAGCCTCTCTTCTTAATGTAGAGAAGATGGACCAAATGAGGCCTATGAGGAGAGCTGTTCCGCAAACTGGTGCGGCCAATTTGAAAAGCAGTATGGAGATTCCTGGGAAAGCTTGGAATGGAACCACAATTTGACCCAGCTATTGCCCTTCTTGGACTATTTCCTGAAGACCATAAAATAGTGTAACTCTGGGATACTGCCACATCGATGTTCTTAGCAGTACAATTCACAGTTGCTGCACTGTGGACCCAACCTAGATGCCCTTCAATAGATGAATGGATAACAAATGTGGCATTTATACACCATGGAGTATTACGCAGCACTAAAATATGACAAAATCATGGAATTTTCAGGGAAATGGATGGTAATAGAGCAGATTATGCTTAGTGAAACTAGCCAATCCCTAAAAAACAAATACCAAATGTCTTCTTGGATATAATGAGAGCAACTAAGAACAGAGCAGGGAGGAAGAGCAGGAAGAAAAGATTTACATTAACAGAGACATGAGGTGGGAGGGAAAGGGAGAGAAAAGGGAAATTGCATGGTAATGAAGGGAGACCCTCATTGTTATACAAAATTACACATAACAGGTTGTGAAGGGAATGGGAAAATAAACAAGGAGAGAAATTAATTACAGTAGATGGGGTAGAGAGAGAAGATGGGAGGGGGAAAGAGGGGGGATCATAGAGTATAGGAAAGGTAGCAGAATACAACATTAACTAATAGGGCATTATGTAAAAATGTGGATATGTAACCAATGTGATTCTGCAATCTTTATTTGGGGTAAAAATGGGAGTTCATAACCCACTTGAATCTAATGTATGAAATATGATATGTCAAGAGCTTTGTAACGTTTTGAACAACCAAAAAAAGAAAAAAAGTAGCAATATATATGCCAATCGAAATTCATCATGAAATATATATAATCCACAGATGCAAAAATATTCATTTTACTGAACATGGATTTATGTATAATGTTATTGAACTAGGAAGCTCACCCATAGGTTGAATTTTCAGTTTGAACAGCGTTTAGGAGTAGTGATCTCTTCTCACAATTTGTATCTGCCAATTCAGCCACCTCACAAGTATGTACGTGTGATACCAGGTAGGATTCTCTATGTGCATATAAAAATACATGTGCTACAGAGAAAGGGAGACAGAATTCCCATTTTTGTTAACTTTAAAAACACATGTAGAATTATTTCAACAAAAAATTGACTAGATTTATAGCTCCTATACTATATAATGCAAAAGGCAATTCCAACTACACACCATGCCTCCTCTGAACGGCTTGTATTTCTATTCTGCTTGGGTTATGTTTCACCATCATATTAGGATTATTAGTCAGAGTCTAGTAGGGTATGGGTTAGTGCCAGGAATTCAGTATTTCAAATGGAAAATTGGAAAATGAATCCAATGTGTATGCAAATATGTGATATACAATAATCTTCCCACTCTCATCCAGAACAATGCTTTGACATTACCTTTGCCCCAAGTAAGACACAATTAGAGGAGAAGAGTTAGACATTCTGTGAATACTTATCTGGAATGGAAAATGCTCAGGAGTTCACAACCTTGGAGGTGGTAGAGGAGTTTCCAAAAGGAAGGGACAGGGGTGATCACTCAACCTGATCTTTCATTAATATTGGGAGCCATCTTGCCACAAAGCCATGGAAAGATAATTTTTGCTTTACTATAAATTACTGCAAATTCTGAACCTGCTTGGAATGCCTGCCCATGCCTTGAACTCACCCATGCCTGTCTTACTGACCAGATCACAGCCCTCTCTGAAACCTTACTGAAACCTCATAAATATTGGCCTTCCCTGGCCAGACAACGACCCTCTCTGAGGCTCTAATGGTCCTCATAATTTCTGATGCTGGGGCCAGCAAATAAAAAATGTAAACTACAATTAGTGTGATGCTTGTCAAAGTTCTGTTTTCTGATACTCCCTTTTTGTGTAACTTTTTGGGCTATAAAGCTGGGGTGTAGGAAAGGTGGGGATGCTGTCTTTTTCCAGCCGTTTTGAGAAGGAGAGTCAGCCTAGCCGGTTGAACTAATAAGCTTGCCTTAATTTGATTTTAATTGGAGTCAGTGGTATTTTCTTGCATCCTGGTCTAACATTTTGGAGTTCCCCAGCGAGATGACGTTACCAGATCATAAGACCAGACTGCTGGAAATTCTGACGCTGGCCTTTCCTCCAGGGCTCAGGGCTGGAGAGCCAAGTTCCAAAGCCTTGGAGTGAGCATTTGGTCCAGGGAGCACTGCAGTGAACCATCGCACTAAAACTATTAGCAAGCACCTGGTGGAGGAGGCCTCCATAGGTAGGTGGTGCCTTTATAACATCTGATATCCGGTTAAGGGAGATGTCTTCTGATGACAGAGAGGTGGCCTGGGGAGGCTCACATGTACTCCTGTCCAGGACAGTAACAAGAATTGTTCTGTCCTCTGTTCTGTTCTGTATGGAATTTCTCTGAAAGGGTAGAAAGGTGCAGCCGGGCACGCAGGAGCTCCTACCCCGGAGCTTCAGCAAGACATTTCATTGCTCCTCTGTTTTTCTGTATCTTCACCAGGTTTCTTTGTCTTTGTGTTTTGTTCTGTGTTCTATATGTTTTCTTGTTTGTTTGTTTTTGTGCATTTTGTTGTGTGATTTCTGTGGTAAAAACTTAAAGATATTGGACGTAAAAATGGGTAATAAAGCAAGTAAGCCTTACACCCTTTGGACTGTGTTCTAAAAAACTGTGTTGAAGTTTACCCCCCTTTGTTAAGCAGGATGAGAGAAGCCCCTAGCTGGCAGCCTGGAACTCACCCACTGCAGAGGGCAATGCCTGCTGGCCACCAAAGAACAGAGTATCTCCCAGGTTAACAATGGAAACTCCTTTAAAACCCCTTGTTGCTCCAGTTCAAGAGAGTCACAACCTTTGGGCAGAGTCCCCTGTGTCTCTGCTTTGTTAGCAAAGCAGTAAACCTCCCTTTTTATTTTTCTCAAACCCTGTCCTCATTATTAAATAGGTATTAATTTGCTTCAAGGTCAGAAACCGAAATTTAAGTTACAAATTTTGATAACCCCCCGACCCTGGAACTTTTTGAGAGCTGACTACTGAAATGTTAGGAGATGGAGCGAGATTGGGGTGGAACCAAACCAGAGGAGTTAATCCTATAAGTAAAAGGAGGGACTGAGGGACTCCCAGGATCTACCAAAGCCCTGTTGCTTCAGGGAATTCCTTCCTTTGTTCCCTGCACTGTAAGGATTATGCCACCTCTGTCTTCTTAAAAAAAAAGAAAAAGAAAAAGGAGACACTAAATGCAGTAAAGTCACCATGGAAACCCTTGATATTACATTTCAGGTTGCCCTCTGTGAAAACATCTGATCCCCTTGTGAGGACATGTATCCTGCCACTGGTGTAGGAGATTTTTCTTTTATCTGCTCTGTTTTTAAGGCTTCTGTCTGTCAGCCATAGTCTGGAGCTCCTTTCTGTCTGTCTTGTGTCTTTGTTTCTGGCCCTTTAAGACATGTGCAATAATGTGCTGATATTATAAATTGTTTCTTGGGAATGATATTAGTTCAATGTGTGTCTAAATGATGGTGTTTTATTGTAACAATCTGGTATCTGGATGGGTTTTTGTAGCATTGCTCAATCTTGCAGTTAAAAGTCGGGTTTAGGTAATTGTTTAGTTTATGATTTCAGATAATTCATGCCAGATAACTTAAATGCTTAGGATGGAAAACTAAAGCACTCTACTTCCAAGTTGGCAAGTAACTTCCCAAACATTCAGTTTTATTTTTCACCAATTTTGAATTGGGTAGACTGAGAAAATATCACAGTGTGTACCAGTGCATTAATTTGGACAAGGATAGTAAATCATATTATGGTATCTGTTGACAAAACAAGATGTAAAGATATAAAATTTTGTGAATTTCATCTTAAAATTGTATCATAATTTTCAACATCCGAACCTCAAAATTATGGTTAAAATGCCTTAGGCCTGAGGTGTCTGCTCAGAATAGCAGTTTTACCCTGCTCCTTTCAGACCTCAGCAAGGACTTTTGTTGAAATGCAAATGAAAGAAGCCTGCAAGCTCAGTAGGAGACTGATCTGAGGCCTAAGGCAGGAAAAAAGGTAAATTGTATGCTATTTACTAATTACTGGCCAGTCATTTTTTCTAGGACTCTTATTTTTTTTCCTTAGATTCTGTATTCTTTTTTTGCGCTCATGATTTTGATCCTACAGACCTAGGTTAATGTTTTTCTGATCAGCTCTATCTTTGACCAACAGTGGAGTTTTTGAAACATTGCAATGGAGATTTCAACTGCAAAAAGCTACAAGGCCTTTACTATTATTATGTGTGCACACTTTTGTTAGTGTTGTATGTCTATATATACATATATCCCTATATCATATATATGTTATATAAATTAACATATATAAGGAGCACTCATAAAAAAAGCACTCATATAAACAAATTTTAAAACGTGGATCCAAAGATCTTAAATTCTCATGATTTAATTGGTGCAATTTAAATTGGATAAACAGATAAAAATAAATGTCTTTAAATTTAACCTTACAAGTTTTTCTAGGTGTTCAAAAATCTAATAAAATATTAATGCCGACAAAAGGCCTAATATGCCTTGGTTCTAGAACTTTTTCTTCAACAAAAAATGGTACACTGTTCAATACATTTGTCTAATATTTTGATAAATAAGTAAAGTAAATTTGATATGGGATTACTCATTCATGAGTACTTTTGTTAGATATCTGATTGATTTACTAAGGTCTGTATAAGTTTGTCCTAAAGTCTGTATAAGATTGTAAAAATCAGTCATGTGTTAAAGAGACAAAAATTTCTCAAAACATAATTTTACCCATAACATTGTGGTTATTAAGTTTTATTTTTCTAGAGCAAGCAACCATAAAAATTAAACAACTGATTAAATAAGAACTGTTATTTTAGAGCACTGTACTGCCATTTCTTTAAAAGCTAAACTTGGTTAATGTAGAAACATCAATGCAATTGTGATGCTATTAATGTGCTCATATCTTCCAGGTATACAAGTCTGTAAGATAGAAACTTTAAAAGAGCATTATATCAAGGTGGTGTTCTGAAGTTGTATGGTAAAATATATATATATATATATATATATATATATATATATATATATATATATATATATATATATGATACAATTTTAAGATGAATTTCACAAAATTTTATATCTTTACATCTTGTTTTGTCAACAGATACCATAATATGATTTACTATCCTTGTCCAAATATACATATATACATATATATATAGGATTTATTTACCTGTTGTCAATAAGATATGTAAACTTTTATGTTACTTTTTATATTGGGGAACAATTTAAATGTATTTTAAGTTAATGAGAGCCTAATCTATGTAAAGGTTAAAAACTTTCAGCCTTTTTTTAATTCATGTTTTAAAAGCTATATCATACGGTGTTAGCTAATGTTCATGTGACCTCAAATAATTTATGTAAACTTTGTAAAATGATATTTAAAAAACAAAGATTAGCTTTAGAATTAAAACACTTAAGATTAATAAAGAGCCCTGCCTTACCTGAGATAAGGCTCTGTGTCCCATCTTATTATGTGAGAATGACTGCGAAAGCAGTAGGTCAGATGTTATTTCATTTAAAGTTATTTTCAAAAGTTTTTTTTTTTTCCTGTCAACATTACTAGCATCTCAAACAGAGGATATAATGTATAACTCAGCCAAAAATTTTAGGGTAGCTATTACACGAACTAAGTTTGTTTACTGTTGTTAATTTTATTTTGTAATTTCCTTATGGGTGATATAAAGATTCCCTGTTAGTGTTTTACAGCAGTGTTGCTTTAAGAACACAACATTGGTTAATTTAAGATAATTAGCCATCACCTACAAGACAGACAGAATAATACAGATCCCAAATAATAAAAAGATAAATAATTTTAAATTATAGACATTAAAGCCCAGTATTCTTTATATAAGTCTGTTAAAATTTATTTGATGGATGTTTAAGATTAGGATTTAAAATTAAAGTTATATGAAAAGGGACAAGAAAACCAATATTTGGCTCTTGCCCTCTGAGTCAGTCTGTATCCAGGGAACAGCGGACTTCTCTAAAGAGCTTTGCAACTCTGAACCGCATAACCTCCTGATCAGGGAGATTAATGAGACCACTGGAGAACAGAAAGCCAATCAGTGCATTTGCTAAGAAGAGGAGAGTCATCAGAGAAGGGAAACATCCCTGATGCTTCCGAGGGAAGCCACATGGTCAAGCAAGACCTGGACCCACCTAGCGCAAATGGCACTAGCAGAACTGAGAAGCTGCTCTCAAGTTTCCCCAGGAATGACTCCAATAAAATCTCAGCTGACTGTTCAGAATAGATAGAAACAAAAGTCAGTTTGACTGCTTCATCTTAAACACTTAGAAAAGACAGTTAAAAACAAATTACAGCCATTTCTGGGCATTTTATATAATAATAGTAATAATAATATTTTAAGGTATACACTTTATGTTAGCCTCCCAAAATAAGTAAGACTGGAGGCTACAAAGAAGGATTCTCAGACAGGAATGCCTGATAACTATAAAAAGAGGCTATCAAGATTATCTGCCAGTGGCAGAAGTTTTTAGTTGAAGGCCTACAGATATTCTTAACCTAAACACATAGGCTTGGTATTTGTTAGTATGATTATCCAGCAATGAGTAAGAGAATTAAAGGTTTCTCTATTAGACACAGAGGTCATACTAGTAAAAATATTTTGCAAGATCAGATGACATTAAATTATTAAACTGAATCTTATGGGGAGGGACAAATGTAACACTAAAAGTTAAATATTAAGTTGACAGTCCTGATAACTGGGGATATTAAAGACTGGTGAGGGAACTTCTATACAGTGACATGTTCCAGCTGCTGCAACATTTATTAAGTACTCATGTTTTTTTGTTTCTCTCATAGAAGAACCCATTCCCAGATGACTTTACTACCTGTTCTTCCCCATCCAGACTTCAAACCTAACTGACTTCTAAAAGGTGACTAATGTCCCTCAGGCGGTGCCCCCTCACGTCACCCTCTCTCAGCTCAGAAGAAGTCTAAATGAGTGACGCCTCTCTTCTTACAACAATGGAGACAAAAATAAATAGAATATCAATATAAGTAATTAATTAAGTCAGGTAAAATCAGGGAGACATGTTTTTGGGTGAGTTCAAAAAATCGGGAGACTATTACCTGAGGGATTAAAATTCCCACAGTGCTCTTCCTACCCAATCAAATATATGAAAAAAACACACTAGAAAAGGGGGGAATGATTGACCCAACCTGATCTTTTATTAAAATTGGCAGCCATCTTGCCACAAAGCCGTGAAAAGATAATTTTGGCTTAACTATAAATTGCAGCAAGATCTGAACCTGCTTGGAAAGCCTGCCCGTGCCTTGAACTCACCCATGCCTGGCTCTCTGACCAGATAACAGCCCTCTCTGAAACTTTGTTGACACCTCATAAATATTGGCCTTCCTTGGCCAGACGACACTCTCTGAGGCTCTAATGGTCCTCATAAATTCTGATGTTGGGGCCAGCAAACAAAAATGTAAAATACCATTAGTGTGATGCTTGTCAGAATTCTGTTATTTTTAACCCAACTTTTGTGTAACTTTCTGGGCTATAAAGCTGGGCTGCTCTCCTGTTCCCAACGTTTTGGGAGGGAGAGGCAGCCAGGGTGGTGGAAATAATAAGCTTGCTTTAATCTGATTTTAATTGGAGACAGTGGTCTTTTCTTGCAACCTGGTCTAAAAGGTAAACACTACAGAAACCTGGAGCTCTGCCGGACTAAAGACTTCTTGAGAAACTGCCTTTGACGATGGGCACTCGACATATATGTTGTTGTCAGAAGCTTTAGCTTCCATTCAAATGAGACCATCAAAGCTGGGTCTACATCTATGAGACCTGGAGGATATTGTTTCAATTTTTCCAAAGAACATGAGGAAGCAGTGCTGACTTCTCTCTGTAGGTAAACTGTGGCCACTGAAAGCTAAGTGTCTCCGCATGTGGACTGTGAAGCCATTTGGTCATCCTCCACTTTTCATGGTGTTTCTTTCTACTGCACTGGGAGTTTGGTATTTGCCTCATGAAATACAATGACTTCAACTGGTACACAGTGATGTAGGGAGTCCTGTCACGTGTGGTGGGTCAGGGTCTGCAGGAGAATGCACCAACCAGGCTTCTATCCCACATAGCTTGACCCTTTGACCATAGCAACCTGATTCTGAACATTGCCCTGAAACGTCTCCATATAACAAAATGCCTTTTATGGAGAGGTTTCAGACATATAAGTGATTCCTGTCTGTAACATGTCAGCCACAAGTCATTTGGAAGTCAATGGCAGAATCACATGTCCCGACCACAGATGTTTTATCACACAGCTGCACACAACAGCTTTTGGCCCACTACTCAGCAGGCCCCAACATACTGGCATCTCTGTTCTACACCATTTTCATAAAACCCAGTCAATCAAGGCACTGTCTGGTACACTCAGGATCAGCAACTGTACATCCAAAGGTTCTCCAGTGGCAGGTGGCCATGGGAAGTTCAAAAATTTCATGGTATTTATCTAGCCATTTTCAAAGACGAAGTTGGAGAAACTGTGGGTTTCAATTCATTAAGGAACCATTAAATTTAGAGGAAGCACATTTCAATGAATAATCTAGAGAACTCTCACAGGCAAGGGTTCCCAAAGACTGGCCAAAAGGTCACATGAAGCCAGCCCCATTGAGGTCTACAATGTAAGGTCCATGTGTGTTTTGACTCTCAACTATGGCTTCCAAGTCTTTCAGAAAAAAAATCATGTGATATCCTGGCTGAGATTCCCAGTGCTCTGTGGAAAGCCACTCTGGGCTTAGATCTCGGTGTCCAAGGGCGACTCTCATGTGTGGCCTCCTAAAATCCCAACACAATTCATGGCGATACTTCTCTGAAGTCAGTTCCATAACGCATTCTCTAAGAGGAATCACACCAGAGTTCAAGCCCAGGTGGACCCAGGCATCTCTTACAACCACCACACAAATGACCACAATTAAAACTAAAACACTCCCACATGCTCCTCATCTTCTTCCACATAGACACTCATCATAAACTCTGGCTGGAGGTTTCCATGAAGGGCACAGCCCAATACACTGTTCAAAATAAGCACCCTTGCCCCTCATTTGCCTAAAGTCAGGGTGGCCTGGACACCCTTGCTGTGAACCAAGAGTGATCAAATAGGCCTGCCCTATATCTGATCTGCTTCTCCAATTTGAGGCCTAATGACTGTCTGGTATAGATTCTTTATGTGAATTGGTATCATAGAAAACCCAAGCCCCTATCGGCTAGGCTCTGCAGGGATTTGAAGAAATGATTTGACCCAAATGATCCCTATTCTCACTTGATTTAGCTCAGGAAGCTTACAGAGGAAAGTGAGAGACTTCATCCACAATGACTGCTCTTTTGGCCATTTTGGTTTTGGATGCACACTTGGAAACTTTCTTTAGATCCATCAGGTGCTGAGAATCTAAGCCACTGCCACCCCACCGGGCCAAGTGGCTGTTTCAGACACATCCTTTTCGAAAGCAATTAAGCAAAGAGCCACAGGTGATGCCCATTCATTTCCATTTGAAAACTGTTTTCTTCAGGCTTCACAAAAGGGTGGCCTGAGGCAAAGACCTTCCTGACATTAAGGGTAATAGAATCATAAGTAAGAAAATGGCCCAAAGCAGGGTTTCTCCACTGAGACATTACTGGTCACACTGATATCTGAGTTTTCTGAGATGCTCGCATTCCCTTCAGCTATCCAGTACATGGTCATGTAACAGAGCTTGGACGTGGTACATATCTTGGAAATAAAACCATGAGGATACTCTGGAGAGTGGCCAGTATTCAGGAAGAAAAGAGGAACTTAGGAAGATAGTAGCTGTTCACCATCCATTAGGCAAGCCGCACTCCATTTTTAAATTGGGTGGGAAGAATGCTGGGAAGCTTTATACTAGACAGGACACAACCATTGATGCATTCGCATTTCAAATGTCTACAACCACGGATACAGTGGGATACACAGACATAGAAACACTCGTGTTGTCAAACGACTTTCTAGAAACTTTCCAGTCCAAACCTACAAACCGCCATTCCTACCTATTCTCAGAACATGAGACAAAACCACAAACTCACACCGACACCCACAACGGCACCTCCTTCCCCCAAGTATGGCTGTGACTATCCTGAGTGTCCTCTGACTGGTGAGCCATAATATGTTCCCACGAAATGGCCTGTCCAATCTCAGATCTGGTCTTCTTTTCAAACTTTTAGAAGTTGTCAGGAGCCATGGTTGAGCCACTACCTGCTTTCTCAGAAAAAGCCACTCTTCAGAGCTCTCCTGAAATTTGGCCATCATCACATAAGTAGGTACCAAGAAACACTGACTCTGTCTTTGGTAAATTCAAACAATTGAGACCACTGGGACTGAAACTAAGACTTGCTCTGGGTGCATGGCTTCCTGGATCCCAAGTTCAGAAAGTTCCATCACCAAGGAAGTGTGGTAGGTCACTTCCTTCAGGAACTGAATGAGGTCACTGTGATGGAAAACCACTTTGTTCTAACAGTTGCTTCCAAAGGTCCCATGAGATGGAGGCTGCCCCTACTTCCTGTGACACTTTCACAAGTTAGAATGGTATATCAACCATAGGCATCTGGGAACAGCTCTGTACACAGGCCTGGTTTGGTCCATTTAATCTACATTAAGAAGAGAGAGGCTGATTCAGACACATTCCTTCATTCTGACCAGGATGTTTGACATGGAAGTTGACATGG
This sequence comes from Callospermophilus lateralis, assembly GCF_048772815.1. Classification (NCBI taxonomy): domain Eukaryota; kingdom Metazoa; phylum Chordata; class Mammalia; order Rodentia; family Sciuridae; genus Callospermophilus; species Callospermophilus lateralis. The sequence continues at coordinate 84,620 of NW_027512952.1, forward strand.
ATTTGACTTTTGCTCTCTCAGGTCCTTCATAGGTAAAAAGGTCGGTCAAAAGTCGGAGGAAAAGACCACCAAGAGACTGTCTCATGCCACAGCAAAAGGTTTATTGGGCATCCAGCATGCTGCGGCTCAGAGCTAACTTCAGAAGAGCAAAGAACAAAGAGCCCCAAAAACAACTTGAGCAGAGTTTATTTACATTCTTTAGAGAGGGCAGGGACTTTGCATACATCATAGCCTCTTTTAGCAAATCAACATACCACGGGAAAATCAAATAACAACCCAAAAACATGATTAGCACATTCATTGGCAGGAAGAGGTCGGACAGGGGGTGATTGGTTAGCCCTGAGAAGGGGTATACGTTTAAACTGATTGGTTGAAGCCCTGAGATGTATACGTGATGAGCTGCACGGTTTCTGGGAAGGGGTTGTTTAGCAACTAGGTGGTCAGGGAAGATTTCAACACACATCTAATTGGCAGTTCCGGGAATTGTCTTAACTGCCACAGGAATTTCAGGTTCTGAGTGCAGCTTGGAAACTTTACAAAACCTGGTTCTTTATGTTTCAATTTTAATTTCTTTTATTCTTTCATTTCCCACTCCTTTTTCTTACTACATTTAATCTTAAAAGTAATGAATCATAATTATTGTGGGGTCTCACACTCTATTTCTGCCAGTGGAGCGTATTTCTGTCTGATTACCATGAGTTTTTCCTGCCCAATTTGAGCCTGGAGAAACGAAACTATGCGGTTAAGCAAACAAGGTCCCAAAGTTAGCAACACCATAAGGATGATCAGGGGTCAAGCTAAGCCTGATAGGAGTGTAGTTAACCAGGGGGACTGGGTAAACCATGACTCAAACCACCCTTGTTGAATCTCCCTTTCTCTCTGGCGCTCTTCAAGGCATTTTCTCAATTTACTCATGGATTCTTTTACAACTCCAGTATGGTCAGCATAAAAACAACATTCTTCTCTCAGTGCAGCACAGAGGCTCCACTCCCTCATGAAGAGGAGGTCTAATCCTCGCCTGTCCTGTAAAACAACTTCAGAGAGAGAGTTTAAGGATTCCTACAGCACTGTGATGGAGGTCTCTAATGTATTCCAGTCTTGATCTATTGCTGTTTCTAATCAGGCCATTTGTTGTGACCCATGGATCATAGCAGCTGTTCCTGTACCCACTCCTGCAGCAGCTCCTATCCTCAATAGGATGGCTATAGTAAGGGACACTGGATGCCAGCAAAATCAGGTTGTTTGTCCCCCTAGTAGACCTTAAAATGATTCTGCATCATAATAAACCACCCTGGGAAGTATCTGCACCATTAAACAATAATTTACAAAGCTGTCAAATACATGGGTTGAAATGCAAGGAGTTCTGACTGTGTGGAGTTCAGTACAATTAAGGTTCCTTTAATTAGTTCCCAGGGGCAGGAGTCAGCTGTACTCTGGACTGGGGAAGTAGGCAAAGATGGAAACTGGGAAGTATGAGATGGTTGAGGGGTTCTGGTAGATCTAGGCATGGGAGGTTTTGGAGGCTTAATTCCTGGCTTGAGGGGATTGGGCCCTATTGCTGTGGGATTTTCTTCCTTTTTAAGCAGGATGGTGAACCAGTGACCAAAGTCATAACGAGGGCCATAAATATAGAATCGCATTTCCCATGTATTTCCCATAGACCATGTTGTTCTGAGGTAGCCCCTTTTTTTGGAAGTGAAAGTTATATTGAGGGGGTAACATAGACTATTCTTTCCTCAGCGAGTTTTTGACACAACTTGGCTAGTGGCACATTTCTTGGGATCAATCCAGGTGTCATTTTTTCCTACCTGAATGATACTGTCTGCGGAGTTTGGGTTCAACCATGTAGCTCCCGTTTGTTCACAACCCCAAGATCTTAAATAAAAGTCACTGGGTCCTCCACAGGTTTGGGCCTGTTTGCAACTTAAGAAATCAGCTGGGCACACATAAAAATCAAGACTGGCTAGTTTACACCTGAGCTGGGGAAGATGATATCCATAATTCATGGGGTAAGGTGGTCTATGTTGCCCTGGTTTGGGTTTGAGTGGGATCTGTGTGAAGTCCTCTATGTCAGGGAGATCCCAGTCAGAGAGGCCTATGTCAAGCTGACAAATGTCCAGGTAGAGAGATGGCCACCAAGTCCACAAGAGGGCTGTATGTGAAATAGACCACACTACTTGCCCAGTAGGATTTATAGCTGCCATTGTTGCTGAACAGGCTGATGGTGATTAGGACTGCTGGTGGTCAGGGGAAGAATCCATAGCCTTACCCACACGACGGACACGCAACTTGAGAGGGTTACCAGTCTGTTCCAGTTTCCAGCCGGAAGCTGGACAGGGCGCAGGCTTGAGATGGGTGGCATGGATCCAGGAAGTGATTCCATCCACTTTCACCACTGTAAGTGTTATAAGCAGCACCTGGTATTGTCCTTTCCAGCGGCGTTCCAGGGATGATACCTGATGCAGTCTCACGTAGACGAAGACTCCCACTTGATATCGATGTGGGGTTCCCTCGTCTCCAGGCTGATAAGCACTGGCCAACTGTTTCCACAGGTATCGCTGGGTGCTGTGTTTGTTCAAGGGCTTTAAGTCTGTCAAGCAAGGGGGTGTGAAAGGAATCATTAAGTCTCAGAGTTGGGGTTAGGTCCCTTACTAAAGGAGGGGCACCATAGAGAATTTCATAAGTGGTGAGTTTACACAAAGAGGCAGAGGGTGTACTTTTTGCACGAAACAGTGCTTAAGGTAGGAGCATAGTCCAATTTTTTTATGCAGGTCTCCAAGCTTAATTTCTTTAAATTCTCTTTGATGGTTCTAATCATTTTTTCTACCTGTCCTGAGCTCTGGCATCTATAAGCACAATGTAACTTCCAATTAATCTTCAGGGTCCTGGTGAATCCCTGACTTACCTGGGCAACAAATGCCGGTCCATTATTGGACCCTATTACCTTAGGCAGGCCAAACCTTGGAAAAATGTCTTCTAGAATCTTTTTGAGCACCGTCTGAGCCGTTTCTTTCTTCATGGGGAAGTCTTCAACCAATCCTGAAAGAGTATCTACAAAGACTAGGGGATATTTAAGTCCATTCCTTCCTGGCTTAATTTCAGGAAAAGTCCACTTCCCAAAATTGTCCTGGTCTGGTTCCTCGTAAGCGCTTCCCTGCAGGAAGCTTGGATGGGTAAGCATTAACTAATTGGCAGACTTGACAAGCTCTAGTCACCTTCTAAGCTATTTCTTTCCTCTGTAAGTCAGTCAATAAAAAATCCTTTCTTCGGTCCTTTAAGTGTGCCTATAACTTCTTTGAGCTTAAGTGGGTGAGCTAGTGTACGTCTTTGACATAAAGGTGGGCTTTTTGAAATTGTAAACTTGGCTCTGTAGGGTCCCAGAGTTCTGCATCTGTCTCCTCAGATGATAAGTTGCCTGAATGTTCCAGTGTGGCCAAGTCTCCTGAATGTTGATCCCCCTGGTGTGGAAAAAGTTAACAGAGTCACTCCGTTTAGGGCTGCCAATTAAGCTTCCTCATCTGCCCTTCTGTTTTTAACTGCAACGAGGTCGTTTCCCTTCTGGTGCCCTGGACAGTGCACTATAGCTAGTTCCTTAGTGCCCTTCACTGCTGAGAGAAGGTGGAGAATCTCAACTTTGTTCTTTATTTTTTTCCCAGTGGAGGTTAATAGCCCCCTTTGCTGGTAAATAGCCCTGTGCACATTAGCATTGCCAAATGCATAGTGGCTATCAGTGTATATGGTGGCCCTTTTGCCTGTTGCTAGTTCCAATGCTTTTGTAAGGGCAATCAGTTCTGCCATTTGGACTGATGTCTCTTCTGGGAGACCAGAGGATCAGATGACATTAGTTTTGCTAACTACTGCTGCTCCAGCCCACCACATACCATCTTGGAGGAAGCTGCTCTCTTTCGTAAACCATACGACTTCAGGGTGAGGCAGTGGCTGGATCCTTCAAGTCTCGTCCTATACTGTTTTCCTCTGCCAGTATGTGTTGACACTCATGAGCGACAGGTCCTGATGATTCTTCTGGCAGCCAGGTTGAGTGCAGCAGAAGGTCTAAGAGTTATTCTGTCCTTGCTAATCCAGAGGCTCTCGTAGTAGTTTATTCTGGAGTTTGATAGCCACCTATCTGGAGGTTGACAGATGATGCTCTCCAGGGCATGGGGGGCTATAATGGATAGCTTCTGTCCCAACGTTCATTAATGAGCATCTTTTATTAGAAGCGCTGCCGCTGCTATAGCTCTTAAGCAACGGGGCCACCCAGTAGCCACTGGGTCCAGTTTTTTTGGTAAGAATGCTACCGGCCTTTTCCAAAGTCCCAAAGTCTAAGTGAACACTCCCCATGCTATTCCTTTCTTTTTCTCGATGTAGAGAGTGAAGGGTTTATCTATATCTGGGAGTGCTAAGGCTGGAGCAGATAGCAGCACCTTTTTTTGACATTATCAAAAGCTTGTTGGTGCTCAGGGGTCCATTGGAATTGGGCATTCCACTTTATCAGCGGGTATAAAGGGGCAGCCAGAGAGGCGAACCCAGGAATCCATCACCTGCAAAATCCAGCAGTCCCAAGAAACTCTCTGAGTTGTCTCTTATTAGATGGGGGTGGTATCTGCACAATGGTTTGTTTTCTGTTCTCAGTTAGCCATCATTTGCCACCCCTAAGAGAATAACCCAGGAAGATTACTTCTTGCTGACAAATTTGGGCCTTTTGGCAGAAGCCCTATATCCAAGCCGAGCAAGCTCGGATAATAGTGCTTGGGTCCCAGACTCATAGTTTTCCTTGGTGTCCGCTGCCAGTAGCAGATCATCCACATATTGGAGTAGTGTGACTTCGGGGTGTGCAGTTCTGAAGTCGTTTATGTCCCTGTGGAGGGCTTCATCAAAGAGAGTGGGGGGGTTTGAACCCCTGTGGGAGTCTAGTCCAGGTTACTTGGCCAGATGTTCCAGTTTCTGGGTCTATCCACTCGAAAGCAAACAGCAACTGACTGTCCTTATGTAGGGGCAAGCAGAAGTAAGCATCTTTTAAGTCCAGCACAGTGTAGCATTCCCGGTCCAGATTCAGAGTGCTAAGCAAATTATATGGATTGGGTACTGTGGGGTGAATGTCCTGCACTCTGTTGTTGATCTCTCTTAGGTCTTGAACAGGACTGTAGTCCCTAGTTACTGGCTTTCTTACTGGTAGCAGGGGGGTATTCCAGGCTGATTGACAGGGCCTTAGGACCCCAAGGGCCAATTATTTCTGAATATGGTGACTTATCCCATCCTTAGCTTCTTTGCTTAGAGGATATTGTTTAACACTGATTGCAGAGGCAGAGGCTTTTAATTCTACTACTATTGGAGGTTGTTTTATGGCTAGACCTAACCCAGCAGTTTCTGCCCAGGCATTAGGATAATCTTTTATCCATTTCTGTTGTAGTTTGCCTCTTTGATCAGTCCTAGGGGGCACGAAGTGTTGATGTTCATCTTCTATGGACATAGTCAATTCTGTGACTATGGGAGTTTTTACTGAAGGTTTTAGAACATCCACTTGGGGACCATCAGGGTTAAAGGTTACTCTAGCCCCGAGTTTGGTAAACAGATCCCTGTGCATCAATGGGGCTGGGCATTCTTGGATTACTAGGAAACAGTGGTGGACTTTACATTTTCCTACTTCCATAATCCTCTTAGTTGTCCAAGCCCGATAAGTAGTGCCATTAGCCCCTTGAACTAGGGACCATTTATTTGATATGGGGCCCAGTGAAGCCTTAAAGGCTGAGTATACTGCTCCTGTATCCACTTCAAAGTTCACTGGAGGCCCCTCCACTTCAAATGTTACCCTGAGCTCGGGGAGGGGATCCGAGTCCTGACATTCCTAGTCCTCTTCTAGAGTCAGCATGGCGGGCTGCCGTGGCTTCTTCTTTTTGGGGCACTCTTTGACTCAGTGTCCTTTTTCTCTACAGTAGGCACATTGATCTGAGGCCAGGGAAAGCCTTTGGCGTGGGCCCAAGTATCCCTTTCTGACTCCCTGCTTTTTAATTTCTGGCGTATTTGCTGCTGTGAAGAAAATCTTAGCCAATGCTTTTGTCTGCCTTTTGCTCCTTTCATCCTTTTTTTCTTCCCTTTCCTTCTCTCTCCTCTGTTCCGTGTCCTCCTCAGTTTCTCTCTTATAATATACTTATATACTTATAATATATACTTATAATATATATCTTATAATATACTTTCTCAGCTTCTCTGTCTAAATCTCTTAAGGTCGTATTTTGTAACCCATCTAGACATTGTAACTTTCTCTTAATATTTTGGCAGCCTGCTCAATAAAGGCCATTGTAACAAATGCCTTTTGGTCATCTGCCTGAGGATCAAAAGGAGTATATTTTCTATATGCTTCCATAATTCTCTCCAGAAACATAGAGGGAGACTCATTAGGCCCTTGGATAATCTCTCTTACCTTTGCTAAATTGGTCGGCTCTCTGGCGGCCACTCTGAGACCCGCTATTAGAGCCCGGCGATAAGTGGACAGATGCTTCCTACCTTCAAAGGTGTTGGGGTCCCAGTTGGGTCGGTTCATGGGCCCATAGGGATGGAGAGAGAGCATCACAGGGGCTTCTGAGTTTTCTATTATCCATCGCCGGTGGGTTCTTTTAGGTTGCCCATCTTCCTCCAGGGGAGGAGGGGTTGCTGCTGCTGTGGGGAAGTCCCCTGGAGGGCTTGGGTCTGGCCCAATTGCCTCTAGCAGTGGAGAGGCTGAGTCAGCGGTGGGAGGATCATCAGGAACTGTGTTGGGGGTTGGGGAGGGAGAGTAGACAATAAGGAGGGGGTGGAGTGTCCAGTCTTGTGACTCAGGGAGAATGGAAGGAAGAGGGAGAGGAGCGGAAAGTTTGAATGATAGGAATGTGGGGGAAGGAGTATATGGCTGTTGATCTGGGTGGCCACGTGGCCCCGGCTGAATGACAATATCTCCGAATTTTCGGATTAGAGGAAAGTGGAAGGATTCTTCTGGGGCCATCTGAATTCGAGGATGGGCCATTCTGAAGCACAGAGAGTCTGCCAGGTACGGTGTTTTACTGAAAAAGAAAGATTCTGGGCCCTTGAGCGGACATCAGTCCAATGATCAAGGGTCAGGGACAGAGAAGAGGAAGTGCTTTGTCCCATAATGGGAGTTACTCAAACAGGGACATTGAAGACACAAACACAACACAAAGACAAACAGTAAACGTTTAACATGAGTCCAAGACAAAGATTTGAACTGAGTAACTGGAAAATATTGATGGGTTAGACAATAAAAACAGACAGTAAACTCAACATGAGTTCAGAACAATGACCAAAACTGAGTTACCGGCAAAACCTGATGGGCTGGCAAATCAAATCCTGAAGCAAAACATAACCGAGTTGAGGAAACTACTATTTCTTGAATTCCCTAGTCCTCCGGAGTGTCCCTCAGGGACGTGATCTTGGCTCTGTGACACGTCTGTCACACCATAGGAGAGAGCTAATGCTCTTCACCAACAGCCACTTTGCCACGCCCTAGCCTGAAACCCGAAACCAGAAAGAGGCACCTTACTTACCCCGAGAGGACTCCCTTGAGGTCTTCCATTCACCGCTCCCGGATATCTCACCTGGGGCCTCCAGATGAAAAGGTGCTGCGAACATCAAAGGATAAGACAACAAAGAGGATTTCTGATGCATCAGCAAAGGGTTTATTGGGGGTCCAGAATGCTAGGCCTCAGAGCTCCCTTCAGAGGAGCAAAGAACAAAGAGCCCCGAGAACAACTTGAGCAGAGTTTATATACATTCTTTAGAGAGCTCAGGGACTTTACCTACATCATAGCCTCCTTTAGGAAATCATCATGTACCACGGGAAAATGAAATAACAACTCTAAAACATGATTAGCACATTCATTGGCGGGAAAAGTTGGGGCAGGGGGTGATTGGTCAGCCCTCAGAAGGGGTATACATTTAAACTGATTGGTTGAAGCCCTGAGATGTATACGTGGTGAGATGCACGGCTTCTGGGAAGGGGTTGTTAAGTAACTAGGTGGTCAGGGAAGATTTCAACACACATCTAATGGGCAGTTCCAGGAATTGTCTTAACTGCCACAGGAATTTCAGGTTCTGAGTGCAACTTGGAAACTTTACAAAACCTGGTTCATTACATTTGGATTTCAATTTCTTTTATTCTTTCAGAACCTTACAGTGGAAGGTGAGAGACTTCATTCACAATGACTGCTCTTTTGGCTATATTGGTTTTGGATGCACACATGGGATCATTTTTTTGATCCGTCTGTTGCTGATAATCTAAGCCACAGCCTCACACAGGGCCAAGAGCCTGATTAAGACACATCTCTTTCCAAAGCAATTACTTCTCTGAGGTCAGTTTCAGAACTCAGTCTCTGAGGAGAATCACACCAGTGTTCAAAACCAGGTGGACCCAGTCATCTCTTCCAACTGCCATACAAATGACCACAATTAAAACCAAATCACTCTCACGTGGCACTCAACTTCTTACATATATACACTCATTATACCCTTTGGCTAGAGGTTTTCATGAATGGCGCAGCCCAAGAGAGTGTCCAAAATAAGCTCCCTTGCCCCTCATTTGCCTAACCTCAGGGTGGCCTGAACACCCTTCCTGTGAACTAGGATTGATCACATAGTTCTTCCTTTAATACTGCTCTGCTTCTCCAATTTGAGGCTTACTGACTGTCAGGTTTAGATTCCTTATGTGATTTGGAGTAATTAGGAAACAAAAGCAACTTTGCAGCGCTTGAAAGAACTTATTTGACCCAAATGATCCCTATTCTCACTTGGTGGAAGTCAGGAAACTTACAGAGGAAGGCGAGAGACTTCATCCACAATGACTGATCTTTTTGCCATTTTGGTTTTGGATGCACACATTGCATCTTTCTTTAGATCCATCAGGAGCTGATAATCTAAGCCACAGCCTCACACAGAGCCACAAGGCTGATTCAGACACATACTTTTCCAAAGCAGTTAAGCAAAGAGCCACAGGTGATGCCCATTCACTTCCATTTGAAAACTTTTTTCTTCAAAATTCACAAAGGGGTGGCCTGAGGCAAAGACCTTCCTGACTTCAGGGTAACAGAACAATAAGTCAGCAAATCCCAATGCAGGGTTTCTCCACTGAGACTTTACTAGTCACAATGATTTCTGAGTTTTGTGAGATGCTTGCAATTCCCTTCAGCTATCCAGTACATGGCCATGTCACAGAGCTTGGATGTGGTACATATCTTGGACAAAAAAACATGATCCTATTCTGGAGAGTGGCCAGAATTCAGGAAGAAAACAGGAACTTAGGAAGATAGTAGGTGTTGCCCATCGAAAAGCAACCAACAGTCCTTTCCTAAAATGGGCAGGATGAATTCTGGGAAGCTTTCTACTAGACAGGATACATCCATTGATCTATTCTGCTTTCTAATATGTACAACCAAGGACACAGTGGGATACACAGACACAGACACAGTCGCCTTGTCAAAGGACTTTCTAGAAACAGTCCACTCTAAACCAAACAAACCACCTTTCCTACCTATTCTCAGAACATGAGACAAAACCCCAAACTCACACCCACAATCAAAAAGTCACCTCCTTCCCCCATGTAAGTCTGTGACTATCCAGAGTGTCCTCTGACTGGTGGTCCATACTATGTTCCCCCAAAATGGCCTGTCCTGTCTCAGGTCTGGTCTTCTTGTCCATCTCTGTGAAGTTGTATGGAGCCTGTGCTGACCACTACCTGCTTTCTCATTAAAGGCCCATCTTCAGAGCTCTACTTGCATTTTGTCATCCTCAAACCATTAGGTACCAAGAGAGACAGACTCTCTCCTTGGTAAATCCAAACAAGTAAGTCCACTGGGAATGGGACTGGGACTGGCTCTGTGTGCCTGGCTTCCTGGATCCCAAGTTCAGAGAGTTACATCACCAAAGAAGTGAGGTAGGTCAATTCCAACAGGAAGGGAATGAGGTCACTGCCTTGGCAACCACTTTGTCCTAACACTTGTTTCCAAGGGTCCCTTGAGATGGAGGCTGCCCCTACTTCCTGTGACACTTTCAGAAGTTAGAATGGTATATCAACCGTAGACACCAAGGAGAAGCTCTCCACACAGGGTTGGTTTGGTCCATCTTCTTTATATCAGTAGGAGAGAGGCTGATTCAGACACATCACTTCATCCTGAACAGGTGGTTTGGCATGGAAGATGACTTTTGCTCTCTCAGGTCCTTCATAGCTGCTACATCTTCTCTAGGGATCATTTCTCATCAAACTTTGAGGTTCTCAGCAGGTGAAAGATCCCCTACATTCCTGTATTGTAAGACCAACTCTGTCCCTGCTCTTTTGTGAAGTTAGATTGAGGGAACAGTGTATGGTTAGGGTTAATAACATATTCTATTTGGGTTAGGAAACATTCTGCGGGATGAATAATGGTATTGGGAACCTGCGATATTCACAAGAATATATAGGTGAAATATAAGTATGAAACCTGAAATCTAGGTACGATTTGAAGCCCTGAAGGGCAATGGGCCCTTTAGTGAGATACTTTGCTTTGAATTATGTTCTGAACAGATATCTCAGATAAATCGATGTGCAATGGCAAAGGACCTTGTACCTTGGATGATTAAATGTCCTAGAGAACATCCAGTCAAAAAGGAATAGTCAGCAGGATTAGGAAGGTTGTCAGTAGGTTTAGAAAAAAGAGTGAATATAGGATTTGAACGAAAGTTTCATTAGCAATAGGGTTTTGGGTAGAGAGTGAACATAAATATGAGCACATATGAAGAGTCAGTCACAATGATGAACTGGGGAAAATATGTAGGAAAGCAGATATCAATAGAGACATTAGGAAATCAGGCAAAGTATAATGTAATATTGTTAGACATTTTCAACATGGTTGAGGTTGAATATATAATCTTAGGAAGAAAGAAATATGTTGCCTCCAATAGGATTGACATTTGAGAGCATTAGGCAACCTGGACATGGTTGCTTTTAGTAATCAATGCTCACTTTCCATTTTGCTTTGGTGAAAGGTTAATAGGCACTTGTCACTTCCTGTTTTTCTGTATGCTTAACAAACCACTGTTGAAATCTTGAGAACTGTTTGCTAATTTTGTTCCCAGGATGTGCTGTCCCCAACTGCCAAACTGCAGAATATACTCCTTCACCCGGGTGCATGCAAACCGCACACTCGCCCTGACCCATCAATAAATTTCCCATTCTGCCCTCTCCAAGAAAAGTATATAAGCTCTGTTAAAGCTGTTCTCAGGGCTCTCTGCTCTATTCAAGTGAGCTCTGAGCCCCAGCATGCTGGACCCCCAATAACCTCTTTGCTGTGGCCGAGTGAAAATGCTATACTGTTCTGTACTTAAAAGATGCTTTCTTTTGCTTGCCTCTGCATAAAGATAGTCAGTTGCTGTTTGCTTTCGAGTAGGTAGACCCAGAAACCGGAACGTCTTGTCAACTAACTTGGACTCGACTTCCACAGGGGTTCAAAAACTCCCCCACTCTCTTTGATGAAGCCCTTCACAGACATCTCTACAACTTCAGAACTACGCACCCCAAAGTCATTCTGCTTCAATATGTGGATGTCCAGCTACTGGCAGCCAACACCAAAGAAAACTGTGAGTCTGAGACCCAAGCACTATTATCTGAGCTTGCTCAACTTGGGTAGAGAGCTTTGGACAAAAAGGCCCAAATTTGCAAGCAAGAAGTAATCTTCCTGGGGTATTTCCTTAGGCGCGGTAAATGATGGCTCACTGAGCCCAGAAAACAAACCGTTGTGCAGATACCACCCCCCATTTAACAGGAGACAACATAGAGAGTTTCTTGGGACTGCTGGCTTTAGCAGGTTATGGACCTGGGTTTGTGTTCTTAGCTGCTCCTTTATACCCGCTGTTAAATGAGAATGCCCAATTCCAATGGACCCTTGAGCACCAGCAAGCTTTTGATAACATCTAAGAACACTGACACTGAACTCCTCAACTTCACTGAGCCCAGCCTGCAATTTCAGAAAGCCCTACACTACATTAAAAATGTACATCAACTCAATCAACTTGGTTCAAAAAACTGCCGGCATTACTGTAGGATCAAGAACAGAGTTTTAGACTAATTCACTCACAGTGAAAGGAAATAATTGAATGGGTAACAAAAGCCTGTCAGTTCTGTCAATTGGTTAATGCTTACCCTTCCAAGCTTCCTGCAGGAAAGCACCTATGAGGAACCAGACCAGGACAATTCTGGGAAGTGGACGTTACTGAAATTAAGCCAGCAATATCTTAAATATCTCCTAGTCTTTGTAGATACATTTTCAGGATGGATTGAAGCCTTTCCCACCAAAAAAAAAAAAAAAGAAAGAAAAGAAAACCGGCACAAATTGTGGTCAAGAAGATCCTGAAAGATATTTATCAAAGACACGTCCTGCCTAATTTAATATGGTCTGATAATTGAACAGCCTTCATGGGCCAGGTAAATCAGGGGTTAGCCAGGACCCTGGGGATTAATTGGAAGTTACATTGTGCTTATAGACCCCAGAGCTCAGGACACTTAAAAAAAATAAATAGAACCATTAAAGAGACCTTAACAAAATTAAGCTTAGAGACCGGCATAAAAGATTAGACTATGATTCTGCCTTATGCACTGTTTCATGCAAGAAATACTCCCTTTCTTTCTTTGTGTAACCTCACCCCCTATGAAATTCTCTATGGGGCCCTTCCTACACTAAGAGACCTAACCTCGACTCTAAGACCTAAGGATCCCTTCCACACACCCTTGCTTGACATACTTAAATCTCTTGTAAGAACTCAGCTATACCTGTGGAAACAGCTGGCCACTGCCTTCCAACCTGGGGACGAGGGGAATCCACATTGATATCAAGAAAGAGACTTCCTCTACATAAGATGACATCAGGTGTCATCCCTGGAACCCCGCTGGAAAGGACCATTCCAGGTGCTACTTATAACACCTACAGCAGTAAAAGTAGAGGGAATCACTTCCTGGATCCATGCCTCTCATCTCAAGCCTGTGCCATGTCCAGACTCTGGCTGAAAACTGGAAAAGACTGTTAACCCTTTCAAATTGCATATTCGCCACGTGGGTAAGGCTATAGACTCTCTCCTTGGCCACCCGTAGTCCTAACGCTCATCAGTCGCTTCAGCAGCGATGGCTGATCACAAATACTACTAGACAAGAAGTATGGTCTATCTTGCATACAGCCCCCTTAGGGACCTGGTGGCCATCTCTCCACCCAGACATTTGTCAGCTGGCTATAGGTCTTTCCTATTAGGATATCCCTGATGAAGAGGATCTCACTAAAATTCCATTAAATCCTTTCCGTACCATAGATAATGGAAACAAACATTATGGTTGTAGGGACAGGCAAGCCAGATGCAGGTTGGCTAGCCTATATTAGTATGTTTGCCCGGCAGACTATCAAAGCCACAAACCGCCACGGCTGTGTGGGGGAAAAGCCGACTTCTTCTGTAAGTCATGGGGATTTGAGCATACAGGGGCTGCCTGGTGGAACCCAAAATCCTCATCAAATTCAGTACACAGCATTGGCCATATTACCACTTAGAAAACCCAAACTGATGGCCAACAGAGGAGTCTCTAGATCCTCAAATTCTGTGTGACCTTTTTAACTTCTGCAAGTGCTCAAAAGGGTGAAAGGAAATTCCCCTATGTGAAGGCCTTTTTCCTCTTTCGCTCACATCCTGAACTATGCTTCTCCAATAGTTCCTCAAACTCAGCCTTCTGCTCCAGACTCTCTGCTGTCAGTCCCACCTCAGCAAACCTGATTTCTCTTCTCCAATTACTAGATCAAAAACCGAAACCTCCGCCGGTTCTCAGAGCATTGCCCTCTTGCTGAGGTAGCAGGTACTGAGGTACCCATCCATCCACTCACTTCTCTCTTTTCTTGTCAGTGCCCACACCGGGTCCCACCAGGTCCTCTTACCACTTAACCCAAAGCTCAAACCAGCTTAGGAGAGCCCTCAGACACCTATCGAAGATGTAATGAAAATGGCCTTTAAAGTTGCTTTGTCATCACCGAAAACAGGTTACTAAGAATTTAAAGTCCCTCACAGGCTTTTTGGGATACTCACTCCCGTCTTCCTTTCTGCTCTACCGATTCTACTGCTCAATTTATGTTGCTAGGAAAATCCCAAACCCCTTTCCCATTATTCCTTTACATCTCTCCTTCCTTATTCTCAGATCCACGGAGCTGCTCTCACCCCCCGCCTTCCCCGTCTTCCCCCTCTGTACCAGGCCCACAGAAAAATCTTCACTGAACTTCTCCAGAAGTCTTCACCATGGCTGACTTTAGGACTTTCAGCAAAAGAGTCTCTATAAATGAGTTCAGTATAGATTAACTTCCTCTTTTTCTGTTGCCCTTTTCTACTTGGCTACTGGCTGGAAAAATCAGCACTCCTAAGCTAGACACCCCCTTAATAGTTTTTCACAGAATATGTTAACAAGGCCTCTGGCCTTGAGCTGGGGCTTCACAGAGATGGCTACATTTCTAAGATAAAAATTTCCAAACTGGGCTCCATGGTAACAGTTGGCAGGGGGATAAAAGAAAAGGAAAAAAAAAGCTCTCTGCCTCCCAGGTGTCCTTGAAAAGTTAACTTGCCCACAATAAAGGAAAAAACAGAAAAAAAGCTTCTTTTTGTGAATTTCTGCAGACTGTGAACTTCTGAGTCCCTTCTCTTTCATGTTGGGTACAAAATTCTGAAACTACCTAAACTTGGGGTTCAGGATGTTAATTGATTACAACAGAAGCAATGCCCTCTGAATCCGGTTGCAACCAAATAGGACTGTTTCCCTGTCTTTGGTGCTATCTTAAGTGCCGTGCCTTGTCCGTCCCTACAACAGTATAATTCTATATACTTAAACATTGTTCATGTTTTCATGAAATGGTCAACAGATGTGATTAATTGTGTAATGGTGAAGATGTCTCCCAGATTGCTCTATAATGACCCAGGTTCATTTGAAGTTCAAACACGGGGGCATACAACCCGGTTCCACTGGGAACATATATCCCTCACTTTAGCCATCATATTAGGAATTGGAGTTGCGGCAGTGGTAGTCACAGGAACCACTGCCCTGCTCCATGGTACACAACAAATGACCCAAATAGAAGCAGCAAGAGACCAAAACTTAAAGATAATAGAAACCTCCATCACAGCTTTGCAGGAATCTTTTACATGTCTCTCTGAAGTTGTTTTACACTCCAGTTGAGAGTTGGACCTCCTCTTCATGAGAGAAGGGGGCCTTTGTGCTGCATTGATGTAAGAATGTTGTTTTGATGCCGACCATACTGAGGTTGTAAAAAAAACCTTTGAGTAAAATAAAAGGATGCCTTGAAAAGCGTCAACGAGAGAGAGAGGCCCAAAAAGGGTGGTTTGAGTCTTGGTTCACACAGTCCCCCTGCTTATCTACGCTTTTATCAACCCTGGCCTGTCCAATAATAATCCTCATATTATTGCTAACTATAAAACCCTGTTTGCTCAACCATGTAATTTCTTTTCTCCAAGCTCAAATTGGATAAGTTAAACTTATGGTAATACCCCACTAGCAGACATAGAATGTGACACGTCCCAATAATCACTTTTATGATTAAAAGTAGCAAGAAGAAGAAGTGGGGAATGAAAGGTTAATAAAAAAGGTACTTGTAACTTCCTGTTTTTCTGTATGCTTAACAAAACACTGTTGAAATATTGAGAACTGTTTGTAATCTTGTTCCCAGATTGTGCTGTCCCCAACTGCCAAATTGCAGAATGTATTCCCTCACCCAGTTTCACACTAACCACCCACTCGCTCTGACCCATCAATAAATTTCCATCCCTGCCCTCTCCAAGGAAAGTATATAAGCTCTGCTTAAGCTGTTCTCAGGGCTCTCTGCTCTATTCATGTGAGCTCTGAGCCCCAGCTTGCTGGACCCCCAATTAACCCCTTGCTGTTGCATGAGACACTATTTTGGTGATCTCTTCCACCGACGCTTGCAGGAACATTACTTGGATGTTTGAATGTAGAAGAGAAAATCCAGTCATAAACGGATAGTCGGTAAGATTAAGAAGATAGTCGGTAGGTTTAGGAAGAAGAGTGAGTATAGGATTTGGAAAACAATATCTTTAGCAATAGGGGTTCGGTTAGAGAGTGAATGTAAATGTCAGCACATGTGAACAGTCACAATAATGAAGTGGGAAAAATATGTAGGAAAGCAGATATCAATAAAGAAATTACGAAATCAGGCAAAGTATAAAGTGCGTGATACGATTAGACATTTGCAACAGAATTGAGTTAGAATATATAATCTTAAGAAGAAACAAATATGTAGTCACCAATAGGATTGTCATTTGAGAGCATTAGGCAACTTTGACATGGATGTTTTTTGTAATCTATGCTCACTTTCCATTTAGGCTTTGGTACAATCAAAAGTGTGACCTTTACATTTGTCTCCAGAATACTACTGTGATAAAATGTATATGTAGATGTGGTGACATGAGTGTTTCTTCCACCATTCCTGGGAGCAATATTTTGAAGACATATAAATGGGTATTGGGGGTAGAAAGAGGTGTACACTGTGTCATTGAATATACAGATAATGCATGAATAGACCATAAGTGAATAAATAATATAACTGGTTCCACATTAAATAACGGATTGAATAGATATCTGAAAATATATAAGAAATCTTATATTGATATACAATCATTCATTCCAACCAATGATACATCTAATATTAATATTAGGGTTACGGTTTATCATGAAGATATGTTAGTTTTGCTACAAAAGTGATTATGGAAATCGAAAATAATGTGTTTGGAAAGAGTCAGTCATAATGCTGGCAATATGTAAACAAGGCCTCTGGCCTTGAGCTGGGGCTTCACAGAGATGGCTACATTTCTAAGATAAAGAAGTTACCAACTGGGCTCCATGGTAACATCTGGCTGAGAGAAAAAAAAAAGAGAAGAAAATAGCTCTGCCCCATTCCCGGTATCCTTAAAATGTTAACTTGCCCAGAACAGAGAAAAAAAAAAAAAACAGAAACAAAAACTGCTTTTTATAAACTTCTGCAGATTGTGAACTTCTGAGCCCCTCCCATCCATGTTGGGTACAAAATTCTGAAACAATTTAAACTTGGGGTGCAGGGGATTAAATGATTACAACAGAAGCAATGCCCTCTAAATCCGGTTGCAACCAAATAGGACTGTTTCCGTGTCTTCGGTGCTATTTTAGTTGCCTTACCTTGCCTTGTCCATCCCTTTTCTCATGAAAAGACCAGTCGAGAAACATGGAGGAATGCATGTGCTCTGAAGCAGAAAATGATTGATAGTGAAACAAATGCCTATTAATTTTCTAACTTGTGGATGAAATATATATCCTATGATGTGCATAAATTGAAGAAATAGTAATCTACCAGTGTTGAATAAAAATGAACGTCAAAATACACATTATGTCCGATTGGAATCTACTTGTATTGATGTTAAACTGGGTCAGGTACTGTAGAAATATTAGGATTTGTGTTCACCATTCACTCAAGTTACTTTTCAGTATAGGAAAGAAATATGTTTTTATGGTTAATGAATATTTCTAAGAATAATCTTTGGAAAGTTGATTATAAATTTACGTATATGAATATGAATGAATTTCGTGAGTGTAAAATAAGACACATATTTCATATTTTGAAAAATCTGGAGAGTGTATATATATATATATATATATGTGTGTGTGTGTGTGTGTGTGTGTGTGTGTGTGTGTGTGTGTGACTAAAGTCACAGTGGCCTGGACACCCTTCTTGTGAACCAGGAGTGATCAAATAAGTCTGCCATTAATACTTTTCCACTTCTCCAATTTGAGGCCTTCTGACTTTGGTGTTTAGATTCTTTATGTGAAATGGAGTCAAGAAAAAACCGAAGCACTTAATGGATTTGCCTCTGCATGGTTTTGAAGAATTCATTTGACCCAAAGGATCCCTATTCCCCTTGATGGAGGTCAGGAACTTTACAGAGAAAGGCGAGAGACTTCATCTACAATGACTGCGAATTTTTGCCATTTTGATTTTGTATGCACACATGGGATCTTTCTTTACATCCATCAGGTGTTGGTAATCTAAGCCACAGCCTCACACAGGGCCAAGAGACTGATTCAGACACATCCCTTTCCAAAGCAGTTAAGCAAAGAGCCACAGGTGATGCCCACTCATTTCCATTTGAAAACTGGTTTCTTCAGGCTTCAGAAAGGGGTGGCGTGAGGCAAAGCCCTTCCTGACATTCAGGGCAAAAGAACAATAGGTAAGCAAAAGGCCCATAGCGGGGTTCCTCCACTGAGACTTTACTGGTCACACTGATATCTGAGTTTTCTGAGATGCTCGCCATTCCCTTCAGCTATCCAGTACATGGCCATATCACAGAGCTTGGAGGTGATAAATATCTTGGACACAAAACCATGAGCCTATTCTTGAGTGTAGCCAGAATTCAGGAAGAAAATGGGAACTTAGGAAGTTTGTAGGTGTTGCCCTTCGATAATGCAAGCCACAATCCATTCATAAATTGGGCAGGATTGATGCTGGGAAGCTTTCTACTAGACAGGACACATCCATTGATGCATTCTCTTTTCTAATGTCTACAAAAACAGACACATTGGGATACACAGACATAGAAACACTTGCCTTGTCAAACGACTTACTAGAAACAGTTCACTCCAAACCAAACAAACCGCCTTTCTTACCTTTTCTCAGAACATGAGATAAAACCACAAACACACAACAAAAACCACAAAGGCAACGCCTTCCCCCAAGTAGGTCTGTGACTATTAGGAGTGTACTCTCACTGGTGAGCCTTACTATGTACCTCCAAAATGGCCTGTCCTGTCTCAGATCTGGTCTCTTTGGCCAACTCTGTGAAATTGTCAGGAGCCCGTGGTGAGCCACTACTTGCTTTCTCTGGAAAGGCCAGTCTTCAAAGCTTTCCTGGCATTTGGCCATCTTCACATCAATAGATACCAAGAAAGACTGACTCTGTCCTTACAAAATCCAAACAAATGAGCCCACTGGGACTGGGACTAGGACTGGCTCTGGGTGCCTGGAATCCTGGATCGCAAGTTCAGAGAGTTCCATCACCAAGGAATAGAGATGAGGTCACTTCCTTCAGGAACTGAATGAGGTCACTGCCTTTGCAACCACTTTTTCCTAACAGTTGCTTCCAAGGGTCCCATGAGATAGATGCTGCCCCTATTTCCTGTGACCCTCTCACCAGTTAGAATACTATATCACCCATAGGCACCCGTGAACAGCTCTGCACACAGGCCTGGATTGGTCCATCTTCTGTACATTAGGAACAGAGACACTCAGTCAGACACAACCCCTCTCCAGACAGGGTTGTTTTCCATGGAAGATGACTTTTGCTCTCTCAGGTCCTTAATAGCTGCCTACATCTTCTCCAGGGATTATTTCTGCATGGACCTTTGAGGTTTTCAGCAGGTGGTATATCCCCTACATTCCTATATTGTAATACCAACACTTTCTCTGCTCTTTTATAAAGTTAGAATGAGGGAATAGTATATGGTTTGGGTTAATTACATGTTCGATTTGGGTTAGGAATCATTTTGCTGGATGAATAATGGTATTGGAAATCTGTGATATTTATAAAAATATAGAGGTGAAATATATGTATGAAAACAGAAATCTAAGTAATATTTGAAGCCCAGAAACGGATTGGGCCCTTGATTGGGAGACTTAGCTTTGAATTATGTCCTGCACAGATGTCTCAGATAAATCAATACACAATGGCATCGGACCTTGTACCTTGAATGATTGAATGTCGAAGAGAATATCCATTCAAAAAAGGATAGTCAGTAGGATTTGGGAGATAGTTGGTAGATTCAGAAAGAAGAGTGAGTATAGGATTTGGACCAAAAGTTATTTAGCAATTGGGTTTCAGGTAGAGAGTGAATGTAAATGTCAGCACAAATGAACAGTCAAAATGATGAACTGGGAATTTATGAAGGAAAGCCGATATCAATAGAGACATTAGGATATCAGGCAAAGTAAAGTGAGTGATAGGATTAGACATTTTCAACAGGGTTGAGTTTGAATATATAATCTTAGAAAGAAACAAATATGTAGTCAACAATTGGATTGACATTTGAGAGAATTAGGCAACCTGGACATGGATGTTTTTAGAAATCCATGTTCACTTTAAATTTAGACTTTGGTACAATCATAAGTGTGACCTTTGCTTTATTTTCCAGAATATTACTGTGATAAAATGTATATGTAGATCAGGTGACATGAGTATTTCTTCCACCATTTCTGGGAACAATATTTTGAAGACGTATAAATGAGTATTGGGGGTAGAAAGTGGTGTAGTATCTGTCTAAGAATATAGAGATAATGCAAGAATAGACCATACTGTGAATAAATAATATAATTGGTCCGCTTTAAATAATGGATTCAGTTGATATCTGAAAATATACAGAAAATCTAATGTTGATATAAAATCATTCATTCCAACCAGTTATACTTCTAATGGTAATATTAAGGTGATATTTCATCATGAAGAGTGTGTGAGTTATGCTTCAAAAGTGATTATGGAAATCGAAAATAATGTGTTTAGAAAGAAGTCTTGTTAAAAAACATGGAGGAATACATGTGTTCTGAAGAATGAAGTTATTGAAAGTGAAACAAATGCCAATAAATTTGCTAACTTGTGTATGAAATATATATCTTATGATGTGCATAAACTGAAGAAATAGTAATGTACAAGTGTTGACTAAAAATGAACATCAAAATACACATCACGTTCCATAATTATCTACTTGCATTGGTGTTAAACTGGGTCAGTTACTGTAGAAATATTAGGATCCGTATGCACCATTCACAGAAGTTAGTTTTTATTTCTAGGAAACAAATATGTATTTCAGGTGGATGAATATTTCTGAGAATAATCTTTTGAATATTTGATTATAAATCCACATACATGAATACGAATAAATTTAGGGAGTGTACATTGAGACCCATATATTTCATATTATGAAAAACTTGGAGAGTGTACACACACACACACACACACACACACACACACACACACAGACATTAAAAAGTAGCAATATATATGGAAATCGAAATTCATCATGAAATGTATATCATCCACTGATCCAAAAATATTCATTATACTGAACATGATTTTATTTATCATGTTGTTCATCTACGAAGCTCACCCATAGGTTGAATTTTCAGTTCCAACTGTGTTTAGGTGGAGTGATCTCTTCTCCCAATTTGCATCTGCAAAGTCAGCCACCTCACAAGAATGTACATGTGATAACAGGTATGATTCAATATGTGCATATGAAATAACATGTGCTGAATTGGCTACAGAGAAAGGCAGAGAGGAATTCATCTATTTGTTAACTTTAAAAACACATGGAGAACTATTTCAACAAAATATTGACTAGATTTATAAGTCCTACCCTGTATAATGCAAAAGGCAAGTCCAGCAATACACTATGTCTCGTCTAAACTGCTTGTATTTCTATTCGGTTTGGGTTATTTTTCTCCATCATATTAGAATTAGTAGTCAGAGTCTAGTAGGGTATGCGTTAGTGTCAGGCATTCAGCATTTTGAATTGAAAATAGGAAAATGAATCCAATGTGTATGTAAATATGTGCTTCACAAAAATCTTCCCACTCTAATCCAGAACAATGCCTTTACTTTACCTTCAGTCCAAGTAAAATACTATTAGAGTGGACGAGTTAGAAAATCTGTGAATACATATCTGGAATGTAAGATGCTCAAGAGTTCACAACCTTGAAGGTGGTAGAGGAGTTTCCAAAAGTAAGGGACAGGTAAATACTCCACAAAAATGGAGCTCTTCTGGACTAAAGACTTCTGGTGAAACTGCCTCTGAGTTTGGGCACTTGAAATATTTGTTGTTGTCAGGAGTTTTAGCTTTTTTTGTAGAGAGACCATCAAAGCTAGGTATGTATCTAAGTGACCTGGAGGACATGGTTTCTTATTTTCTAATGAACATGAGGCAGCAGTGCTGAATTCTCTCTTTGTAGGTAAACTGTGGCCACTGCGGGCAAACTCTTTCCTTGTGGACTGTAAAGCCATCCTCCACTTGTCGATGTGATTCTTGCTGCTGCAATGGGAGTTTGGTATTTGCTTCACAAAATACAAGGAGTTAAACTGGGACACAGTGCTAAAGGGAGTTCTGTCACGTGTGGTGTGTCAGGTTCTGCATGATAATGAACCAACCAGGCTTCAATCCCACATAGCTTGCATCCTTAACCATAGCAATCTGATTCTGAACATTGCCCTGAAAACTCTCCACATAACAAGATGCCTTTACATAGAAGGGTCTGCTGGGTGCACCATGTCAGTCTCAAGCCATTTGGAAGCCAATGGCAGATCCACATTGCCCCACCACAGATATTTTATCACACAACTGCACACGACTTTTCTAGGCCCATTTAACATCAGGCTCCAACTTACTGGCATCTCTTTTCTACACCATTTTCATGGTCATGGGAATTTCAAAAATTTCATGGTATTTATCTAGCCATTTTACAAGAATGATGTTGGAGGCACTGTGTGTTTAACTTCATTCAGGAACAATTAAATGGTGAGGAAGCTCATTTCAATGAAAGCTCTGGAGAAATCTCACAGACAAGGCTTCCAAAGAGTGGCCAAAATTTCACAGGAAGCCAGACCTATTGCTGTCTACAATGTGAGGTACATGTGTGTTTTGACTCTCAACTATGGCTGCCATGTCTTTCAGAATATAACCATGGGATATCCTGGATTAGATTCCCAGTGCTCTGTGGAAAGCAAACCTGGGCCTAGATCTCGGTTTCCAAGGGCGACTCTCATGCGTGACCAACTAAAATCTCAACATATTTCATGATAACACTTCTCTAAGTCAGCTCTAGAACTCAGTCTCTAAGGGGAATCACACCAGAGTTCAGCCCAGGTATACCCAGTCATATCTTCCAACTACCACACAAATGACCACAATTAAAACCAAAACACTCCCACATGGTCCTCATTTTCTTCCATATATACACTCTCATACTACGCTCTGTCTGGAGGTTTCCATGAGTGGCGAAGTCCAAGACAGTGTCCAAAATAAGCTTTCTTGCCCTTCATTGCCTAAAGTCATGGTGGCCTGGACACCCTTCCTGTGAACCAGGTGTGATCAAATAGGCCTGCCCTTAATACACCTCTGCTTCTCCAATTTGAGGCCTACTGACTGTCAGGTATAGATATTTTTATGTGAATTGGAGTCATGAGAAAACCCAAGAACCTATGTGCTAGACTCTCCAGGGCTTTGAAGAACTCATTTGACACAAAGGATGCGTATTCTCACTTGATGGAGTTCAGTAGACTTACAAAGGAAGGCAAGAGACTTCATCCACAGGGACTGCTCTTTTGGCCATTTTGGGTATGGATTCACACACGGAATGATCCATCAGGTGATGAGAATCTAAGCCACAAGCTCACACAGGTCCAAGAGGCTGATTCAGACACATTATCAGGATCAATCACTTGATTTTTTCCTCTGTCTAACTAGCTAGAGAGACCTTCTCTTTTAATTGAATTTTTATCTCTGTCTGACTAGCTCGAGAGACCTTCTCTTTTACTTGAATATTTCTACTATAACTATAATACAACCCAAGAAGATAAAATTATTACTCCATATACTATGAATCAAATTGATGATTTAGATAATTAGTTAAATTCTTGGGCAATAATCATGTGCAAATCTAATGTTTCATTTGATAACCACTTACCATCTAATCCTTTATTGTTTTTTGGTCATCACATCATGTAATTTTTCCAAAAATGACAAGAAAAACACCTATTATAAATGCTACAAATATATTCACTGATGGGTCAAATAATGGTACAGCAGTAATATTTACACCTGATCAAACTTTTACATTTTTAGTACCCAAACAATTAGCTCAAAATGTAGAGCTTAATGCAGTATTACAAGCTTTTGTGATGCTTAAAGCATCTGTAATTAATTTATTTTCCGATAATCAGTATATAGTTAGTGCTATAGTATCACTTGAAGATGGTAGAAGGATTTCCCCTTCCTCTACTATTTTCTCTTTGCTTTCGACTATACAAAGTCTAATCTGGGACAGGAAAGATCCGTTTTTAATAGGATATTTCAGGACACATACAGGATTGCCTGGAGCCCTTAGTTTGGGCAATTATTTAGCAGATAAAACAACACATGACATTCATACATATTTTCTATACACTAGAAGAAGCTACAAATTTTCATAAAAAGTTTCATGTCAATGCTAATACTTTACAAAAGCGTTTCAAAGTAACTAAGGAACAAGCTAGACAAATAATAAAACAATGTCAAAATTGTGTGACCTTTTTACCACAAGTTAATCTTGGAGTCAATCCTAGAGGATTGATACCTAACCATATTTGGCAGATGAACGTCAGAAACTTGCCAGAATTTGGAAAATTAAAATATTTGCATGTTACAGTTGATACTTCTTCTGGATTTTTGATGGGCTCCATTCTTGCTGGAGAAAAAAACTAAAGATGTTATAGCTCATTGCTTACAAAAATTTTGCCACTGTGGGCGTTCCAAAAGAGTTAAAAACAGATAATGCCCCTGCTTATACTTCTACTTCTTTTAAACAATTTTGCTCATCATTTGGCATTACTCATATAACAGGAATCCCATACAATCCACAGGGAGAAGGCATAGTTGAAAGAGCACATGAAACTATTAAAACGTACATATTAAAGCAAAAAGAACAAATTGGGAAAGGGTATATATTCCCCAAAGGTAAACTTAAAATAACCCTTTTACTCTAAACTTTTTAAATTTGGGTTCATCAGGGTTTAGTGCTGCAGAAAGGCATATATGTCCAAAAAATGTACATAAGCCCAAGGTACTTTGGAAGGATATTCTAACAGGACAATGGAAAGGTCCTGACCAAGTAATTGTCTGGAGTCCGGCGTCTGTTTTTGTGTTTCCACAGGGAGAACAGTAGCCAATTTGGATTCCAGAGAGATTAACTAAAGAG
Source organism: Callospermophilus lateralis (assembly GCF_048772815.1). Classification (NCBI taxonomy): domain Eukaryota; kingdom Metazoa; phylum Chordata; class Mammalia; order Rodentia; family Sciuridae; genus Callospermophilus; species Callospermophilus lateralis. Next base: position 109,654 of record NW_027512952.1, read on the forward strand.
ATTTCTACAGACCAAAAATAAGATGATTTGGCTCAAATCAATAAGAGCTGATATGCAGAACTCCAGTTTGGCTGTTCTTACATCTGTGACAGAACCAGAATGTTTTTTTCAAATCTATTTTATTATTCCCCTTTCTCATATCATGAAGTTTTATTTTGTTTTTTTTAGCTCATACAGAACTAGGTTAATGTTTTGCTGATCAGTTCTATTTTTGGACAATAGAGTTTTTAGACATTGCAATGGAGATTTCACCTGTAAAAAGTCATAAGGCCTTTAATATTATGTCATGTGTTGTATGTATTATATTATGTGTGCACTTGTGTTTTTTGTTATATGTTTGATTTCACATCTTTTCTGTGTTGACTATATTCTTTTCAAGTTGATATACTTTGTCTTCATTATCTGATGTTCTGACTTCTACTTGATCTAGTCTGTTTGTAATATTCTCATTAGCGCTTTTAATCTGATTTACGGTTTCTTGCATTTCTATGATTACAACTTGATTATTTTTTAACACCTCTATCTCCTGATAAAGCTCATTCTTTGCGGATTTAATTTGTGTGGTTAGTTCCTCTTCAAAATATACTTTCAATGCTTGGATTTGCTGTCTCATGTCTTCTCTAATATTCCGTTCCATCTGAATTAGGAATGCCTTGATTTCTTTCCCTGTCCATATTTCTGATTCTTCTAGGTCCTCCTGTATATTTAGATTGTCCTGCATTGTTTGTAACCCCTTTTTCCCTTGTTTTTTCATATTGTTCACGTTGCTTTCCAGCTCTGTTTGACTGCTTTGTAACTGCTTTCTCCTATACATTTGTTTTGGCTTTGTATATCTCTATTGTCTCTCTTTTGTGGTGGAAGATTATGCCTAAAAATTTTGGGCTTTGTTGTACTTTAAAGCTGATTCATTTAATTCATATAAGGCTTCTAGGTTCTGTATGCATATAATGATTTGCTGTTTGTTCTTAGGACTATATGTTTAGGTTGGGTGCTCTGGTGGTACAATGGTTAGTATGTCTCGGCTACTTTAGAAGATTGCTCCACTGAAGGTGGATACTACCAGGCAATTGGATCAGGGTGTTGTTAGTAGCTAGGTATTTAGGAGTCTTATAGACAGCCTCGAGACATTCACCTATTTGCATTTAGACAATTACACACAATGAAAGATGTAATGCTTGGAATGAGAGTTGGGGGGTAGGAGAATGAAGGTGCTCTTAAAAAGAAAAAAAGGATAGAGGGAGAGATAGATTAGAGGGGAATGAAAAGAACAATAAAACTTGAAATGGGATAGAAAGAGAGAAGGAAAAGGGGGGAAAGGAACAGAGAGAGAAGAAGGAGAGAAAAAAATATCAACAACAGCAACAACAACAACAAAAAAATTAAAGTCTTAGAGATCCACCTTCTTCTCTTCCAGTAGGCGGAGCTGTGCCTTCCAAGCGGAGTGTCTGCTCTCTACCTGCCGAGAGCTATCCCTGTAGGGCGTCTTCTGGGGGTCTCTCAGACTTGTCAGTCCAGAGTCATTTCACTTCTCCAGCTCTTAACCCCCTTCCTCCTGTCAGCCTGCCAGCCAGGTCCTGTTCCCCAGAAGTGATTCTCCAGAGATCTAGTTACACTTGCAGTCCCACCGAGTGCCCCTTTTAATCCTCAGTGCTGTGGTAAACTGGCGGATAAGACCTTAGGGGTCACCACTGGTGATATGGGGGCCTTGGGTTCTGGGCTCCCCTCTGCTTCCCTACGGACACGACCCCTGAGAAGTCAATGAAGTTTCCTGGCTGCTTGTATCAGTATGGGGAGTCACACACCTGCTAAAGTGGAATTTGCTGGGAAGGAATTTCACCGGCCGAACTCCGATGATGACACCTCTCTGCTATGGTGGGCCCCAGGCTTCTTGCCGGATTGACCGAGGGGAGGGGTGGGACTGGTCCGGCCCAGTTCACCTCAGCTCCTGGCGCGTGGAGGCTTGGCTAAAGACTTCTTCCTGCCAAGCTGTGTCTCGGCGTCTAGCAGGACCCAGTCACTTTGGCTGCGGGCTGGTGGACGGATCTGCAGCTGTGCCCGCGGTGCGCAGACTGTGGCTGGTGAATCTCGAACTCCGCGTCTAGTGGCAGGGTCCCACTCGTCCGGGTCACACAGACGCTTCAAAAAAATTCTTGTAGCTCCCGGGCAGTCTCCCTTCAGTGGAATTTTGCTAGGAGAATCTCCGTTGGTAGAATCAAAGAGTTATCCTTGCGACTTTATGACCCCATCACTGGGAGTGCATTAAAAGCGCAGCCTCTCTGCCCGCCGCCATGTTGGATCCACCTTTTCTTTTCATTATATTTAATAATTCTCTTCTAGACAATGTAAATTGTTAAGAAAATTGTTTTCTTTTAGTGCCTTTTGGAATGTTACATAATTCTTTCTTTAGGCATTGTTGCCAGAATTTCTATCTTCATCCCAGTGCATGTGAAGTCAAAGATAAAACCAATCTACAGCTTCTGCAATAGCCATCACTGAACTGCTTGCAGAACTTGCCTGGACTATGTATCACTTGTATGCATTGTGAACTCACCTGCCTGCATTGTGAACTATCTGTTGGTGCAGTGACGTGTGGTAGTGTTGGGGTATTTCTCTGATGATGTCATCGGTGGTACAATTTTTTCAAAAAGAGCCATCAATTGCCTTGGTGTATCTTCCTCCCTTCTGCTTGTCATGGTTGTTCAGCTAAAATTAGGGGGCCAACAGAGATGAGGCAAAGAGCCTCACCCGCCCGCTGGTACAAAGACCTCTCCACAGGTGTGGATGTATACTGGACCTGTAGTCAGTGACGGGTAAGATCCAATTACAATGGTACCAATCTAAGACAGGAGGCTGACACCTTGAGGTCAGCTCATTAGATAATGGGTAAGAATCATATGTACTATTGGACAACCTAATGCAGGCATGGTCCCTAAGCCACATGCTTGTTGTTTAAACAGAGAGGGTTAGATGTTGAGAGCCACAGCCCAAGGGGCCAAAGCAAACTTTCAGACTGCCAGCTGATGGTTGGCTCACAGCGGCCCCAGCAACATCTAGCTGATTGGCTCCTCTGCGGTGATGCCCATTGGGCTGTTTCCCCACCCTTTCAAATTATGGAGCTGCTTTTTGGGGGACTTTTTTGGCTCTGCTCAAACAACCCAGCCAATCGACCTCAAGAGCAGGAGGAGAGGGGAGGTTGAGAGCTTGTGGGAAGCCGGTGGTGGCAGTTGTGCTCTGAGTGTTTTTCCCGAGGAGCTATTTTTTGGCGTGTGTGGTTCTAAAAATAAAGTTAGCTTTTGACAAGTGGCTCCTGAATTGTGCCCAGCCAGACTGTGTCAATCCTAAATTGACGGAGCAAAATAACCAAAACAGAATAGAAATACAAGCAGTTCAGAGGAGGCATGGTGTATAGCTGGACTTACCTTTTGTATGATAAAGGGTAGGTGTTATAAATCAAGTCAATATTAAATTGAAGTAGTTCTCCATGTGTTTTAAAGATAACAAATCCGTGAATTCCTGTCGCCCTTTATCTGTATCCTATTCAGCACATGTATTTTTGTATGCACATATAGAATCCTACCTGGTATCACATGTACACTTTTGTGAGGTGGCTGACTTGGCAGATACAAATTGTCAAAAGAGATCACTCCTCCTGAACGTTGTTGGAACTGAAAATTAAAACTACGGGTGAGCTTCCTAGTTGAACAAGATAATACATAAATCCATGTTCAGTAAAATGAATATTTTTGGATCTGTGAAAGATATATATTTCATAATAAATTTCGATTGGCATATATATCGCTACCTTTTAATGTCTGTGTGTGTGTGTGTGTGTGTGTGTGTGTGTATATATATATATATATATATATATACACACTCTCCAGATTTTTCAGAATATAAAATATATGTGTCTTATTATACAATCCCTAAATGCATTCATATTCATGTATGTGGATTTATAATCAAATGTTCACAAAATTATTCTCAGAAATATTCATCCACCTCAAATACATATTGTTTCCTAGTACTGAAATCTAAATTCAGTGAATGGTGCATAGAAGTCCTAATTTTTCTACAGTATCTGACCCACTTTAACATCAATGCAAGTAGATTACTATGGTACATGATGTGTATTATGACATTCATTTTTATTCAACAATGTTACATGACTATTTCTTCAGTTTATGCACATCATAGGATATATATTTCATTCACAAGTTTTCAAATTTATAGGCATTTGTTTCACTTTCTATCACTTCCTGCTTCAGTACACATGTATTCCTCCATGTTTTTTGTCTGGTCTTTTCATGAGACTACTTTTCATTTTAGATTTCAATAATCGCTTTTGAAGCAAACCTCACACACTCTTCATGACAAACCATAACCTTAATATTACCATTAGATCTATAAATGGTTGTAATGAATGTATGTATATCAATATAAGATTTCCTGTATATTTTCAGATATCAATTCAATCCATAATTTAAAGTTGGAACCAGTTATATTATTTATTCACAGTATGGTCAATTCATTCATTTTATCTATATTTGTAGACACAGGGTAGACCTATTTGTACACCCAATACTAATTTATACATCTTCAAAATATTGACCACAGAATTGGTGGAAGAAATACTCATGTCACCTGATCTACATATACACTTTATCACAGTAATATTCTGCACACAAAATGCAAAGTTCACACTTATGATTGTACCAAAACCTAAATGGAAAGTGAGCATGGATTACTAAAAACATCCAAGTCCAGATTGCCTAATGCTCTCAAATGTTAATCCTATTGGTGCTAAATATTTGTTTTTTTCTAAGATTGTATATTCAACATCTACCATGTTGAAAATGTCTAATCCTATCAATCAATTTATACTTTGCCTGATTTCTTCATGTCTCTATTGATATCTGCTTCCCTATATATTTTCCCTAGTTAATCATTGTGACTGACTCATCACATGTTCTGACATTTACATTCATTCTCTACGAGAAACCCTATTGCTAAAGAACTTTTGGACCAAATCCTATACTCACTCTTCTTCCTAAACCTACTGACTATCTTTCCAATCCTACGAACTACCCTTTTTAAGTGGATGTTTTCTTCTACATTCAATCATCCAATTTATAAGGTCCTATGCCATTGTTTATCGATTTTTCTGAGACATCTGTGCAGAAGGTATTTCAAAGCTAAGTATCCCAATCAAGGACCCAATGCTCTTTTGGGCTTCAAATCTTACCTAGACTTCTGTATTCATACTTATATTTCACCTGTATTTTCTTGTAAATATCACAGGTTCCCAATGCCATTATTCATCATGCAGAATGATTCCTAACCCAAATCGAACCTGTTATTACCCTAACCATACACTGTTCCCTCAATCTAACTTTACAGAAAAGCAGGGACAGAGTTGGTCTTACAATCAGGAGTGTAGGGTATCTTCCACCTGCTGAGAACCTCAAAGGTCAATACAGAAATGATCCATGGAGAAGATGTAGGCAGCAATGAAGGACCTGAGGGAGGAAAAGTCAACTTCCATCGCAAACAACCTGGTCAGGGTGAAGGGATGTGTCTGAATCAGCCTCTTTCATCTTAATGTAGAGAAGATGGACCAAACCAAGCCTGTGTGGAGAGCTGTGCCCAGGTGCCTATGGTTGATATACCATTCTAACTTGTGAAAATGTCACAGCAAGTAGGTGCACCCTCCATCTCATGGGACCCTTGGAAGCAACTGTTAGGACAAAGTGGTTGCCAAGGCAGTGACTTCATTCACTTCCTGAAGGAAGTTACCTCACATAACTTCCTTGGTGATGGAACTCTCTAAACTTGGGATTCAGGAAGCCAGGCAACCACAGCCAGTTCCAGTCCCAGTTCCAGTGATCTCACTTGTTTGGGTAAACCAAGGACAGAGTCAGTCTTTCTTGGTACCTAGTTATGTGAGGATGGCCAAATGCTAGGAAAGCTAAGAAGAGGGGCCTTTCCTGAGAAAGAAGGTAGTGGCTCACCAGTGACTTTTGACAACTTCACAGAGTTGGCCAAGGAGACCAGAACTGAGACAGCACAGTGCATTTCGTGGAAATATAGTATGTCCCACCCATCATAGGACACTCCGGATAGTCACAGACCTACTTTGGGAAAGGTGGTGTCTTTTTGAGTGTGGGTGTGAGTTTGTGGTTTTGTCTCATGTTCTGAGAATATGTAGGAAAGGCGATTTGTTTGGTTTGGAGAGGACTGTATCTAGTATGTCCTCTGACAAGGTGAGTGTTTCTATTACTGTGTATCCCACTCTCTCCGTGGTCTTAGTATTAGAAAAAGAATGCATCATGGATGCGTTCTGTCTAGTAGAAAGCTTCCCAGCATTCATACTGCCAATTTATGAATGGACTGCGACTAGCCTTATCAATGGGCAAAACCTACTATCTTTCTAAGTTCCTGTTTTCTTCCTGAATTCCGGACACTCTCCAGAATAGGCTCAAAGTTTTGTGTCCAAGCTATGTAGCACCTCCAAGCTCTGTCACATGGCCATGTACTGGATAGCTGAAGGGAAGTGAAGCATGTCAGAAAACTCAGATATCAGGAAACTCAGATACCAGGAAAGTCTCAGTGGAGAAACCCTGCTTTGGGCCATTTGCTTACCTATTTTTCTGTTGCCCTGAATGTAAGGAAAGTCTTTGGCTCAGGCCACCCCTTTGTGAAGCCTGAAGAAAACAGTATTCAAATGGAAATGAGTGGGCATCACCTGTGGCTCTTCGCTTAATTGCTTTGGAAATGGATGTGTTGAATCAGCCTCTTGGCGCTCGGTGAAGCTGGGGCTTAGATTGTCAGCTCCTGATGGATCTAAAGAAATATCCCATGTGTGCATCCATAAACAAAATTCAAAAAGATCAGTCATTGTGGATGAAGTCTCTCACCTTCCTCTGTTAGGTTCCTGACCTCCATCAAGTGTGATTATTGACCCTTGAGTAAAATGAGTTTTTGAAAGCCCTGCAGATGTGCTAGTGTTGTCTCATGACTACAAACCACATAAGAATCTATACCTGACAGTCAGTAGGCCTCAAATAGTAAAAGCAGAGCAGTATTAATGGCAGGCCTATTTGATCACTCCTGGTTGACAGGAAGAGTGTGCAGGCCACACTTACTTTAGGCAAATGAGGGGCAAAGAAGCTTATATTGGACACTGTCTTGAGCTGCGCCACTTATGGAAACCTCTAGCCAGAAGTTATGATGAATATCTATATGGAAGAAAATGAGGGCCATGTGGGAGTGTTTTGGTTATAATTGTGGTCATTTTTGTGGCAGTTGGAAGAGATGACTGGGTCCACCAGGGCTTCACTCTTGGGTGATTCCCCTTATAGACTGAGTTCTGGAACTGACCTCAGAGTAGTATTGCCATGAATTGAGTTGGGATTTTAGGAGGCCACGCATGAGATTCACCCTTGGAATCTGAAATCTAGTCCCAGGTTGGTTTTCCACAGAGCACTGTGAATCTCAGCCAGGATATCACATGATTTTATTATAAAAAACATGGAAGCCATATTTGAGAGTCAAAACACACATGGACCTCACATTGTACAGTTCAATGGGCCTGGCTTCATGTGACCTTTTGGCCACTTTTTGGGAAGCCTTTCCTGTGAGTGTTGTCCAGAGATTTCATTGAAATGAACTTCCTCACCATTTAGTGGTTCCTGAATGAATTGAAACCCACAGTGCCTCCAACTTCATCCTTGAAAAATGGCTAGATGAATACCATCAAATTTTTGAAATTCCCATGACCAGGTGGCACTGGAGAAACTTTGGATGTCCTGTTGCTGATCATGAGTATACAATACAGTGCCTTGATTGACTGGGTTTCATGAAAATGTTGAAGAACAGTGATGCCAGTAAGTTGGAGCCTCCTGAGTAGTGGGCCTAGAGTAGTGGTGTGCAGGTGTGTGATAAAACATCTGTGGTGGAGTCATGTGGACCTTCCATTGGCTTCCAAATAGCTTGTGACTGACATAGTGTAGCCAGCAGACCCTTATATGTAAATGCATCCTGTTATATGGAAAGTTTTCAGGGCAATGTTCAGAATCAGGTTGCTATGGTCAAGGGGCCAAGCTATGTGGGATAAAGGCCTGGTTGGTGCATTCTCTTGCAGACCCTGACACACCACACGTGACAGAACTCCCTCTAGCACTTTGTCCCAGTTGAAATCTTTGTATTTCACGAAGCAAATACCAAACTCCCAGTACAGCAGCAAGAAACACCACGAAAATTGGAGGATGATCAAATCGTTTCACAGTCCTCACAGGGAGACACATAGCCCCCAGTGGCCACAGTTTACCTACAAAGAGAGAATTCAGCACTGCTGTCTCATGTTCATTGGAAAATAAGAAACAAGATCCTTCACGTCACATAGATGCAGATCCAGCTTTAATTGTCTCACCACAAATGAAGATTAAGCTCCTGACAACAACATATATTTCAAGTGCCCAACCTCAGAGGCAGTTTCTCAAGAAGTCTTTAGGCCAGCAAAGCTCCATTTTTGTGGAGGGTTTACCCTGTCCATTACTTTTGTAAACTCCTCTACCACCTCCAAGTTTGTGAACAACTGAGCATATTGCATTCCATATATATATGCACAGATTTTCGAACTCTTCTCCTGTAATTGTGTCTTACTTGGGGCAAAGGTAATGTCAAGGCATTGTTCTGGATAAGAGTGGGAAGATTTTTCAAAGCACATAATTACATACACATTGGATACCTTTTCCAATTTTCCATTGGAAATACTGAATCCCTGACACTAATCCTTAGCCTACTAGACTCTGACTACTTATCCTAATATGATGGAGAATAATAATCCAAACAGAATAGAAATACAAGCAGTTCAGAGGAGGCATGGTGTATAGTTGAATTTGCCTTTTGCATTATGTAGTGTAGGAGTTATAAATCTAGTCAACTTTTGTAGAAATTGTTCTCCATGTGTTTTTAAAGTTAACAAATATGTGAATTCCTGTCTCCCTTTCTCTGTAGCCTATTTGCACATGTATTTTTATATGCACATATAGAATCCTACAAGGTACAACACGTACATTCTTGTGAGGTGGTTGACTTGGAAGATACACATTGTGAGAAGAGATCACTTCTCCTAAATGCTGTTGGAAGTTAAAATTCGAACTCTGTGTGAGCTTCCTAGTTTAACAACATTATACATAAATCCATGTTCAGTAAAATGAATATTTTTGAATCTGTGGATGATATATATTTCATGGTGAATTTCAATTGGCATATATATTGCTAATTTTTAATGTCTGTGTGCATGTGTGTGTATATATATATATATATATATATATATATATATATATATATATATACAAACTTTCCAGATTTTTCAAAATATGAAATACATGTGTCTTTTTATACATTTCCTAAATTCATTCATATTCATATATGTGAATTTATAATCAACTTTTCACAAGATTATCGTCAGAAATATTCATCCACCTGAAATATGTATTTGTTTTCTAGTACTGAAAACTATCTTCAGTGAATGGTGCCTACAAATCCTAAAATTAATACAGTAACTGACCCAGGTTAACATCAATGCAAATTGATTCCTATGGGACATGATGTGTATTTTGACGTTCATTTTTATTCAAAACTGGTACATTACTATTTCTTCAGTTTATGCACATAATAGGATATATATTTCATCCAGAAGTTCGCTAATTTAGAGGCATTTGTTTCACTTTCAATCACTTCCTGCTTCAGAACACATGTATTTTTTCATGGTTCTTGACTGGTCTTTTCATGAGGCTTCTTTCGAAACACATTATTTTTGATTTCCATAATCACTTTTGAAGAAAAACTCACACACCTTTCATGATAAACCATAACCTTAATTTTACTATTAGATGTATAACTAGTTGGAATGAATGTATGTATATCAATATAAGATTTCTTATATATTTTAAGATATGAATCCAATGCATTATTTAAAGTGGACCAGTTATATTATTTATTAACAGTATGGTCTATTCATGCATTAGCTCTATATTCATAGACACAAGGTACACCTCTTTGTACCCCCAATACTAACTTATTAATCTTCAAAATATTGCTCCCAGAAATGATGGAAAAATTACTCATGTCACCTGATCTACATATACATTTTATCACAGTAATATTCTGCAGACAAAATGCAAGGTTCACACTTATTATTGTACCAAAGCCTAAATTGAAAATGAACATGGATTACTAAACACAGCCATGTCCAGGTTGCCTAATGCTCTCAAATATCAATCCAATTAGTGACTACATATTGGTTTCTTCCTAAGATCATATATTCAAATTCAACCCTGTTGAAAATGTCTAATCCTATCACCCACTTTATATTTTGCCTTATTTCATAATATCTCTATTGATATCTGTTTTCCTACATATTTTCTCCGGTTCACTATTGTGACTGACTCTTCACGTGGGCTAACATTTACATTCACACTCTAAACAAAATCCTATTGATAAAGAATATTTTTTTTCCAAAACCAATACTCATTCTTCTTCCTAAACTTAACAACTATCTTCCTAATCCTACCGACTATCCCTTTTTGACTGAATGTTCTTTTCTACACCCAATCATCAAAGTAAACACTGGGCGAGCTTCGGAGGAAGAGACCACCAAAACACTATCTCATGCAACAGAAAAGGGTTTATAGGGGGTCAGCATGCAGGGGATCGGAGCTCACTTGAATAGAGCAGAGAGCCCTGAGAAGAGCTTAAGCAGAGCTTATATACTTTCTTTGGGGAGGGCAGGGAGTGAAGTTTATTGATGGGTGAGGGAGAATGGGCGGTTTGCATTCAACCGGGTGAGGGAGTACATTCTGCAGTTTGGCATTTGGGGACAGGACATTCTGGGAACAAGATTAGCAAACAGTTCTCAAGATTTCAACAGTGTTTTGTTAAGCATACAGAAAAAAAAGTGACAAGTACCTATTTTATTAATCTTTCATTCCCCACTTCTTCTTCTAGCTACTTTTAATCATAAAAGTGATCATTGTGGGGTGTCACATTCTATGTCTGCTAGTGGGGTATTACCATGAGTTTAACTTGTCCAATTTGAGCTTAGAGAAAAGAAATTACACGGTTGAGCAAACAGGGTTTTATAGTTAGCAATAATATGGAGATTATTATCGGACAGGCCAGGGTTGATAAAAAAGTAGTCAAACAGGGGGACTATGTGAACCAAGACTCAAACCACTTTTTTTGGTCCTCTCACTCTCTCATTGACACTCTTCATGGTGTCTTTTTAATTTAATCATATTTTTTTTTACAACTCCATTATGCTCGGAATAAACACAACATTCTTCCCAGGAAGTGACAAATACCTATTTTATTAACCTTTCACTTCCGACTATCCCTTTTTGACTGGATGTTCTCTTCGACATTCAATCATCCAAGGTACAAGGTGCTATGCAATTGTATATTGATTAATCTGACAAATCTGTGCAGAACCTAATTCAAATCTAAGTATTCCAATCAAGGGCAAAATGCTCTTTTGGGCTTCAAATCTTACCTAGACTTCTGTTTTCATACATATATTTCACCTATATATTCTCATACATATCGCAGGTTCCCAATACCATTATTCATCCAGCAGAATTATTCCTAACCCAAATCACACATGTTATTAACCCTAACCATACACTGTTCCCTCAATCTAACATTACAGAACAGCAGGGACAGAGTTGGTCTTACAATACAGGAATGTAGTGGATCTTCCACCTGCTGAAAACCTCAAAGGTCCATGCAGAAATGATCCCTGGAGAACATGTAGGCAACTATGAAGAACGTGAGAGAGCAAAAGTCATCTTCCATGGAAAACAACCTGGTAAGGATGAAGGGTTGTGTCTCATTCACCCTCTCTCCTTAATGTAGAAAAGATGGACCAACAAAGGCCTTTGTGGAGAGCTGTTCCCGGGTTCCTATGGTTGAGATACCAATCTAACTTGTGAAAGTGTCAGAGGAAGTATGGAAGCAACTGTTCGGAAAAAGTGGTTGCTAAGGCAGTGACCTCATTCAGTTTCTGAAGGAAGTGACCTCACCTCACTTCCTTGGTGATGGAACTCTCTGAACTTGGGATCCAGGAAGCCAGGCATCCAGAACCAGTCCCAGTCCCAGTACAGTGGGATCACTTGTTGGGATTTACCAAGGACAGAGTAAGTCTTTTTTGGTACCTACTGATATGAGGATGGCCAAATGCCAGGAAATTTTGAAGACTGGCCTTTCCAGAGAAAGCAAGAAGTGGCTCACCGCGGGCCCCTGATATTTCACAGAGTTGGCCATGGAGACCAGATCTGAGACAGGACAGGCCATTTCTGGGGAACATAGTATGGCCCACCAGTCAGAGGACACTCTGGATAGTCACAGACTTACTTTGGGGAAGGAGGTGCCTTTTTCAGTGTGGGTGTGAGTTTGTGGTTTTGTCTTATGTTCTGAGAATAGGTAGGAAAGGCGGCTTGCTTGGTTTGGAGTGGAATGTTTCTAGAAAGTCTTTTGACAAGGCGAGTGTTTCTATGTCTGTGTATCCCACTGTGTCCGTGGTTGTAGACATTAGAAAAGAGAATGCATCAATGGATGTGTCCTGTCTAGTAGAAAGCTTCCCAGCATTCATCCTACCCATTTTAGGAATGGACTGCAGGTTGCCTTATCGATGGACAACATGTACTGTCTTCCTAAGTTCCTGTTTTCTTCCTGAATTCTGGCCACTCTCCACAATAGGCTCATGGTTTTGTGTCCAAAATATACCACCTCCAAACTCTGTGACGTGGCCATGTAATCCATAGCTGAAGGGAATGGCAAGCATCTCAGAAAACTCAGATATCAGTGTGACCAGGAAAGTCTCAGTAGAGAAACCCTGCTTTGGGCCTTTTGCTTACCTATTGTTCTGTTGCCCTGAATGTCAGGAAGGTCTTTGCCTCAGGCCACCCTTTGTGAAGCCTGAAGAAAACAGTTTTAAAATGGAAAGGAATGGGCATCACCAGTGGCTCTTTGCTTAATTACTTTGGAAAGGGATGTGTCTGAATCAGCCTCTTGGCCCTGTGTGAGGCTGTGGCTTAAATTATCAGCATCGGATGGATCTAAAGAAAGAACCAATGTGTGCATCCAAAACCAAAATGGCAAAAAATCAGTCATTGTGGGTGAAGTCTCTTGCCTTCCTGTGTTTGGTTCTTGACCTCCATCAAGGGAGTATTGGGATTTTTTGTGTCAAATGAGTTCTTCCAATCCCTGCAAAGGTGCTTGGGTTTAATAATGACTCCAAATCACATACTATACCTGATAGTCAGTAGGCCTCAAATTGGAGAAGTAGAGCAGTATTAATGGCAGAACTATGTGATCAATCCTGGTTCACAGGAAGGGTGTCCAGGACACCCTGAATTTAGGTAAATGAGGAGAAGGGAGCTTATTATGGACACTCTATTGGGCTGTGCCATTTAAGGAAACCTCCAGCCAGAGATTATGATGAGTGACTATATGGAAGTAGATGAGGGCCATGTGGGATTTTTTTGATTTTAATTGTGGTAACTTGTGTGGCTTTTGGAAGAGATGACTGTGTTCACCTGGGCTTTAACACTGGTGTGATTCTCCTAGAAGACTGAGTTCTGTAACTGACTTCAGAGTAGTAATTGCTTTGGAAATGGATGTGTTTTAATCAGCCTCTTGGCCCTGTTTGAGGCTGTGGCTTAGATTATCAGCACCAGATGGATCTAAAGAAAGATCCCTTGTGTGCATCCAAAACCAAAATGGCCAAAAGAGCAGTAATTGTCTATGAACTCTCTCGCCTTTCTCTGTAAGGTTCTGAAAGAATAAAAGAAATTGAAATTGAAATGTAAAGAACCAGGTTTTGTAAAGTTTCCAAGCTGCACTCAGCACCTGAAATTTCTGTGGCAGTTAAGACAATTCCCGGATTTGCACATTAGATGTGTGTTGAAATCTTCCCTGAGGACCTAGTTACTTAACAGCCCCTTCCCAGAAACCATGCAGCTCACCACGTATACATCACAGTGCATCCACCAATCAATTTAAATGTATACCCCTTCTTACGGCTGACCAATCACCCCCTGCCCAACCTGTTCCCGCCAATGAATGTGCTAATCATGTTTTAGAGTTGTTATTTGATTTTCCCGCGGTATATGATGATTTGCTAAAGAGGCTATGATGTATGTAAAGTCCCTGCCCTCTCTAAAGAATGTATATAAACTCCACTCAAGTGGTTCTCGGGGCTCTTTGTTCTTTCTTCCTCTGAAGTGAGCCCTGAGCTCCAGCACGCTATACCCCCAATAAACCCTTTGGTGTTGCATGAGAAAGCCTGTTGGTGGTCTTTTCCTCCGATGTTCGCCCCACCTTTTCATCTGGAGGTCCCAGGTGAGATATCCGGAGCAGCGGATGAAAGACCCCAAGGGACTCCTCTCGGGGTAAGAAAGGCGCCTCTTTCTGGTTTCGGGTTTCAGGTTAGGGCTTGGCAAAGTGGCTGTCGGTGAAGAGCATTAGCTCTCTCTGACAGTGGGTGGCAGACGTGTCACAGAGCTACTGGCCACGTCCCTGGGGGACACTCCAGAGGACGAGGGAAATCAAGGAATATTAGTTTCCTCAACTCGGTTATATTTTGCTTCAGGATTCGGTTTGCCAGCCCATCAGGTTTTGCTGGCTACACAGTTTTGTTCATTGTCCCGAACTCATGTTGAGTTTACTGTCTGTCTTTATTGTCTAACCCATCAGGTTTTGCCAGTTACTGAGTTCTAATATTTGTCTTGGACCCATGTTAAACGTTTACTGTTTGTCTTTGTTTGTGTTGCGTTTGTGTCTTCACTGTCTCTTTTTGAGTAACTCCCATTATGGGACAAAGCACTTTCACGCTTCTGTCCCTGACCCTTGATCATTGGACTGATGTCCGCTCAAGGGCCAAGAATCATTATTTTTCAGTTAAATGTCAGACCTGGCAGACTCTCTGTGCTTCAGAATTGCCCATCCTCAAAGTCGGGTGGCCCCCAGAAGGATCCTTCTACTTCAATCTAATCCAAAAAGTAAGAGATATTGTCTTTCAGCCGGGACCACGTGGCCACCCAGATCAACAGCCATATACCCCTTCCCCAGGATCCTATCATTCAAACCTTCCGTTCCCTCCCCATCTTCCCCCCATTCTTCCTGAGTCACAAGACTGGACAATCCTCCCCCTCCTTATCCTCTGCCCTCGCTCCCCAACCCCCAACACATTCCAGATGATTCTCCCGCCACTGACTCAGCCTCTCCGCCACTAGAGGCAATTGGGCCAGACCCAAGCCCTCCAAGGGACTTCTCCGCAGCAGCAGCAGCCCCTCCTTTTCTGGTGGAAGCTGGGCCACCTAAAGAAACCCGCCAGCTACGGAAAATAGAAAACTCAGAAGCCACTGTGATGCTCCCTCTTCATCCTTATGGGCCCATGAACCGACCAAACTGGGATCCCAACACCTTTGAAGGTTGGTAGCATCTTTCCACTTATCACAGGGCTCTAATGGCGGGGCTCCGAGTGGCCGCCAGAGGGCCGACTAATTTGGCCATGGTAAGAGAGATAATCCAAGGTCCTAATGAGTCTCCCTCTATGATTCTGGAGAGAATTATGGAAGCATATAGGAAATATACTTCTTTAGATCCTCAGGCAGAGGACGAAAAAACATGTGTTGCAATGGCCTTTATCCAGTTTTGATTCTGACTCCTTAATGTGTTCGACTACATGATTGGTTGCCTTAGGTGGCGTAATCAGGGTGCGGCCAACAGTCATCCACCCTGTGGGTCTTGCTGAGGTTGTCCGAGCATAGAGAGCAAACTCAACATAGCCCCAACGTTTGGCCTTGGGGTCAGGTATATCTGAAGTATACGATCCATTGTTATCGGATGAAGAGCCTTTATGCCACTTTAGGTAACTAGAAGTCAACCCTTCAGAGTAGCCAAGTGAGTGGTAAGAACAGCTACCACGTTCATCATGGAACCTGCATGACCAATAGGGACACCCATTATATATCTCAGGCCACCAATGACAATAGTCTTTGGTTTGATTAAAAAGGAAGCAAATGAAAGGCCAGTTCCAGCTACCAGGGACGAAGGTCCTTGAAGGTGACAATTTTAGGGAAATAGAGGTGCAGTTGTGGATGAAGCAAGTAGTTGCATCCACTGCGTGGACCTTCTGCATGCCATGTTCTGAGTATCGTTCCCGAAGAGTGAATAAATACATGGTAGGTTAGGAGGGTAAAGACAAGTCCCAACAGAGCACAGAAAAAAAGCAGAGCACAAAAAACAAGCAGTTAGAGAAGACTAGGGTGTTGGGAGAGCTCATTGTGCCTTCTTTAAGAGGAATTGGGCTGCAGGGAACACCGTGTGAGCCGCAACTTAAATGGGTGAGATGGGTGTGGAAAGCAGGATTAAAGGGGAGCTTCAGGAGGTGATTCTTGGAGTTCCTCTGGCATGGTCCTGTCGTCAGCAGGTGGGGCCTCCTGGTGATATGGTTTCAACCTAGAAATGGGAATCCAGGGAATGAGACGGTTGTCTGGTAAGGAGAGTTTGGCGGCGGTGGGGGTACAGAGAATGAAAGGATAGGGGCTTTCCCATTTTGGTGCAAGAGTCCCTTTCTCCTCTGGGGTATTATAATAGACTAGACTCCCAGGTGTTAAGGGAGGAGTGTTTGGAGTGGAGACTGGGTCCGGAAGAAGCCAGTTCTGACATTTCCAGTGTTCAGAGCGGAGATGAAACAAGAGAGGCAAAGACAAATCTCGGGTGAGAGGTCCTTGTGAAGTGACCAACCCAGAGGGTATAAGAGGTCTTCCATACATTATCTCAAAGGGAGACAGTAAAGATGGTTTCTTAGGGAGAGCTCTGATTCGAAGCAAAGCAAAGGGAAGGATTTTGACCCAGTCTAAGTTTAATTCCATTGTCAATTTGGTAAGGACTTCCTTCAGAGTATGATTTACCCTTTCCACTTTCCCTGAAGCCTGGGGGTAATATGGACAGTGGAAATGCCACTTGAAGGAGAGGGCTTGAGAGACCTTTTGTGTGATCCTAGAAATAATCTCAGGGCCATTGTCATATTGTAGGGAAGTGGGCATACAAAACCTAGGGATGATGTCTGTCAGTTAGATTGAAGCTACAGTGGAAGCCTTTTTATTGGAAGTGGGAAATGCCTCAACCCAAACAGAGAAAGTGTCCACAAAGACAAGGAGGTATTTAGTGTGCCATACTGTGGGCATGTTGGTGAAGTCTACTTGCCAGTCAGCAATGGGAATGTGTCCCTGGGCTTGGTGGAAAGGGAAAGGTTTGGGCCTTAAAGGAATATGAGGTTTGGTCCGCTGACAGATCTGACAATTAGAGGCTATATTCTCTATCATGGCTATGTCAGAAGGGTTGAGGGAGAAGAAGCTCTGTAAAAAAAGGGTCAAAGACTGAGAATTGGAATGGTGTAGAGTATGAAGGAACTTGAAAAGATCCTTGTTCTTACTGGAAGAAGTAGGGGCTTCAGATGAGCTGTCTACAGTGGCCATAATATGTACCCCATAGGGGCCATAATTGGAAGTGGTAGCACGCATTCGTGGCGCCTGGTCAGCTTTGGCATTGCCCTCAATGATAAGAGAGCCATCCTTCTGATGGGACCTACATTGGACAACTCCCAACTGGGTGGGTAAGTGGGAGGCCTCCATCAGATTGGTTATAAGAGCCGAATTAGTGATCGCATTACCTTTGGTGGTAAGTAGGCGTCGCTCCCTTCATATTGAAGCATGGGATAATAAGATCTGGAAGACATATTTTGAATCAGTATAGAGGGTGAGGGATTTGCCTTGTGCTAGAAGGCAGGCACGAGTGGCTGCTATAAGTTCAATCTGCTGGTTGGTAGTTCCTGAAGGCAAAGCTTTGGCGTCTATAATCTCAGTGGCTGAAACTACAGCATATCCAGAGTAATGAGTGTCGTTCTGCCTAAAGGAACTGCTGTCAGTAAACCAGATAAGGCCAGGCTTGGTGAGTGGTTCCTCAGAAATGGAAGAATGACAGGGGAGGAAATCTTCTAAGGTTTCCAAGCAATTATGAGTTGGTGTGTTAGACGTGGGAGTCATTGGGAGCAGTGAGGGAAGGATCAGTGCAGAGCAGGGGAGGAAAGTAATATTAGGGTTTTCCAGAAAGGAAGTGAGGAGCGACAGAACCCTGCATGGAGGAAGGGTTTGAAGGCCCTTATAAGCTGAAAGATCTTTCAAGTGATGTGGGGAGTGGATAGTTCAAGGTGCCCCAAAACTCAGCTTAGAGGCTTCTTTGTGTAAAATTTGTCCAGCAACCAGAGCTCTTAAGCAAGGGGCTCACCCACGGATGGTAGAGTCTAGTTTCTTGGAAAATATGCCACAGGTGCAAATGTAGGCCCATAGTTTCGACCTAAGACCCTAAGTGCTTGTCCCCCTTTTTCATGGACATATAGATGAAATGGTCTTGAAAGATCAGGAAGGTGAAGGGCAGGTGCCTTTAAGAGGAGTTGCTGAAACCTGCGGAAGTGGTAGATGGGGGAGGAGACAAGAGATTCACTAGGGGGTCCATTTGCTTGGTCATACAGGGGTTTGGATAGAAGAGAATAATTTGGGATCCAGGCCCTAAAATAACCTGCTAATCCTAGGAATGATAGTATTTTGGCTTTCATATGGGGCACTGGAAGATCAGAGAGGAGTTGCCTCCTATCCAGTGTTATTTCCTTTTTCCCGGGTCTAAGGCAAAAACCAAGAGAGGTGACAGAAGAATGGGAAACCTGGGCCTTGTGGGGAGACTCCCTATATCCCTTGTCTGCTAGGAAATTAAGAAGCTGAGCGGTGTGGGATTGAGAGTGTTCCCAGAGGGACTACATAGAAGAAGGTCATTGACATATGGAAGGAGAATAGTGTCAGGACAGGTCGGGTGAAAGGATGTGAGGTCCTGGGCAAGAACTTGGCCAAAGAGATGGGGGCTATCCCTGAATCCCTGTGGGAGGACAGTCCAGGAAAGCTGATGAGAATGGTGGATGTGAGAGTCAGTCCATGTAAAAGCAAAGATATTCTGAGATTCTGAGAACAAGGGAATAGAAAAGAATGCATCTTTTAAACCTAGGACCGAGAAGTGGGTAGTAGTGGCAGGGATCTGAGAGAGGAGGGTGTAAGGGTTGGGCACTAGTGGGTGGATGTGGACCACAGAGGAGTTGACAAGGAGAAGGTCTTGAACCAGCCTGTAGGACACTTTAGGTTTCTTAAGTGCCAGAATGGGGGTGTTGAAAGGAGAGTGTGTAGGCCTAAGATACCCCTTTCGTAATAAATCCTGGATGATGGGTTCTAATTCGAGGAGGGCTGTGGTTGTGAGTGGATATTGTGATTGACTAATATATCTTGAAGGGTCCCGTAAGACAATATGAATAGGACTGCATTTAGCCATAAGGGGTGTAGTTGTGTCCCAACCCTCAGGCTTAACTGGTTTAGAGAGTCATGGGAGAGTGCATTAAGGAGGTGTATCTGCCCCTAGGAACATCATGAGGAAATGAGAGGTAGGAGAGGTGTGGGGTGATATGTGAATGCTGACTTTTAATAGTGAGAGTATGTCCCTTCCCAGAAGGGGAATGGGGCAATGGCTCATAACGAGAAAGAAGTGAGTGAAGGACAAAAGGGATCCCTGCATATAACATGATGGGGGGGGTTTGAGGGAAAATCTGTTTACCTCCTACCCTGACAATAGGAGTTTTTGAGGGTGTGGTAGAACCCCATACTCCCTTAAGACCGAAAAAGTGGCACCAGTATCCAAGAGGAAGGTAATGAAGCATCCATCCACCAGGAAGGTAAACCTAGGCTCTTGATTCTTGATGGTAATAGTATGGAGGGAAAGCCCAGGGATCCGTCAATCCTCCGCTGCTAAGCCCAAGAAAGGCTGTGGTTTCCTGGCGGCTGACCAACCTCCCTTTCGGGTTGTTGGGCAGTCTGCCCCCCAGTGTCCCCTTTGATGGCATTTTGGGCAGGGGTTGTAGGGTGTCCTCAGTGAAGGACAATCCCTGGCCCAATGTCCCTCCTTACCACATTTGAAGCAAGCTCCCGGGGGTGTCATATTGGGATGGAGTGGTGATGGCCGTCTCTGAATGACCTGGGCCAACATTTGGAACTTGGCATTTTCAGCCCTCTGCCTACGGCATTCATTTTCATCCTCTCTATCATAAAAAACCTTAAAAGCGACAGCGAGGATTTTAGTCTAAGGAGTAGCAGGGCCCTGTTCAAGCTTTTTAAGCTTGGCTTTAATGTCAGGGTAGCTTTGGGCCAGAACATATTTCATTAAGACATGACGGCCATCAGGGGTTTCTGGGTTGAGGTTTGTGTACTGTTAAAGGGCCTTGGTTAGTCTATCCAGGAATTCTGAAGGTGTTTCCTCCTTCCTTTGAATGACCTCCTGCACCTTTTTAAAGTTAACAGCCTTGCGGATGGCCTTTTTCAGGCCCGCCAAGAGGCAGGATGTAAAAAGGTCACTAGA
The DNA here is from genome assembly GCF_048772815.1 of Callospermophilus lateralis. NCBI lineage: Eukaryota > Metazoa > Chordata > Mammalia > Rodentia > Sciuridae > Callospermophilus > Callospermophilus lateralis. The sequence goes on from NW_027512952.1 coordinate 130,171, forward strand.
CTGTAAGCCTTCAGGGGTGTTGTAATCCCATAGGGGATCCTGCTCTGGGACAGCATGAGGGCCTGTGGGGTGGATAGGATTGGTCCTATGATTTTCATCAGCATGGGCTTGGGCTAGCTCCCAGACCCATTGACTTTCCTCAGGGAGAAGTGTATTGGCCAAGAGCATGTAGATGTCATGATGAGTGAGACTATATGCTTGCAGGACCCATTGAAACTCCCGAATGTAAGTGGTGGGGTCAGTGGTGAATGAGCCTAACTTCCTCTCTAGCTGAGTAATGTCCGACATGGAGAAGGGCACTTGGACTCTGATGACACCCTCGGGACCAGCTACCTCACAAAGGGGTGCGATTGTCTTGGGGGTGGGAAGGAGTCCCTTAGACCTGGTAACAGGAGGACTGAAAGAGGCAGGAGGCGGACAGGAAGGAGAGGGAGGGGCAGGGAGTGTCTCTTTGGAAGAGGAGGAGGTGGAGCAGGCAGAAGAGGGCGGAGGGGAGGAGGATGAAATGGAAGGCTGAGGATCCCTGGAATCAGGCAGAGGAAGAGGAGGGTATAGTGGGAGAGAAGGGGCAGATAGGACTGGGGGATAAGGTGGGGGTTCATCTGCTGGGTTGAATGAGGAAGAATCTGTGAAGTCAGGAGTAGACATAGGGGAAGAGAAGGGTTTGCAACAAGGAGGACCTGAGAGGGAGGGCAGGAGGAGCAGCGACAGGGTGCTGTGTGAGAAGGCTAAAACCTTAAATGCAGGGAATCTCACTCCACTTTTTCAGATGCTGGCAGTAGTTAAAAAGGTCGCAGATGAAGTTTGGATGTAAGGAGCCTTCTGGAGGCCAATGATTGCCATTATCCAGTGGATATGTAGGCCAATCTTGGGTACAGAATTTGATTAGAAGTGTGGGCTTGATGTCTGGTGTGAGGGAGAGTGTGGCCAGATATTTTAGTAGACATTTGAGAGGTGAGGCTTCAGGTACAGATGAAGAGGTGCCCATAGTCACAGGGAGAGAAGGAAGACAGACAGAGAGAGAGAGAGAGAGAGAGAGAGAGAGAGAGAGAGAGAGAGAGAGAGAGAGAATAAGAGTAAGCGAGAGAGACAAAGAGAAAACCCGGGCTGGAACGGCTTTCAGGAAGCTCAGGGCGAACGGGGGTCAGGTGGGCGTCCCCAAAATGACCAGCCGTCATGAGGAAATACAGAGGGCACTACCTGGGCGTCACCAGTGAAGTGCGATCTGTGAGACCCAATGGGTTCGGAGCCACGGGCAACCTGACGTCAGGAAAGTTTTTGAACGCAGCCGAAAAAGTCAGTAATGAAAACAGAACTCCGGTTCCGGCAGAATGTAGTTCCAGGACGGGAGTTCAGTTTTCCCCGAGCAGAGAGGCAGCTTCAGCCCGACACAGCAGCCCTGCAGCAAACAGCAACTCTAGCCAGCAGCGGCAGCGGCAGCAGAGGAGAAAAAACCACAGAGCCTCTTGTGTAAACTCAGAAGCCTCACGCCCCAAAGGAAAACGGATCACCAGAGGGTCCACTGCGACCAGTAAAGGTCTTAGTGGCAGGAATTTCCTGCCCCCTACAGGGCGTCGAGAGTGGGCCGGAAGATCAAGGTCACAAAACCAGTGGTAGCCCGAAGGGAGTTGCAGAGCCAGGGTCAGGGGAGGCTTACATATATCAGATCTGTGGTGGGTGCAGGAAGCTGGCTGTCTCCGGGAGAGCAGGGGACGGGGCTCTCGTTAGAAAGAGCTCACCCGTATCCTCACATGGGGCACCAGAATGAAAGAACTTCCCACGCAAAGGCACTTCGCTGGGAGAATTCCAATTTTATTGCAAAAAGCTGTGTGCTTATATAGAACTAAGGGGAAGATGGAAGGGCTTAGATAAATGGCAGGCAAACCGTTTATTGGTTAGTTCTTTCAGATATCAGCTCTGGAGCCCAGGAATTAGTTCTTATTGGGGCTAAGGTTCCCCACCAGCGAGATTTCAAATTGGCGCCAGCGGGAGAGTTCACACGGGTGGGAACATTTGGCACCACTGTAGAAAAAAGAAGGTAGGAAGAAGAAGTCCTTAGGCACCATGTTGGGGTTTTTCTCTGGGGTATGGCTGCCGTTTATACTTTTCCCAACAATGAGTATACCAGACAGTGCCTTGATTGACTGGTTTTCATGAAAATGGTGTTTAACAGAGATGCCAGAAAGTTGGATCCTGCTGAGTAGTGGGCCTAGAGCAATGGTGGGCAGGTGTGTGATAAAACATCTGTGGTGGGGCCATGTAGATCTTTCATTGGATTCCAAATGGCTTGTGACTGACATGGTGAAGCCAGCAGACCCTTATATGTAAAGGCACCTTGTTACATAGAGAGGTTTCAGGACATTGTTCAGAATCAGGTTGCTATGGTCAAGGGGGCAAGCTATGTGGGATAGAGGCCTGGTTCTTGTATTCTCCTGCAGACCCTGACCCACCACACGTGACAGAAATCCCTCCTGCACTGTGTCCCCATTGAACTCCTTGTATTTCATGAAGCAAATACCAAACTCCCAGTGCAGCAGCAAGAAACACCATGAAAATAGAGGATGACTATATGGATTCAACGTCCACACAGGGAGACATTCAGCCCCCAGGGGCCACAGTTTACCTACAATGGAAAATTCAGCACTGCTATCTCATGTTCATTGGAAAATAAGAAACCATGTCCTCCAGGTCACATTGATGCAGACCCAGCTTTTATGGTCTCACTAGAAAGGAAGCTAAAGCTCCTGACAACAACATATATTTCAAGTGCCCAACCTCACAGGCAGTTTCTCAAGAAGTCTCTAGGCCAGCAGACCTTCAAGTTTTTGGAGGGTTTACCCTGTCCCTTACTTTTGGAAACTCCTCTACCACTTCCAAGGTTGTGAACTTCTGATCATATTCCATTCTAGATATGTATTCACGGATTTTCTAACTTTTCTCCTCTGATTGTGTCATACTTGGGCCGTAGGTGTTGTCAAGGCATTGTTCTGGATGAGAGTGGGAAGATTTTGGTGTAGCACATATTTACATACACATTGGATTCATTTTTCAATTTTCCATTCAAAATACTGAATCCCTGACACTAACACATACCCTACTAGACTCTGACTACTAATCCTAATATGATGGAGAAAAATAACCCAAACAGAATAGAAATACAAGCGGTTGAGAGTAGGCATGGCGTATAGTTGGTCTTGCCTTTTGCATGATATAGGGTAAGAGTTATAAATCTTGTTAATTTTTTGTTGAAATGGTTCTCCATGTGTTTTTAAAGTTAACACATATGTGAATTTCTGTCTCCCTTTTTCTGTAGCCAATTCAGCACATGTATTTTTATATGCACATATAAAATCCTACCTGGTATCACACGTACATTTTTGTGAGGTGGCTAACTTGGGAGATACAAAGTATGAGAAGAGATGACTCCTCCTAAATGTTTTTGGAACTGAAAATTCAAACTATGAGTGAGCTTCTTAGTTGAAAAACATTATACATAAATCCATGTTCAGTAAAATTAATATTTTTGGATCTGTGAATGATATATATTTCATGATGAATTTTGATTGGCATATATATTGCTACTTTCTAATGTATCTGTGTGATATATATATATTTTCAAAATATGAAATATATGTGTCTTATTATACACTCCCTAAATAATTCACTCATGTTCATGTATGTGCTTTTATAATCAACTTTTCATAAGATTGTTTTTAGAAATATTCATCCACCTGAAATACATATTTATTTCCTAGTACTGAAAACTCACTTCAGTGAATGGTGCAAACAAAGCCTTATATTTCTACAGTAACTGACCCAATTTAACATCAATGAAAGTAGATTTCTATGGGACATGATGTGTATTTTGATGTTCATTTTAATTCAACACTGGTACATTACTATTTCTTCAGTTTTTATACATCATAGAATATACATTTCATCCACAAGTTCACAAATTGAAAGACATTTGTAACACATTCAATCACTTCCTGCTTCAGAACACATGTATTCCTCCTTGTTTTTGACTGGTTATTTCATGAGACTTCTTTCCAAACACATTATTTTCGATTTCCATAATCAATTTTGAAGCAAAACTCACACACATTTTATGATAAACTACAACCCTAATATTACCATTAGATATATAACTGGTTGGAATGAATGTATGTATATCAATATAAGATTTCCTGTGTATTTTGGGATATCAATTTATTCCAATTTCTAAATTTGGAAACAGTTATATTATTTATTCACAGTATGGTCTATTCATGCATTCTCTCTATATTCATACACACATGGTACACCTATTTGTGCCCCCAATACTAATTTATATCTCTTCAAAATATTGCTCTCAGAAATGGTGCAACAAATACTCATGTCACCTGATCTACATATACATTTTATCACAGTAATATTCTGGCCACAAAATGCAAAGTCACACTTACGACTGTACCAAAGCCTAAATGGAATATGAGTATGGATTATGAAAATCACCCATGTCCAGGTTGCCTAATGCTCTCAAATGTCAATCCTATTGGTGACTACATATTTGTTTCTTCCTAAGATTATTTATTCAAACTCAAGCCTGTCGAAAATGTCTAATCCTATCAATCACTTTATCATTTGCTGATTTTCTAATGTCTCTATTGATATCTGCTTTCCTACATATTTTCCCCAGTTCATCATTGTGACTGACTCTTCACATGTGCTGACATTTACATTTTCTCTCTACCCAAAACCCTATTGCTAAAGAACTTTTTGTCCAAATCATATACTCACTCTTTTTCCTAATCCTACCAACTATCTTCCTAATCCTACCAACTATCCTTTTATGACTGGATGTTCTCTTTGACATTCAATCTCCAAGGTACAAGGTCCTATGCCATTGTGTATAGATTTATCTGAGACACATGTGCAGAACATAATTCAAACCTAAGTATCCCAATCAAGGATCCAAAGCCCTTCTGGGCTTCAAATCTTACCTAGATTTCGGTTTTCATAAATATATTTCCCCTCTATATATTCTAATAAATATTGCAGGTTCCCAATAACATTATTCATCCAGCAGAATGATTCCTAAGCCAAATCAAACATGTTATTAACCCTAACCATACTCTGTTCCCTCAATCTAACTTTACAGAAAAGCAGGGACAGAGTTGGTCTTACAATACAGGAATGTAAGAAATCTTCCACCTGCTGAGAAATGAAAAGGTCCTTGCAGAAATGAACCCTGGGGAAGCTATAGGAAGCTATGAAGGACCTGAGAGAGCAAAAGTCATCTTCCACGACAAACAACCTGGTCAGGATGAAGGGGTGTGTCTGAAGCAGTCTCTCTTTTCTTAATGTAGAGAAGATGGACAATACCAGGCCTGTGTGGAGAGCTGTTCCCGGGTGCCTATGTTTGATATACCATTCAAACTTGTGAAAGTGTCACAGGAAGTAGGGGCAGAGTCCATCAATTGGGACACTTGGAAGCAACTATTAGGACAAAGTGGTTGCCAAGGCAGTGACCTCATTCAGTTCCTGAAGGAAGTGACCTACATCACTTTCTTGGTGATGGAACTCTCTGAACTAGGGATCCAGGAAGACAGGCACCCAGAGGCAGTCCCAGTCCCAGTCCCAGTGGCCTCACATATTTGGATTTACCAAGGACAGAATCAGTCTTTCTTGGTAACTACTGATGTGAGGATGGCCAAATGCCAGGAAGGTCTGAAGAGGGGACTTTCCTGAGTAAGCAGGTAGTGTCTCACCACTGGCACCTTACAACTTCACAGTGTTGGCCAAGGAGTCCACATCTGACATAGGACAGTCCATTTTGGAGTAACATACTATGGCCCATCAGTCAGAGGACACTCCGGATAGTCATAGACCTACTTGGGGGAAGGAGGTGACTTTTTGGGTGTGGGTGTGAGTTTGTGGTTTTGTCTCATGATCTGAGAATAGGTAGGAAAGTCGGTTTGTTAGGATTGGAGTGGACTGTTTCTAGTAAGTCTTTTGACAATGCGAGTGTTTTTATGTCTGTTTATCCCACTGTGTCCGTGGTTGTAGACATTAGAAAAGAGAATGCATCAATGGATGTGTCCTGAATAGAAGAAAGCTTCACAACATTCATCCTGCCCAATTTATGAATGGATTTTGTCTTGCCTAATGGATGGGCAACAACCACTGTCTTCCTAAATTCCTGTTTTCTTCTTGAATTCTGGCCACTCTCCAGAATAGGCTCATGGTTTTGTTTCCAAGACATGAACCACCTCCAAGCTCTGTGACATGGCTATGTACTGGATAGCTGAAGGGAATGGGATCATCTCAGAAAACTCAGATATCATTTTAGAAACCCTGCCTTGGGCCATTTGCTTACCTATTGTTCTGTTGCCCTGAATGTCAGAAAGGTCTTTGCCTCAGGCCACCCCTTTTTGAAGCCTGAAGAAAACGGTTTTCAATGGAAATTAATGGGCATCACCTGTAGATCTTTGCTTAATTGCTTTGGAAAGGGATGTGTCTGCATCAGACTCTTGGCCATGTTTGAGGTTGTTGAATAGATTTTCAGCACCTGATGGATCTAACGAACAATTACATGTGTGCTTCCAAAACCAAAATGGCCAAAAAAGCAGTCATTGTGGACGAAGTCTCTCGCCTTCCTCTGTAAGATTACTGATCTCCATCAAGTGAAAATAGGGATCCTTTTTGTCAAATGAGTTCTTCAAACCCTGCAGAGGACAGCCCATAGGTGCTTGGGTTTTCTCATGATTCCAATTCACATAAAGAATCTATACCCGAGAGTCAGTAGGCCTCAAATTGGAGAATCAGAGCAGTATTTACGGCAGGCTCATTTGATAACTCCTGGTTCTCAGAAAGGGTGTCCAGGCAACCCTGACTTTAGGCAAATGACGGGCAAGGGAGGTTATTTTGTACACTGTATTGGGCTGAGCCCCTCATGGAAACCTCCAGCCACAGGTTATGATGAGTGTCTATATGGAAGAAGATGAGGGCCTTGTGGGAGTGCTTTGGTTTTAATTGTGGTCATTTGTTTGGTGGTTGGAAGTGATGACTGGGTCTATCTGGGCTTGAACTCTGGTGTGATTCCACTTATAGTCTGAGTTCTCGAACTGATCTCAGAGAAATATTGCCATAAACTGTGTTCAGATTTTAGGAGGCCACGCATGGGATTCTCCCTTGGAAACTGAGATCAAATACAAGGGTGGCTTTCCACAGAGCCTTGGAATATCAGCTAGAATATCACATGATTTTATTCTGAAAGATTTGGCAGCCATAGTTGACAGTCAGAACACCCATGGACGTCACATTAAAGACCTCAATGGGCCTGGCTTCATGTGACCTTTTGACCACTCTATGGGAAGACTTGCCTGTGAGATTTCTCCAGAGAATTCATTGAAAACAGCTTCCTCACCATTTAATATTTCCTGAATGAACTGAAACCCACAGTGCCTCCAACTTCATCCATGAAAAATGGCTAGATAAATACAATGAAATCTTTGAAATTCCCTTAACCAGGTGGCACTGGAGAACCTTTAGATGTCTTGTTGCTGATCTTGAGTGTACCAGAGAATGCCATGATTGACCGGGTTTCATGAAAATGGTGTAGAACAAAGATGCCAGTAAGTTGGAGCCTGCTGAGAAGTGGGCCTATTGCAGTGGTGGGTGGGTGTGTGATAATACATCTGTGGTGTGGCAATGAGGATTTGCCATTGCCTTCCAAATGGTTTGTGACTGACATGGTGCAGCCAGCAGACCCTTCTATGTAAAGGCATCATTTTATATGGAGAGGTTTCTGGGCTAAGTTCAGAGTCAGATTTCTATGGACAAGGGGGCAAGCTCTGTGAGATAAAAGCCTGGTTGGTGCATTCTCCTTCAGACCCTGACCCACCACAAGTGACAGAACTTTCTTCAACACTGGGTTTCAGTTGAACTCGTTGTATTTCATAAAGCATATACCAAACTCCCAGTACAGCAGCAAGAAACACCACAAAGTGGAGGATGACCAAATGGCTTCACAGTCCAAACGGGGAGACACTTAGTATCCAGTGGCCACAGTTTACCTACAAAGAGAAAATTCAGCACTGCTGCCTCATGTTCATTAGAATACAAGAAACCATGTCCTCCAGGTCACATAGATGCAGACTCAGCTTTGATGGTATCACTAGAAAGGAAGCTAAAGCTCCTTACAACAACATATATTTCAAGTGCCCAAACTCAGAGGAAGTTTCTCAAGAAGTGTTTAGGCTGGCAGAGCTCCATGTTTTTGGAGTGTTTACCTGTTAGACCAGGACACAAGAAAAGACCACTGACTCTAATTAAAATCAAATTAAATTAAGCTTATTATTTCCACTGGCTGTGCTACCTCTCCCTCACAAAACGGCGGGAAAAAGACAGCAACCCCAGCTTTCCTACAGGCAGCTTAATAGCCCAGAAAATTACACAAAAGGGGGTTTACAGATAACAGAACTCTGACAAACATCACACCAATGGCAGTCTACATTTTTTTTGCTGTCCCTACATCAGAGTTCATGAAGACCATTAGAGCCTCAGAGAGGGTTGTTGTCTGGCCAGAGAAGGCAAATATTTATGATGTGTCACTAAAGTTTCAGAGAGGGCTGCTATCTGGTCAGAGAGCCGGGCATGGGTGAGTTCAAGGCATGGGCAGGCATTCCAAGCAGGTTTAGAATTTGAAGTAATTTATGGTAAAGCCAAAATTATCTTTTCATGGCTTTTTGGCAAGATGGCTCCCAATTTAAATTAAAGATCAGGTTGGGTCTATCATTCCCGCCTTTTCTTTGTGTCCCCTTCAAATCTTTGATAGATTACGGGAAGAGCACTGAGGAAATTTTAATCCCTCAGGTAAGAGTCTCCAAATTTTTAGAACTCACCCAAAACCGATCTCCCTGATTTTACCTGACTTAATTAATTACTTATATTGATAGTCTATTTATCTTTCTCTCCATTGTTATAAGAAGAGTGGTGTCACTCATTTTTTCTTCTTCTGACCTGAGACAGGGTGACGTGAGTGGGCATGGGATGAGGGACATGAGTTGCCTTTTAGAAGTCAGTTGAGGGACATGAGTTGCCTTTTAGAAGTCAGTTCGGTTTGAAGTCTGATTGGGGAAGAACAGGTTGTAAAGTCATCTGGGGATGGGTTCTTCTATGAGAGAAACAAAAACCATGAGTACTGAATAAATGTTGCAGCACCTGGAACATGTCACTGTATAGAAGTTCCCTCACCAGTCTTTAATATCCCCAGTTATCAGGACTGTCAATTTAATATTTAACTTTTACTGTTACACTTGTCCCTCCCCATAAGATACAGTTTAATTATTTAATGTCATCTGATCTTGTAAAATCCTTTTACTATTATGACCTCTGTGTCTCTTTGAGAAACCTTTAATTCTGTTACTCAGGGCTGGATAATTGTACTAGCAAACACCAAGCCAACCTGTGTAGGTTAGGAATATCTGTAGGCCTTAAACTGAAAACTTCTCCCTGTGGCAGGTCTTCTTGATAGTCTCTTTTTATAAGTATCAGGCATTCCTGTCTGAGAATTCTTCTTTGTAGCCACCAGTCTTACTTATTTTGAGAGGCAAACATAAAGTGCATACCTTAACATTATATTATTATTATTATTATTATAATTATAATTTAAAATGCCCAGGAATGGATGTATTTTGTTCTTAACTGTCTTTGCTAAGTGTTTAAGATGAAGCAGTCAAACTGACTTTTGTTTCCATCTATTGTTAACAGTCAGCTGACCTTTTATGGGAGTCAATTCTGGGGAAACTTGAGAGCAGATTCTCAGTTCTGCTAGTGCCATTTGCGCTAGGTGGGTCCAGATCTTGCTTGACCATTTGGCTTCCCTCGGAAGCATCAGGGATGTCTCCTTTCTTTGATGACTCTCCTCTTCGTTACAAATACACTGATTGGCTTTCTGTTCTCCAGTGGTCTCATTAATCTCCCTGATCAGGAGGAGGTTATGTGGCTCAGAGTTTCAAAGCTCTTTAGAGAAGTCCCCTGTTCCCTGGATTCAGACTGACTCATAGGGCAAAATCCAAATATTGGTTTTCTTGGCTCTTTTCATTTAACTTTAATTTTAAATCCTAATCTTAAACATCCAGCAAATAAATTTTAACAGCCTTATATTAAGAGTACTGGGCTTTAATGTCTATAACTATATAATTATCTTTTTATTAATTGGGATCTGTATTATTCTGTCTGTATTGTAAGTAATGACTTATTATATTGAATAAACCCATGTTGTGTTCTTAAAGCAACACGTTTGTAAAACAGTAAAAGAGAATCTTTAGATCACTTATAAGAAAATTTCAAAATAAAATTAACAAAAGTAAAAATACTTAGCTTGTGTAACAGCTACCCTGAATTTTTTGGCTGAGTTATACATTATATCCCCTGTTTGAGATCCTAGGAATATTGACCTTAAAAAAAACCAACTTTTTAACATAACTTTAAAGAAATATTATCTAACCTACTGGTTTCGTAGTCATTCTCACATGTAGTAAGATGGGATACAGAGCCTTATCTCAGCTAAGGCAGGGCTCTTTATAAATCTTAAGTATTTTAGTTCTAAAGCTAATTCTTATTTTTAAATATCATTTGACAAAGTTTACATAAATTGTTTGAGGTCACATGAACATTAGCTAACACCATATGATATCACATTTAAAACATGAATTAAAGAAAGGCTGAAAGTTTTTAACCTTTACATCGATTAGGCTCTCATTAACTAAAAAATACATTTAAATTGTTCCCCAATGTAAAAAGTAACATAAAAGTTTACATATCTTATTGATAACAGGTAAATAAATCCCCAATATATTTTTACCATATAACTTCAGAGCACCAGCTTGATATAATGCTCTTTTAAAGTTTCTACCTTACAGACTTGCATACCTATAAGATATGAAAACATTGATAGCATCACAATTACATTGATGTTTCTACATTAACCAAGTTTAGCTTTTAAAGCAATGGCAGTACAGTGCTCTAAAATAACAGTTCTTATTTAATCAGTTGTTTAATTTTTATGGTTGCTTGCTCTGGAGAAAATAAAACTTAATAAACACAACGTTATGGGTAAACTTATGTTTTAAGAAATTTTTGTCTCATTAACACATGACTTATTTTTATATTCTTATACAGACTTTAATAAGAACTTATTCAGACCTTAGTAAATCAATCAGATATCTAAGAAAAGTACTCATGAATGAGCAATCCCATATCAAATTTACTTTACTTATTTATCAAAATATTAGAGAAATGTGTTGACACTGTAAACCATTTTTATGTTGAAGGAAAGGTCCTAGAACCAAGGCATATTAGACATTTTGTAGATATTAATATTTTATTAGATTTTTGAACACCTAAAAAAATTGTAAGCTTAAATTTAAAGACATTGATTTTTATCTGTTTATCCAATTTAAATTGAAACATTTAAATCACGTGAATTAAAGATCTTTGGATCTCCTATTTAAATTTGTTTTAATGAGCGCTTTTTTATGAGCGCTCCTTGTATATGTTAATTTGTGTATCATATATATGATATACGGACATATGTATATGTGGACATACAACACATAACAAAAGTGTGCACACATAATAATAGTAAAGGCCTTGTAGCTTTTCTCAGGTGAAATCTCCATTGCAATGTTTCAAAAAGTCTACAGTTGGTCAAAGATAGAACTGATCTGAAAAACATTAACCTAGGTCTGTATGCTCAAAATCATGAGCTCAAAAAAAAAAAGTATCTAAGGAAAAAAAAAGAGTCCTAGAAAAAGTGACTGGCTAGTAATTAGTAAATACCATACAATTTACCTTTTTTTTTCCCTTAGGCCTCAAATCAGTCTCCTACTAAGCTTTTAGGCTTCTTTCATTTACATTTCAATATAAATCATGGCTGAGGTCTGGAAGGAGCAGGAAAAACTGCTATTCTGAGCAGACACCTCAGGCCTAAGGCATTTTAACCATAATTTTGAGGTTCGGATGTTGAAAATTATGATACAAATTTAAGATACAATTCACAAAATTTTATATTTTTACATCTTGTTTTGTCAACAGATACCATTCTATGATTTACTATCCTTGTCTAAATTAATGCAGTGGTACACACAGTGACATTTCCCGAGGCTATCCAATTCAAAATTGGTGAAAAAAAGACTGTATGATTGGGAATTTACTTGCCAACTTGGAAGTAGAGTTCTTCAGTTTACCATACTAAGTATTTAAGTTCTCTGGCATGAATTATCTGAAATCATAAACTAAACAATTACCTAAACCCGACTTTTAACTGCAAGATTCTGCAATGCTTCAAAAACCCATTCAGATACCAGATTGTTAAAATAAAACATCATCATTTAGACACACATTCAGCTAAGATCATTCCCAAGAAACAATTTATAATATCAACACATTATTGCACATGTCTTAAAGGGCCAGATACAAAGACACAAGACAGACAGAAAGGAGGTTCAGACTATGGCTGTCAGAGAGAACCGTTTAAACCAGAGCAGATAAGAGAAAAATCTCCTACACCAGTGTGCACCATAGATATCCACAGGGGGGGGACCACATGTTTTAACAGAGGGGAAACCTGAAATGTAAAATAAAGTGTCTCCATGGTGACTTCACTGCATTTAGTGTCCCCTTTTTCTTTTTCTCTTTTTTAACAAGACAGAGGTGGCATAATTCTTACAGTGCGGGGAGGAAGGAGGTAATTCCCTGAATCAACAGGGCTTTGGCAGCTGCTGGGAGTCCCTCAGTCCCTCCTTTTACTTACAGGATTAGCTCCTCTTGTTCAGTTCCACACCAAGCATGCTTCATCTCCTAATATTTCAGTAGACAGCTCTCACAAAGTTCCGGGGTGGAGGGCGGGTACCAAATTTGTAAATTAAAGTTCGATTCCTCAACTTGACGCCAATTAATACCAATTTAATAATGAGGACTGAGTTTTGAGAAAAAGAAAAAGGGAGGTTTATTGCTTTGTGAACAAAGGAGAAACACAGGGGACTCTGCCAAAGGTTGTGACTCTCTTGATCTGGAGTGACAAGGGGTTTTAAAGGAGTTTCACTTGTTAACCTCGGAGATGCTCAGTTCTTAGGTCCCCACCAAGCATTGCCCTCTGCAATGGGTGTGCTCCAGGCAGCCAGCTAGGAGCTTCTATCATCCTGCTTAACAAAGGCGAGTAAAGTTCATCGCAGTTCCCTAAAACACAGTCCAAAGGGGTGTCAGGCTTACTCTCTTTATTACCTATTTTTACGTCCAAAATCCTTAAGTTTTTACCACTGAAATCACACAACAAAATGAACAAAAACAAACAAACAATCAAAAAAATAGAACACAAAACAAAACACAAAAAACAGAAACCATGCGCCTAAACAGAAAAACAGTGGAACAGTGCAACATCTTGCTATAGCTCCAGGGTAGGAGTGCATGCGTGCCCGTCGGCCCCTCTCTACAGTTCCAGAGGAATTCCCTACAGAACAGAACAGAGGACAGAACGATTCTGGTTACTCTCCTGGAAAGGAGTATATGTGAGCCTCCCCAGGCCACATCTCTGTCATCAGAAGAGATCTCCCTTAACCGGATATCAGATGTTATAAAAGCCCCACTTACCTATGGAGGACTCCTCCACCAGGTGCTTGCTAATAGTTTTAGTGCAGAGGTTCACTGCAGTGCTCCCCGGACTAAAGGCTCTTTTCCTAATATAGAGAAGATGGACCAAATCAGGCCTGTGTGGAGAGCTGTTTCTTGGTGCCTATGGTTGATATACCATTCTAATTTGTGAAAGTGCCACAGAAAGTAGGGTAAGCCTCCTTCTCATGGTACGCTTGAAAGCAACTGTTTGGAAAAAGTGGTTGCCAAGGCAGTGACCTCATTCAGTTCCTGAATGATGCAACCTCACCTCACTTCCTTGGTAATGGAACTCTCTGAACTTGGGATGCAGGAAGCCAGGCACACAGAGTCAGTCCCAGTCCCAGTCCTAGTGGTCTCACTTGCTTCAATTTAACAAGGACAGAGTCAGTCTTTCTTGGTACCTACTGATGTGAGGATGGCCAAATGCCAGGAGTACTCTGAAGAGGGGCCTTTCCTAAAAAAGCAGGTAGTGGCTCACAGCTGGCTCCTGACCACTTCACAGAGTTGGATATGGAGACCAGATCTGAGACAGGATAGGCCATATCTGGGGAACATAGTATGGCCCAGCAGTCAGAGGACACTCCGGATAGTGAGAGACCTATTTGGGGGAAGGAGGTGCCTTTTTGGGTGTGGATGTGTGTTTGTGGTTTTGCCCCATGTTCTGAGAAGAGGTAGGAAAGTCGGTTTGTTTGTTTTGGAGTGAACTGTTTCTAGTAAGTTGTTTGACAAGGCGAGTGTTTCTATGTCTGTGTATCCCACTGTGTCCATGGTTGTAGACATTAGAAAAAGAGAATGCATCAATGGATATTTCCTGTCTAGTAGAAAGTTTCCCAGCATTCATCCTGCCCAATTTATGAATGCACTAGGGCTTGCCATATCGATGGGCAACACCTGCTATCTTCCTAAGTTCCTGTTTTCTTCCTGAAATCTAGCCACTCTCCAAAATAGGCTCATGCTTTTGAGTCCACGATATGTACCACCTCCAAGCACTGTGACATGGACATGTACTGGATAGCTGAAGGGATTGGCAAGCATCTCAGAAAACTCAGATATCGATGTGACCAGGAATGTCTCAGTGGAGAACCCCTGCAATGGGCTTTTTGATTGCCTATTTTTCTGTTGCCCTGAATGTCAGTAAGTTCTTTGCCTGAGGCCACGCCTTTGTGAATCCTGAAGAAAACAGTTTTCAAACGGAAATGAATGGGCACCACCTGTGGCTCTTTGCTTAATTGCTTTGTAAAGGGATGTGTCTGAATCAGCCTCTTGGTCCTGTGTGAGCCTGTGGCTTAGATTCTCAGCACCTGATGGATCTAAAGAACGATCCCATGTGTGAATCCAAAATCAAAATGGCCAAAAATCAGTCACTGTGGATGAAGTGCCTCACATTCTTCTGTAAGGTTCCTTACCTACATCAAGTGAGAATAGGGATCCTTTGAGTCAAATGAGTTCTTCAAAGCCCTGCAGATGCTAGCCCATAGGTTCTTGGGTTTTCTTATGAATCCAATTCAAATAAAGAATCTAAACCCCACAGTCAGTAGGCCTCAAATTGGAGAACAGAGCTGTATTAATGGCAGACATATTTGATAACTCCTGGTTCACAGGGAGGGTGTCCAGGCCACCCTGACTATTGGCAAATGAGGGGAAAGGGACCTTATTTGGGACACTGTCTTGTGCTGCACCTCTCATGGAATCCTCTTGCCAGAAGTTATGGTGAGTGTCTATATGGAAGAAGATGAGTGCCATGTGGGAGTGTTTTGGTTTTAATTGTGGTCATTTGTGTGGCGGTTGGAAGAGATAATTGGGTCCACCTTGGCTTGAACTTCGGTGGGATTCCCCTTAGAGTCTGTGTTTTGGAATTGACCTCCGAGAAGGTATAAGGTCCTATGCCATTGTATATCCATATTTCTGGGACATCACTACAGAATGTAATTCAACGCTAAGTATACCAATCAAGGGCCCAATGAACTTCTGGGCTTCAAATCTTACCTAGATTTCTGTTTTCATACTTATATTGAAAGGTTAATAAAATAGGTACTTGTCACTTCATGATTTTCTGTATGCTTAACAAAACACTGTTGAAATCTTGAGAACTGTTTGCTATTCTTGTTCCCAGAATGTGCTGTCCCCAACTGCCAAACTGCAGAATGTACTCGGTCAACCAGTTGCACGCAAACCGCCCACTCGCACTTACCCATCAATAAACTTTCCTTCCTGCCCTCTCCAAGGAAAATATATAAGCACTTCTTAAGCTGTTCTCAGGGCTCTCTGCTCTATTCAAGTGAGCTCTGAGCCCTTGCATGCCGGACTCCCAATAAAGCCTTTGCTGTTGCATGAGACAGTCTCTTGGTGGTCTCTTCCACCCACCCTCGCCCGATCTTTACATCTGGTGGCCCCAGTGAGATCCGGCAGCCGCAGATGAAAGACCCCCAACGGGCTCCTCTGGGGATAAATAAGGCCCCTCTTTCTGGTTTCAGGATTCAGGTTAGGGTTTCACAAAATGGCTATTGGTAAAGAGCGTGAGCTCTCTCCCATGGTGGCTGACACACATGTAACAGAGCCACAGGCCATGTCCCTGGGGGATGAACTCATGAAATCGAGGAACAATAGTCTCCTTTATTCAGTGATATTTTGTTTCGGATTCGGTATTGCCAGCCCATCATGTTTTGCCAGCTACTCAGTCATGGTCTCAGTATTGGACGTCCATTGCCTGTCTTTATTGTCTTGTCTTGTCTGTGTCTTGTGTCATTGCTTTTATTGTCTGTGTATATTTCATTATGGGACAGAGCACTTCAATGCCTCTGTTCATGACCCTTAATCACTAGACCAAAGTCTGCTTAAGGGCTCAGAATCTTTCTTTTTCAGTAAAACGCCGGATCTTGCAGATTCTGTGTCTCAGAATGACCCAACTTTGTAGTCAGATGTCCCCTAGAAGGATCTTTCTACTTCGCACTAATTTGAAAAGTTCAAGATATTGTCTTTTAGCCGGGGCCACGTAGACGTCCAGATCAACAGCCATATATCTTAACTTGTCAGGACCTCTGCAAATCTCCTCCTCCAAGGGTGAAGCCTTTCCTTGTCCCTGCACGGACTCCTACTCCTTCCCCCATGATTCTATCTCTTTAACTCTCTGCTCCTCCTCCTGCACCCTCTGTTCTCCCTGAGTCTCAAGACTCTACTGGACTCTCCTCCCCCTCCTTATCCTCTGCCTTCATCCCCCAACTGCCAACACCCTCTAAGTGATTCCCCTGCTGCTGACTCAGCCTCTCCACCATTCAAAGAAGCTAGGATGGCCCAGCGCCATCCAGATGACAGTCCCGTGGCACACAGAGCCCCTCCTTCCCTGGAGGAAGCTGGCCCGGCTAAAAGAACTCAGAGAACTCGCCAACGTTTTTACACCTGCCTACTTGGGATAACTGCCAACAACTCCTAGGGACTTTCTTTATGACAGAGGAATAAGAGAAAAACCTCCAAGAAGCTAAAAAAAAAATATATCCTCGGACCTGATTGGCGACCAACACAACTTCCCAACATAATCAAAGTGAGCTTACCCTTAAACCAACCCAACTGGAACCCCAACACCTTTGAAGATAAAGAGCATCTGTCCAATTATTGCCTGGCTCTAATAGCAGGTCTCCAAGGGGCTGCTAGGTGACCAACTAATTTGGCCATGGTAAGAGAAATTATTCAAAGGCCTGATGAATCTCCCTCTTTGTTTCTAGAAAGAATTATGGAGGCATATAAAAGATATACTCCTTTCGATCCTCAGGCAGCGGATCAAAATTCATCTGTAACAATGGCCTTAATTGGGCAAGCTGCCATGGATATTAAAAAAATTTAAAAGAGAGATTTAGTCAGAGAAGCTGAGAAAGTATACTATAAGAGAGAAACAGGGAGAAAGAAAGGGAGCAAAGGAAGGATGAGAGAAGCAAAAGACAGACTAAGGGATTGACCAAGATCCTTGTCACAACAAGAAAGAGGCCAGAAATTAAGACATAAGGTGACAGTAAGGGTTACCTGGGGCCATGCAAGAGGCCACCCCTGGCCTCAGATCAATGTGCCTACTGTAAAAAAAAAAGGACACTGCGCCAAAAAGTGCCCTATAAAGAGACAGCCACGCCAGCCAGCCATTGTGACTCTGGTGCATGACTAAGAAAGTTGGGGCTCAGATCACTTCCCCTAGCTCAGGGTAACTTTTGAAGTGTAGCGGACCCCAGTAAACTTTGAAATGAATACAGGAGCAGTATACGAAGCCCTTAAGGCCCCATTGGGCCCTCTATCAAATAAAAGGTCTGTAGTTCAAAGGGCTAATGGCAGTAAATATCGGGCTTAGACTACTAAGAGGACCATGGACCTAGGTAAAGGAAAAATCCATCACTCCTTCCTAGTAATCCAGGAATGCCTGGACCCATTGATGGGCAGAGATCTGCTCACCAAGCTCTTGGCCTTAATAACTTTTAACCCTGAAGGCTACCAAATGAAATTTCTAAATCCTTTAGTATAAACTCCTATAGTCACGGCTTTAACTAAATTAGTAGAAGATGAACATCCACTCTTCACACCCCCCAAGACTGATCAAACAGGCAAGCTACGCCAGAAATGGATAACAGATTACGCAGATGCCTGGACAAAAACTGCTGGGTTAGGCCTGGCCGTGAAACAACCTCCAATAACAGTGGAGTTAAAAACCTCAGCCTCCCCAATTAATGTCAAATAATATCCTCTAAGCAAAAAAAGCTAAAGATGAG
The DNA here is from genome assembly GCF_048772815.1 of Callospermophilus lateralis. NCBI lineage: Eukaryota > Metazoa > Chordata > Mammalia > Rodentia > Sciuridae > Callospermophilus > Callospermophilus lateralis. The sequence goes on from NW_027512952.1 coordinate 148,572, forward strand.
ATAAGGCCCCATATTCAGAAATATCTGACCTTAGGCGTCCTAAGGCCCTGTCAATTGGCCATGAAAACTCCCCTGCTACTAGAAAAAAAAGCCAGGAACCGGGACAATCGCCCTGTTAAATACCTAAGAGAGATCAACAACAGAGTGCAGGACATTCACCCCACAGTACCTAATCCGTACAATCTGCTTAGCACTCTGAACCCTGAGCGGAAATGGTATACTGTTCTGGACTTAAAAGATGCTTTCTTTTGCTTGCCTCTGCATAAAGATAGTCAGTTGCTGTTTGCTTTTGGGTGGGTAGACCCAGAAACCTGAACGTCTGGTCAACTAACTTGGACTAGACTCCCACTGGGGTTCAAAAACTCCCCCACTCTCTTTGATGAAGCCCTCCACAGAGATCTCAGCAATTTCAGAACTACACACCCCAAAGTCACCCAGCTTCAATACGTGAATGACCTGCTACTGGCAGCCAACACCAAGGAAAACTGTGAGTCTGGGACCCAAGCACTATTATATGAGCTTGCTCAACTCGGGTATAGAGTTTCGGCCAAAAAGGCCCAAATTTGCTGGCATGAAGTAATCTTACTGGGCTGTTTCCTTAGGGGCAGTAAACGATGGCTCACTGAGCCCAGAAAACAAACCATTGCCTAGATACCACCCCCATCTAACAGGAGACAACTCAGAGAGTTTCTTGGGACTGCTGGCTTTTGCAGGTTATGGATACCTGGGTTTGCGTTTTTAGCTGCTCCTTTATACCCGGTGTTAGAGGGAGATGCCCAATTCCAATGGACCCCTGATCACCAGGAAGTTTTTTATAATATCTATGGACACTGACACTGAACACCTCAACTTCACTGAGCTCAGGCTGCAATTACAGAAAGCCCTACACTACGTTAAAAATGTACACCAACTCACTCACCTTGGTTCAATGAAACTGCAGGCATTCCTGTAGGATTAAGAACAGAGTTTTCCACTAACCGACTCACAGCGAAAGAAAATAACTGAACGGGTAACAAAAGCCTGTCGAGTCCGTCAATTGGTTAATGCTTACCCTTCCAGTTTCCTAGAGGAAAGCACCTATGAGGAACCAGAAAACGACAATTTTGGGAAGTGGACAATAGTGAAATTAAGCCAGCAAGGTATGGGCTTAAATACCTCCTAGTCTTTGTAGATACATTTTCAGGATGGACTGAAGCCTTCCACACATACACACACACACACAAAAAAAAAAAAAAAAAAAAAAACTGCACAAATGATTTTCAAGAAGATTCTGAAAGATATTTTTCCAAGATACGGTCTGCCTAAGGTAATAGGGTCTGATAATGGACTGGTGTTCATGGCCCAGGTAAGTCAGGTGTTAACTGGGACCCTGTGGATTAATTTTAAGTTACATTATGCTTATATACACCAGAGCTCAGGACAGGTAGAAAAAATAAATAGAACCATTAAAGAGACCTTCACAAAATTAAGCTTAGAGCCCGGCATAAAAGATTGGATTATGCTCCTGCCTTATGCACTGTTTCATGCGAGAAATATTCCCTCTCTTTCTTTGTGTAACCTCACCCCCTATGAAATTCTCTATGATTCCCATCATCCAATAAGGGACCTAACCCCAACTCTAAGGCTTAACGATCACTTCCACACCCCCTTGCTTGACAGACTTAAAGTCATTGAAAGAACTCAGCGATAACTGTGGAAACAGCTGGCCACTGCCTACCAACCAGGGGAGGAGGGGACTCTAAATCAATATCATGTAAGAGACTTCGTCTACATAAGACAACATCAGGTGTCATCCCTGGAACCCCACTGGAAAGAAACATACCAGGTGCTACTTATAAAACCTAAAGCGTTAAAGTAGACGGAATCACTTTTTGGATCCATGCCTCTCATCTCAAGCCTTCGGTGTGTCCAGACTCTTGTTGGAAACTGGAAAAGCGTGGTAACCATTTCAAATTGCGTATTCGCTATGTGGATAAGACTATAGACTCTCCCCTTGTCCACCAGTAGTTCTAACCCTCATCACCCCGTTCAGCAGCAATGGCTGATCACAAATCCTACTAGACAAGAAGTATAGTCTATCTCGCATACAGGCCCCATAGAGACCTGGTGGCCATCTCTCCACCCAGACATTTGTCAGGTCGGTATAGGTCTTTCCTATTGAGATATCCCTGATGAAGAGGATCCCACTAAAATCCCATTAAATCTCTTCTGTACCATAGATAATGGAAACAAATATTATGGATGCAGGGACACGCAAGACAGATTCAGGTTTTACTAGCCTAGATTACTATGTTTGCCTGGCGTACTATCAAAGCCACAAACAGCCACGGCTGTGTGGGGGAGAAGCCGACTTCTTGTGTAAGTCAAGGGAATGTGAGCATACAGGGGCTGCCTGGTGGAACCCAAACTCCTCATCAAATTCAGTACACAGCATTGGCCATATTACCAATTAGACAACCAAATACTATGGCCCCCAGAGGGTTCTCTAGATCCTCAAATTCTGAGTGACATTTTTAACTTCGGCAAGTTCTCAAAAGGGGGAAATTTCCCTATGTGGAATCATTTTTCCTCTTTTTCTCACATCCTGTACTATGCTTCTCCAATAGTTTCTCACCCTCAGCCTTCTGCTCTAGACACTCTGCTATCACTCCCATCTTAGCAACCTGATTTCTCCTCTCCAATTACTAAATCAAAAACCCAAACCTCCGCTGGTTCTCAGAACATTGCCCCGTTGCTGAGGTAGCAGGTACCGAGGTACCCCTTCACCCACTCACTCCTCTCTTTTCCTGTCAGGGCCTGCACTAGGTCCCACCAAGTCCTCTAGCAAGCTAACCCAAAGCTCAAACCAGCTGAGAAGAGCCCTCAGACCCCTATCCACGATGTAATGAAAATGGCATTTAAAGTTGCTTTGTCATGACTGAAAAGAGGTTTCTAAGAATTTAAAGTCCCTCAAAGGCTTTTTGGAATATTTACTCCCATCTTCCCCTCTGCTATACCTGTTCTAATGCTCAAGTTTTGTTCTAGGAAAATCCCAAACCCCTTTACCATTTTTCTTTTACATCTCTCTTTTCTCATTCTTAGATCCATGGAGCTGCTCTCAGCCTCGACTACCCCGTCTTCCCCCTCTGTACCAGGTCCACAGAAATGTCTTAAATGACCTTCTCCAGAAGTCTTCACCAAGGCTTACTTTAGGTCTTTCAGCAAAAGAGTCCCTCTGAAAGAGTTCAATGTACATAAACTTCCACTTTTCGTGTTGCCCTGTTCTACTTGGCCACTGGCTGGAAAAATCACCACCCCTAAGCTAGACACTGCCTTTCCAGTTTTTCACAAAATATGTGAACAAGGCCTCTGGCCTTGAGCTGGGGCTTCACCTAGATGCCTACATTTCTAAGATAAAAAAGTTAGCAACTGGTCTCCATGGTGACAGCTGGCAGGGAGAAAAAAAGAGACAAAAAAGCTCTCCCCTTCCAAGGTGTCCTTGAAAAGTTAACTTGCCCAGAACAGAGGAAAAAAAAAAAACAGAAACAAAAACTAATTTTTGTGAATTTCTGCAGACTGTGAACTTCTGAGCCCCTTCCCTTACATGTTGGGTACAAATTCTAAAACTACCAAAACTTGGGGTTCAGGGGATTAATTGATTACAACAGAAGCAATGCCCTCTAAATCCGGATGCAACCAAATAAGAATGTTTTCCTCACTTTGGTGCTATCTTAGGTGCATTTTCTTGTCCATTCCCAAAACAGTATAATTCTATACACTTTAACATTATTTATGTTTACATAAAATGGTCAATAGATGTGATTAATTATGTAATCATGCAGATGTTTTTCAGAGTGCTCTATCATGACGTAGGTTCATTTAAAGTTCAAATAGGGGGGCATACAACCCGGTTCCACCGGGAACCTGTATCCCTCACTTTGGCCATCCTATGAGGAATAATAATTGCTGAAGGGGTGGGCATAGGAACAACTGCCCTAGTCCATGAGACACAACAAATACACAATTAGAAGCAGAAATAGACCAAAGCTTAAAGACATTAAAAACCGACATCACAGCTTTACAGGAATTTTAACCTCTCTCTCTCTGAAGTTGTTTTACAGAGCAGGCGAGTGTTGGACCTCCTCTTCATGAGAGAAAGTTGCCTTTTTGCTTGCATTGAGGGAAGAATGTTGTTTTTATGCCGACAATACTGGAGTTGTAAAAGAATCTATGAGTAAATTAAGAAAACGACTTGAAGAGCGTCAAAGAGAGACAGAGGCCCCAGAAGGGAGGTTTGATTCTTTGTTCACATAGTCAACCTGGTTAACTATGCTTTTATCTGCCATGGCCGGTCCATTTATAATCCTCATATTATTGCTAACGGTAGGACCCTGTTTGCTCAACCGTGTAGTTTCCTTTCTAAACCAAATCGAACATGTTATTAAACCTAACCATACACTGTTCTCTCAATCTAATTTTACAGAAAAGTGGGGACAGAGTTGGTCTTAAAATACAGGAATACAGAGGATCTTCCACCTGCTGAGAAACTCAAAGGTCCATGCAGAAATGATCCCTGGAGAAGATGTAGGCAACTATGAAGGACCTGAGACAGCAAAAGTCTTCCATGGCAAACAACCTGCTCAGGATGAAGGGATGTGTCTGAATCAGCCACTCTCTTCTTAATGTATAGAAGATGGACCAAAGCAGGCATTTGTTGAGCTGCTCCTGCATGCCTATGGTTGACATACCACTGTAACTTGTGAAAGTGTCACAGTAAGTAGGGGCAGCCTCCTTCTCATGGGAACCTTGGAAGCAACTGTTAGGACAAAGTTGTTGCCAAGGCAGTGACCTCATTCCGTTCCTAAAGGAAGAGACCTCACCTAACTTCCTTGGTGATGGAACTCTCTGATCTTGGAATCCAGGAAGCCAGGCACAAAGAGCCAGTCCCAGTCCAAGCCCCAGTGGTCAAACTTATTTTGATTTACCAAGGACAGACTCAGTCTTTCTTGGAACCTACTGATGTGAGGATGGCCAAATGCAAGGAAAGCTATGAATAGGGGCATTTCCTGAGAAAGCAGGCAGTGGCTCACCGCTGGCCCCTGACAACTTCACAGAGTTGGCCAAAAGACCAGATTTGAGACAGAACAGGCCATTTCCAGAGAACATAGTATGGCCCACCAGTCAGAGGACACTCCGGATAGTCACAGACCTACATGGGGGAAGGAGGTGCCTTTGTGGTGTGGGTGTGGGTTTGTGGTTTTGTCTCATGTTCTGAGAATAGGTATGAAAGGTGGTTTGTTTTGTTTGGAGTGAACTGTTTCTACTAAGTCGTTTGACAAGGTGAGTGTTTCTATGTCTGTGTATCCCACTATGTCCGTGGTTGTAGACATTAGAAAGGAGAATGCATCAATGAATATGTCCTATCTAGTAGAAAGCTTCCCAGCATTCATCCTGCCCTATTTATGAATGGACTGCAGCTTGCCTTATTGATGTGCAACACCTGCTATCTACCTAAGGTCCTGTTTTCTTCCTGAATTCTCGCCACTCTCCAGAATAGGCTCATGGTTTTGTGTTTAAGATATGTACAACCTTGAAGCTCTGTGACATGACCATGTACTGAATAGCTGAAGGGAATGGGGAGCATCTAAGAAAACTCAGATATCAGTGTGACCAGGAAAGTCTCAGTGAAGAAACCCTGCTTGGGGCCTTTTGTTTACCAATTCTTCTGTTGCCCTGAATGTCAGGAAGGTCTTTTCCTCAGTCCACCACTTTGTGAAGCCTGAAGAAAACAGTTTCCAAATGGAAATGAATGGGCATTACCTGTGGCTCTTTGCTTAATTGCTTTGGAATGGATGTGTCTGAATCAGCCTATTTGCCTTGTGTGAGGGTGTGGCTTAGATTCTCAGCTCCTGATGGATCTAAAGAAAGATCCCAGGTGTACATCCAAAACCAAAATGGCCAAAAAAGCAGTCCTTGTGGATGAAGTCTCTTGCCTCTTCTGTAACTTTCCTGACCTCCATCAAGTCAGAATAGGGATCCGTTGGTTCAAATGAGTTCTTCAAAGCCCTGCAGAGGCTAGCCCATAGTTGCTTGGGTTTTCTCAAGACTCCAATTCACATAAGGAATCCAAACCCCACAGTCAGTTGGCCTCAAATTGAAGAAGCGAAGCAGTATTAATGGGAGGCCTATTTGATCTCTCCTGGTTCACAAGAAGGGTGTCCAGGCCACCCTGACTTTAGGCAAATTAGGTGCAAGAGAGCTTATTTTGGACACGGTCTTGGGCTGTGCCCCTCATGGAAAACTTTTGCCAGAGGTCATTATGAGTGTCTATATGGAAAAAGATGAGCGCCACGTTGGAGTGTTTTGTTTTAAATTGTGGTCATTTGGGTGGCGGTTGGAAGAGATGACTTGGTCCACATGTTCTTGAACTCTGGTGTGATTCCCTTAGAATCTGAGTTCTCAAACTGACCTCAGAGAAGTATTGCTATGAATAGCGTTGAGATTTAAGGAAGCCAGGCATGAGTGTCGCCCTTGGAAACTAAGTTCTAGGCCCAGGATGGCTTTCCACAGAGCACTAGGCCTCTCAGCCAGGATACCACATGATTTTATTCTGAAAGATTTGGCACCCAGAGTTGAGAGTCAAAACTCATATGGACCTCACATTGTAGACCTCAATGGGAATAATATCATGTGATCTTTTGGCCACTCTTTGGGAAGCCTTACCTGTGAGTGTTCTCCAGAGCTTTCATTGAAATTAGCTTCCTAAAAATTTAATGGTTCCTGAAAGAATTGAAACTCACAGTGCCTCCAACTTCATCCTTGAAAAATGGCTAGAAAAATACCATAAAATTTTTGAAATTCCCATCACCAGGTGGCACTGGAGAACATTTGGATGTCCTGTTACTGATCATGAATATACCAGACAGTGCCTTGATTGACTGGGTTTCATGTAAATGGTGTAGAACAGAGATGCCAGTAAGTTGGACTCTGTTGAGTAGTTGGCCTAGAGCAGTGGTGGGCAGGTATGTGATAAAACATCTGTGGTGGGGCCATGTGGATCTTCCATTGGCATCCAAATGGCTTGTGACTGACATGGTGCAGCCAGCAGAACCTTCCATGTAAAGGCAACTTGTTATATGGAGAGTTTTCAGGACATTGTTCAGAATCAGGTTGCTATGGTCAAGGGGGCAAGCTATGTGGGATAGAATCCTGGTTCTTGTATCCTCCTGCAGAACCTGACCCACCACACATGACAGAACTCCCTCTTGCACTGTGACCCAATTGAACTCCTTTTATTTCGTGAAGCAAATACCAAACTCCCAGTGCAGCAGGAAGAAACACCATGAAAATGGAGGATGACCATATGGCTTCACAGTGCACATGGGGAGACCTTTAGCCCCCAGTGGCCACAGTTTACCTAAAAAGAGAATTTAGCACTGCTGCCTCATGTTCATTGGGAAATAAGAAAGCATGTCCTCCAGGTCTCATAGATGCAGACCAAGCTTTTATGGTCTCACTAGAAAGGAAGCTAAAGCTCCTGACAACAACATATTTTTCAAGTGCCCAATCTCACAGGCAGTTTCTCAAGAAGTCTCTATGCCAGCAGACCTCCATGTTTGTGGAGTGTTTACCCTTTCCCTTACCTTTGGAAACTCCTCTGCCACTTCCAAGGTTGTGGGCTCCTGAGCATATTCCATTCCAGATATTTGTTCACAGGTTTTCTAAATCTTCTCCTCTAATTGTGTCTTACTTGGGGCGAAGGTATTGTCAAGGCATTGTTCTGAATGAGAGTGGGAAGATTTTTGTGTAGCACATATTTACATACACATTGGATTCATTTTTCAATTTTCCATTCGAAATACTGAATCCTTGACACTAACCCATACCCTACTAGATTCTGACTACTAATTCTAATATAATGGAGAAAAATAACCCAAACAGAATAGAAATACTAGCACTTCATAGGAGGCATGGTGTATAGTTGGTCTTCCTATTTGCATGATATAGGGTTGGAGTTGTAAATCTTGTCAATTTTTTGTTGAAAGAGTTCTGCATGTGTTTTTAAAGTTAACACATATGTGAATTCCTGTCTCCCTTTTTCTGTAGCCAATTCAGCACATGTATTTTTATATGAACATATAGAATCCTACCTGGTATCACACCTGTATTCTTGAGAGGTGGCTAACTTGGCAGATACAAAGTGTGAGAAGAAATCACTCCTCCTAAACGCTTTTGGAACTGATAATTCAAATTATGAGTGAGCTTCTTAGTTAAAAAACATTATACATAAATCCATGTTCAGTAAAATTAATATTTTTGGATCTGTGGATGATATATATTTCACGATGAATTTTAATTGGCATATATATTGCTACTTTTTAATGTCTCTGTGTGTATTTTGTATATATATATATATATATATATATATATATATATATATACACTCTAGATTTGTCAAAATATGAAATATATGTATCTTATTATACACTCCCTAAATTCATTCATGTTCATGTATGTGGTTTTATATTCAACTTTTCAAAAGATTATTTTCAGAAATATTCATCCATCTGAAATACATATTTGTTTTATAGTATTGAAAACTCACTTCAGTAAATGGTGCAAACAAATCCTTATATTTTTACAGTAACTGACCCACTTTAACATCAATGCAAGTAGATTCCTATGGGACATGATGTGTATTTTGGCGTTCATTTTTATACAACACTTGTACATTACTATTTCTTCAGTTTTTGTACATCATAGAATATACATTTCAGCCACAACTTCATAAATTTAAAGAAATTTGTAACACATTCTATCACTTCCTGCTTCAGAACATATGTATCCCTTTTTTTTTTTTGACTGGTCATTTCATGAGACTTCTTTCCACACACATTACTGTCGATTTCCATTATCAATTTTGAAGCAAAATTCACACACTCTTTATGATGAACCACAACCGTAATATTACCATTGGATGTATAAATGGTTGGAATGAATGTATGTATATCAATATATGATTCCCTGTGTATTTTCAGATATCAATTTATTCCAATTTCTAAAGTTTGAACCAGTTGTATTATTTATTCACAGTATGGACTATTCATGCATTATGTCTATATTCATACATACATGGTACACCTCTAGGTACCCCCAATACTAATTTACACCTCTTCAAAATATTGCTCCAAGAAATGGTGGTAGAAATACTCATGTCACCTGATCTACATATACATTTTATCACAGTAATATTCTGGCCACAAAATGCAAAGTCACACTTACGATTGTACCAAAGCCTAAATGGAATGTGAGTATGGATTATGAAAATCACCCATGTCCAGGTTGCCTAATGCTCTCAAATGTCAATCCTATTGGTGACTACATATTTGTTTCTTCCTAAGATTATATATTCAATCTCAAGCCTGTTGAAAATGTCTATTGGTATCACTCATTTTATACTTTGCCTGATTTCCTTATGTCTCTATTGATATCTGCTTTCCTACATATTTTCCCCAGTTCATCATTGTGACTGACTCTTCACATGTGCTGACATTTACATTTTCTCTCTACCCAAAACCCTATTGCTAAAGAACTTTTGGTCCAAATCCTATGCTCACTCTTCTTTCTAAATCTACCAACTACCTTCCTAATCCTACCGACTATCGGTTTTTGACTGGATGCTCTCTTCAACATTCAATCATCCAAGGTACAAGGTCCAATGCCAGTGTATATTGATTTATCTGAGACATCTGTGCAGCACATAACTCAAAGTTAAGTATCCCACTCAAGTCCCCAATGCCCTTCTGGGCTTCAAATCTTACCTAGATTTCTGCTTTCATACTTATATTTCACATGTATACTCTTGTAAATATCGCAGGTTGCCAATACCATTATTCATCCCGCAGAATGATTCGTAACCCAAATCGAACTTGTTATTAACCCTAACCATACACTGTTCCCTCAATATAACTAACTTAAGAGCAGCGACAGAGTGGGTCTTACAATATAGAAATGTAGAAGATCTTCCACCTGCTTAGAACCTCAAAGATCCATGAAGAAATGATCCTTGGAGAAGATGTAGGCAGCTATGTAGGACCTGAGAGAGCAATAGTCATCTTCCATGCAAACAACCTGGTCAGGATGAATTGATGTGTCTGAATCAGCCTCTCTCTTCTTAATGTAGAGAAGATGGACCAAACCAGGCCTCTGTGGAGAGCTGTTCCAGGGTGCCTATGGTTGATATACCATTATAACTTCTGAATGTGTCACAGGATGTTGGGGCAGCCTCTATCTCATGGGAACCTTGGAAGCAACTGTTAGGACAAAGTGGTTACCAAGGCAGTGACCATATTCAGTTCCTGAAAGAAGTGACCTCACTTCACTTCCTTGGTGATGGAATTCTCTGAACTTGGGATCCAGGAAGCCAGGCACCCAGAGCCAGTCCCACTCCAGACCCAGTGGGCTAACTTGTTTGCTTTTCCCAAAGACATAGTCAGTCTTTCTTGGTACCTGCTGATGTGAGGATGGCCAAATGCCAGCAGAGCTCTGAAGAGGGGCCTTTCCTGAGAAAGCAGGCAGTGGCTCACTGCTGGCTCCTTACAACTTCACGGAGTTGGACATTGAGACCAGATGTGAAACAGGACAAGCCATTTTGGGGGAACATAATATGGCCCACCAGTCAGAAGACACTCCGGATAGTCACAGACCTATTTGGGGGAAGGAAGTGCCTTTGCCATTGTAGGTGTGAGTTTGTGGTTTTTTCTCATATTCTGAGAATAGGTAGGAAAGGTGGTTTGTTTGGTTTGGAGTGGACTGTTTCTAGTAAGTCGTTTTACATTGTCAGTGTTTCTATGTCTGTGTATCCCACTGTATCCATGGTTGTAGACATTAGAAAAGAGAATGCACCAATGGATGTGTTGTCTCTAGTTGAAAGCTTCCGCAATTCATACTGCGCAATTGATGAATGCACTGCAGCTTGCCTTATGGATGGGCAACATCTACTATCTTCTAAAGTTCCTGTTTTCTACGTGAATTCTGGCCACTCTCCAGAATAGACTCATGGTTTTGTTTCCCAGATATGTAACAACACAAGGCTCTGTGACATGGCCATGTTCTGGATAGCTGAAGGGAATGAGTTCATCTCAGAAAACTCAGATATCAGTGTGTGCAGTAAAGTCTCAGTGGAGAAACCCTTCTTTGGGCCATTTGCTTAATTCTATTTCTATTACCCTAAATGTCAGAAAGGTCTTTGCCTCAGGCCACCCCTTTGTGTAGCCTGAAAAACACTGTTTTCATATGGAAATGAATGGACCCCACCTGTGGCTCTTTGCTTAATTTCTTTGGAATGGGATGTGTCTGAATCAGCCTCTTGTCCTTGTATGAGGTTGTGGCTTAGATTCTCAGCACCTGATGGATCTAAAGAAAGATCCCATGTTCTTCCAAAACTAAAATGTCCAAAAGAGCAGTCATTGTGGATGAATATTTTTGCCTTCTTGTTTTAGGTTCCTGAACTCCATCAAGTGAGAATAGGGATCCTTTGGGTCAAATGAGTTCTTGAAATCCCTGCAGAGGCTAGCCCATATGTGCTTGGATTTTCTCATGAATCCAAATCACATAAAGAATCTATACCCTACAGCCAGTAGGCTGAAATTGGAGAAGTGGAACACTTTAACAGCAGGAATATTTGATCACTCCTGGTTCACAGGAAGAGTGTCCAGGCCACCATGATTTTAGGCAAATAAGGGGCAAGTGAGCTTATTTTGGACACTACCTTGGGCTCATAGAAACCTCCAGCTAGAGGTTATGATGAGTGTCTACATGGAAGAAGATGATGGCCCTGTGGGAGTGTTTTGATTTTAATTGTGGTAATTTTTGTGGCGGTTGGAAGGGATGACTGGGTCCACCTGGGCTTGAACTCTGGTGTGATTCCCCTTAGAGACTGCATTCTGGAATTGACCTCAGAGAAGTATTGCCATGAATTGTGTTGGGATTTTAGGAGGACACACATAAGACTCACTCTTGGAAACTGAGATCTATGCCCAGGGTGGCTTTCCACAGAGGCCTGGGAATCTCAGACAGGATATCACATGATTTTATTCTGAAAGACTTGGCAGCCATAGATGAGAGTCAAAACATACATGGACCTCACATTGTAGACGTGAATTGGCCTGGCTTTATGTGACCATTTGGTAACTCTTTGAGAAGCCTTGACTTTGAGAGTTCTCCAGAGCTTTCATTGAAATGAACTTTCTCACACTTAATGGTTCCTGAATGAATTGAGACCCACAGTGCCTCTAACTTCATTTTTGAAAAATTTCTAAATAAATACCATGGAATTTTTAAAATTCCCATGACCAGGTGGAACTGCAGAAAATTTGATGTCCTGTTGCTTATCATGTGTATACCAGACAGTGCCTTGTTTAACTGGGTTTCATGAAAATGATGTAGAACACGAGATGCCAGTAATTTGGAGCCTGCTGAGTAGTGGGCCTAGAGCAGTGGTGGGAAGGTGTGTGAAAAAACATCATGGAGGGGCTATGTGGATCTGCCATTGGCTTCCAAATGGCTTGTGACTGATATAGTGCAGACATGAGACCCTTATATGTAAAGGCATCCTGTTATATGGAGAGTTTTAAGGGCAATGTTCAGAATAAGTTTACTATGGTTACTGGGGCAAGCTCTGTGGGATAGAAGCCTGGTTGGTGCATTCTCCTGCAGACCCTGACCCACCACAAGTGACAGAACTCCCTCCAGCACTGTATCCCAAATAAACTTCTTATATTTTGTGAAGCAAATACCAAATTCCCAGTGCAGCAGCAAAAAACACCATGAAAAGTGGAGGATGACCAAATGTCTTCACAGTCCCCACTGGGAGACACTTAGAATCCAGTGGCCACAGTTTACCTACAAAGAGAGAATTGAGCACTGCTGCCTCATGTTCATTGGAATATAAGAAACCATCTCTTCCCGGTCACATAGATGCAGACCCAGCTTTGATGGTCTCACTACGAAGGAAGCTAAAGCTCATGACAGCAACATATATTTCAGGATCCCAACCTCAGAGGCCATTTCCCAAGAATTCTTAGGCCAGCAGAGCTCCTTGTTTGTGGAGTGTTTACCCTGTCCTTTACTTTTGGAAACTCCTCTACCACCTCAAAAGTTGTGAACTCCCGAGCATATTCCATTCCATGTATGTATTCCTAGATTTTACACTTTTCAACTCTAATTGTGTCTTACTTGGGGCGAAGGTAATGTCAAGGCATTGTTCTGGATGTGAGTGTGAAGATTTTTGTGTAGCACATATTTACATACACATTGGATTCATTTTCCAATTTTCCATTTGAAATACTTAATCCCTGACACTAACCTGTACCCTACTAGTCTCTGACTAATAATCCTAAAATGATGGTGAAAAATAACCCAAAAAGAATAGAAATACAAGCAGTTCAGAGGAGGCATGGTGTATAGTTGGAATTGCTTTTTGCATTATATAATGTAGGAGTTTTAAATCTAGTCAATTTTCTGTTGAAATAGTTCTAGATGTGTTTTTAAAATTAACAAATATGTGAATCCCTGTCTCCCTTTCTCTGTAGCCTATTCAGCACATGTATTTTTATATGCACATATAGAATCCTACCTGATATCACTTGTACACACATGTGAGGTGGCTGAATTGGCAGATGCAAATTGTGAGAAGAGATCACTCCTCCTAAACGCTGTTGGAACTGAAAATTCAACCTACGGGTGAGCTTCCTAGTTGAATAACATTATACATAAATCCATTTCAGTAAAATGAATATTTTTCGATCTTTGGATTATATATATTTGATGAAGATTTTCGATTGGCATATATATTGCTACCTTTTTTTTCTTTTATTGGTTGCTCAAAACATTACAAAGCTCTTGACATATCATATTTCATACATTAGATTCAAGTGGGTTATGAACTCCCATTTTTACTCCAAATATAGAATGCAGAATCACATCAGTTACACATCCATATTTTTACATAATGTCTTATTTGTTACTGTTGTATTCTGCTACCTTTCCTATGCCCTACTATCCCCCCTCCGCTCTCTTCCCATCTTCTCTCTCTACGCTACCTACTGTAATTCATTTCACTTATTGTTTATTTTTCCATTACACTCACAACCTCTTATATGTATTTTTTTTTGTAACAATAAGGGTCTCCCTCCATTACCATGCAATTTCTCTTTTCTCTACCTTTCCCTCCCACCTCATGTCTCTGCTTAATGTTAATCTTTTCTTCATGCTCTTCCTCTCTGCTCTGTTCTTAGTTGCTCTCATTATATCAAAGAAGTCATTTGGTATTTGTTTTTTTGGGATTGGCTAGCTTCACTAAGCATAATCTGCTCTAGTGCCATGCATTTCCCTGCAAATTCCATTATTTTGTCATTTTTTAGTGCTGTGTAATCCTCCATAGTATATAAAAAAAAAAAACATTTTTTTTTTATCCATTCATCTATTGAAGGTAATCTGGGTTGGTTCCACAGTGTAGCAATTGTGAATTGTGCTGCTATGAACATCGATTGGCAGTATCCCTGTAGTACGCTCTTTTAAGGTCTTCAGGGAATAGTGCGAGAAGGGCAATAGCTGGGTCAAATGGTGCTTCCATTCCCGGCCTTCCCAGGAATCTCCATACTGCTTTCCAAATTGGCTGCACCAGTTTCAGTCCCATCAGCAATGTACAAGAGTACCCTTTTCCCCACATCGTCGCCAGCACTTGTTGTTGTTTGACTTCATAATGGCTGCCAATCTCACTGGATTGAGATGGTATTTTAGGGTGGTTTTGATTTGCATTTCTCTGACTGCAAGAAATGGAGAGCATTTTTTCATGTACTTGTTGATTGATTCTATGTCCTCCTCTGAGAAGTGTCTGTTCAGGTCCTTGGCCCATTAGGTTATTTGTTATCTTATTGTCTAATTATTTGAGTTCTTTGTATACTTTGTATACTCTGGATATTAGGGCTCCATCTGAAGGGTGAGGAGTAAAAATTTGTTCCCATGATCTAGGCTCCATATTTACCTCTCTTATTGTTTCTCATTCTGAGAAAAAAATTTTCAGTTTAAGTAACTCCCATTTGTTGATTCTTGTTATTAACTCTTGTGCTATGGGTGTCCTATTAAGGAATTTGGAGCCTGACCATACAATATGTAGATCGGAACCAACTTTTTCTTCTATCAGATGCAGAGTCTCTGATTTGAATCTAGCTCCTTGATCCACTTTGAGTTAACTTTTGTGCATGGCGAGAGAAAGGGATTCAGTTTCATTTTGTTGCATATGGATTTTCAGTTTTCCCAACACGATTGGTTGAAGATGCTATCCTTCCTCCATTGCAAGCTTTTAGCTCCTTTATCAAATATAAGATAGTTGTAGCTTTTTGGATTAGTCTCTGTGTCCTCCATTCTGTACCATTCGTCCACCCGCCTGTTTTGGTACCAGTACCATGCTGTTTTTGTTATTATTGCTCTGTAATATAGTTTGAAATCTGGTATCGCTATACCGCCTGATTCACACTTCCTGCTTAGAATTGCTTTTGCTATTCTGGGTCGT
Organism: Callospermophilus lateralis; assembly: GCF_048772815.1. Classification (NCBI taxonomy): domain Eukaryota; kingdom Metazoa; phylum Chordata; class Mammalia; order Rodentia; family Sciuridae; genus Callospermophilus; species Callospermophilus lateralis. The sequence goes on from NW_027512952.1 coordinate 164,125, forward strand.
TTATTTTTCCATATGAATTTCATGATTGGTTTATCTATTTCTACAAAAAATTCATTTGGGATTTAGATTGGCATTTCATTAAACCTACAGACAACTTTTTAGTAATATCGCCATTTTGATGATGTTAGTTCTGCCTATCCATGAACAGGGTATATTTTTCAATCTTCTAAGATCTTATTCTACTTCTCTTTTTAGGGTTCTGTAGTTTGCATTGTATAAATCTTTCACCTCTTTTGTTAGGTTGATTCCCAAGTATTTAATTTTTTATGAGGATATTGTGAATGCAGTGTTTTTCCTCATTTTCATTTCAGAAGTTTTGTCGCTGATATACAGAAATGCCTTTGATTTATGCATGTTGATTTCATTTCCAGCCACATTGCTGAATTCATTTATTAGTTCTAGTAGTTTTTTTCTGTAGACCCTTTTGGGTCTTCTATGTATAGAATCATGTCATCTTCAAATAGTGATAATTTAAGTTCTTTTTTTCCTATTTTTATGTCTTTAATGTCTTTCAACTTTCTAATTGCTCTGGCCAGTTTTTCGAGAACTATATTGAATAGAAGTGGTGATAGAGGACATCCCTGTCTTGTTTCAAATTTTAGAAAGAATGCCTTCAATTTTTCTCCATTCAGAATGATGCTAGCCTGAGGCTTAACATAGATAGTTTTTACAATGTCGAGGTATGTTCCTTTTATCCCTAGTTTTTCTAATGTTTTGAACGTAAAGGAATGCTCTACTTTTTCTAATGGTTTTTCTGCATCTATCAAGATCATCTTATGGTTCTTATTTTTAAGTCTATTGATGTTGTGAATAACATTTATTGATTTCCATATATTGAACCCTCCTTGCATCCCAGGGATGAATCCTAGTTGATCATGGTGCACAATTTTTTTGATGTGCCTTTGTATCCAAATCACCAGAATTTTAATGAAAATTTTTGCATCTAGGTTCATCAGAGATATTGGTCTGTTGTTTTCTTTCATTGAGGTGTCTTAGTCTGGTTTCAGAATCAGGGTGATGTTGGCCTCATAGAATGAATTTGGCAGAGCTCCCTGTTTTTCTATTTTCTGAATAACTTGAAAAGTATTGGTATTAATTCTTCGTTAAAGGTTTTGTAAAACTCCGCTGTATACCCATCCGATCCTGGGCTTTTCTTGGTTGGTAGTAGTTTGATTGCCTCTTCTATTTCATCGATTGATATTGGTCTGTTCAAATTGTGTGTATCCTCCTGACTCAGTCTAGGCAAATCATATGACTTAACAAATGTATCAATGTCTTCACTATTTTCTATTTTATTGGAATATAGGTTTTCAAAATAATTTCTAATTGTCTTCTGTATTTATGTAGCATCTGTTGTGATATTGCCTTTTTCATCCCGTATGTTAGTAATTTGAGTTCTCTCTCTTCTTCTCCTCGTTAGCATGGCTAAGGGTCTGTCAATCTTATTTATTTTTTCGAAGAACCAACTATTAGTTTTGTTAATTTTTTAATAGTTTCTTTTGTTTCAATTTCGTGATTTACTCTCTGATTTTAATAATTTCTTGCCTTCTGCTACATTTGCTGTTGTTTTGCTCTTCCTTTTCTAGGGCTTTGAGATTAAGTGAGAGCTCATTTATTTGTTGTTTTTGTTTTTTTCTTTTTTTGAGGAATGACCTCCAGGCGATGAATTTGCCTCTTGAATCTTGTTTCATTGTGTCCCATTGAATCTGATATGTTGTGTCTGTATTTTCATTTATCTCTAAGAATTTTTTGATTTCCTCCTTTATGTCTTCTGTAACCCATTGATCATTCAGTAACATATTGTTCATTTTCCATGTGATGTAGGATTTTTCCTTCCTTCTTTTACCGTTGGTTTCCAGTTTCATTCCATTGTGATCAGAAAAAAATTCATGGTATTATCTCCACCCCTTTATATTTACTGAGTGTTGCCCTATGGCATAATATATGGTCTATTTTTGAGAAGGATCCATGTGCTGGTGAGAAAAAAGTATATCCACTTGATGATGGTTGATATATTCTATATATGTCAGTTAAGTCTAGGGTATTGATTGTGATATTGAATTCTATATTTTCTTTATTCAACTTTTGTTTGGAGGATCTGTCCAATGGTGAGAGAGGTGAGTTGAAGTCTCCCATAATTATTGTGTTGTGGTCTATTTGATTCTTGAACTTGAGGAGAATTTGTTTTATAAATGTTGCAGCACCATTATTTGCTGCGTAAATATTGATAATTGTTATGTCTTGTTGGTGAATGGTTCCTTTCAACAGTATATAATGTCCTTCCTTATCCCTTTTGATTAAATTAGTCTTGAAGTCGATTTTATTCCATATGAGCATGGCCACCCCTGCTTGCTTACAAGGACCGTGTGCATGGTATAAATTTTCCCAACCTTTCACCTTCAGCCTGTGTATGTCTTTTCCATTCAGATGTGTCTCCTGGAAGCAACATATTGTTGGATTTGTTTTTTTTAATCCACGTTACAAGTCTATGTCACTTTATTGGAGAGTTTAAGCCATTAAAGTTTAGAGTTAGTATTGATATATGGTTTGTATTGCCACCCGTCTTTGATTATTTATCTTTTTTTTAAATTTAGTTTGTTTATCCATGATTAACTTTTCCCCCGCCCTCTGTCATTAATGAGGCACTTCCCACTGATGGTTTTCTTTGTTGATATTCATTTTTTCCTCGTGTAGTGTTTTCCTTAAGATGCTTTGCAATGCTGGTTTTCTGGCTGCAAGTTCTTTTAGCTTTTGTTTATCACGAAATGTTTTTATTTCGTTGTCTTACCTGAAGCTTAATTTTGCTGAATACAGATTTCTTGGTTGGCATCCATTGTTTTTAAGTGTTTGAAATACGTTGTTCCAGGATCTTCTCACTTTCAGCGTCTGTGATGAAAAATCTGTTGTTAACATTTTTGGTTTACCCCTGATTGTAATCTGCCTCCTTTCTCTTGTAGCTTTTAACATTTTCTCTTTGTTCTGTATATTGGATATCTTCATAACAATGTGTCTTGGCATTGGTCTACTGTGATTTTGTGTGCTCGGTGTCCTGTAAGCATCTACAATTTTCTTTATCCGTTTCCATTTTTATTTCTGGAATGTTTTCTGTAATTATTTCATACAGCAGGTTACTCATTCCCTTGGTTTGAATCTCTGTACCTTCCTCTATCCAGATGACTCATTAGTTTTTTTTTTTTTTCTTGTGTTATCCCATATCTCTTGGATGTTTTTCTCATGACTTTTTACCAGCATTTCTTTGTTGGCTAGACTTTTTTCAAGATGATATATTTTGTCTTCATTATCTGACATTCTGTCTTCTACTTGCTCCACTCTGTTAGTGATACTCTCAATTGAGTTTTTAATTTGTTTTATCATTTCCTTCATTTCTAGAATTATTGTTTGATTTTTTTTATAATCTCTATCTCCTAATTAAGATGCTTAATTTCTTTTTATATCTGTTTATGTAATTCATTTTCAATGTGTTCTTTCACTGTTTGGTTTTGATGTCTCGTATCCTCTTTAAGGTTCCATTCCATCTGTCTAAGGTATTTCTTGAGTTCTTTATATGACCATTTTTCTGATGACTCTAGGTCCTTCTGAATATTTAGGCTGTCCATCATTGTTTGTACTCCTTTTCTTCCTTGCTTTTTTATGCTGCTCATGTTACTTCTTGTTTTGTTTGACTGCTGAGTTACTGCTTACTCTTATAAATTTATTTGATGCTTGGGAGGAAAGATATTAGAAGGGAAGGGAAGAAGTCACTAAAGAGAATGAGAGTAGACAGGTAGAATTCAAGGAAGGGAGAATAAGAAAATTGAAAAGAAATGAAAAGACAAAAGAAAAAAATAGAAAATAAAGAAAGAAAAAAAATTTAAATAATAATTATAATTAAAAAATGAAAATTAAAATTTAAAATAATATTAATAATAATAATGATAAAATAAAAAATAAAAAAAATAAAAACATTAAAAAAGTTAAAGAACAACAACAACAAAAATGAAAATGAAAGAAATATAAAAAATATAAATTAAAAAAATAATAATAATACATGCAGTCATAGAGTTCAATTAACTTCTCTTTCAGTATGTGGAGCTGTGTGCACTGGGCCAAGCTCCTCCTCTGAATAAGTGGGAACCAATCACTGTGCAGCAGCTCTTCCTCCCAAACTTGGCGGATCTCCAATCCTGAGTGCCTAGGGCCTTCTCTTGTGCTTCCTCAAGCCATGCCCTGATAACCTGTGACGCTCACCACAATAGTGGTTACAAGCCAGAACTCTACCTCTGGCAGCCCTGTTTTCATGAACGCCTGTGCACACTCTCCCTGTTTGCCTCCCTCAGACCCTAAGTTTGTAGAGCTTGGGGCTGAGGACCCCCAGCGAATTTTCTTGCCCTCTGGGAGCCACACCACCGGTACGTGGTGTAAGAGACCTCAATTGTCAGCACTTGTGGGATCAGGAGCCCGGAATTCCACGCCGCTAGTCCCGAGCCAATCCAGATTCCCTAGGTCTGGCTATCGCGCTCACGGGAGAGCTGGAAGAGGCCCTTACGGCAGAGCTGGGAGGGGCCCTTAAGGTTTCCCCGCTGTGTTGAGAGAGATGGCTAGGGGATTACACACCTGTCACGCTGGTTTCAATGAAGTTATCTCCTCTGCCCGTGACATCATTTCTATGCTATGGTGGTATCCCATGCAAATGGTGACCGTTTGTTCCCTTTGCAAGGTAACCAACGCAACGGGTGGGTCCTGAGTGTCTCTCCCAAGCGCCGTTTCAATCCTGTGGCCACTGCCTTTGAAGGCTTGGTTGGCTTTTACCTCTGAAAGTTCAGAAGGGCCGAACAGTTATTTCAGAGGGATCTTAGTGCTGAGTCACGAGAACCAGGCAAACCGGAGGTTGAATGCAGCCGATCCAGGCTCGGTGTGTGTTCTGAGGGGCCCAGAATGTTCGCACCAGATCCACATTAGGTCAACATTGCCTAGTGATTCTGAGCAAACAGCATTTAGACAGTTTACGACTCCCGATGCCCGCGCAGCTGAAGAGGTCAGAGACTTGATTTTTCCATGCCTGCCTTCATGATGGATTTCCTGTATTGCTACTTTTTTATATCTGTGCATGTGAGTGTGTATGTATGAGAGTGTATATATATATATATATATATATATATATACACTCTCCAGATTTTTTAAAATATGAAATATATGTGTCTTATTATACACTCCCTAAATTCATTCATATTCATATATGTGTATTTATAATCAACTTTCCACAAGATTATTCTCAGAAATAATCATCCACCTGAAATACATATTTGTTTTCTAGTACTGAAAACTAAATTCAGTGAAAGGTGCAAACAAAACCTAATATTTCTACAGTTACTGAGCTAGTTTAACATCAATGCAAGTATATTCTTAGGGGACATGATGCGTATTTTGATTTTCATTTTTATTCAACACTTATACATTACGATGTCTTCAGTTTATGCACATCATAGGATATATATTTCATTCAAAAGTTAGAAAATTTATAGGCATTTGTTTCACGATCAATCACTTTCTGATTCAGAACACATGATTCTTCTATGTTTCTTGACTGGTCTTTTCATGAGACTTCTTTCCAAACACATTATTTTCGTTTAACATCATCACTTATAAAGCAAAACTCAAACACCCTTCATGATAAACCATAATCCTAATATTACCATTAGATATATAACTGGTTGAAATGAATGATTATATATCAATATAAGATTTCTTATATATTTTCAGATTTCAATTCAATCCATTATTTAAAGTGGAACCAGATACATTATTTATTCATATTATCGTCTATTCATGCATTATCTCTATATTCATAGACACAGGGTACACCTCTTTGTACCCCTAATACTAATGTATATGTCTTCAAAATATTGCTCCCAGACATGGTGAAAGAAATACTCATGTTACCTGATCTACATATACATTTTACCACCGAAATATTCTGAACAAAAAAAAATGTAAAGGTCACACTTATGATTGTACCAAAGCCTAAAAGGAAAGTGAACATGGATAAGTAATAACATCCGTGTCCAGGTTGCCTAATGCTCTCAAATGTCAATCCTATTGGTGACAGCATATTTGTTTTTTCCTATGATTATATATTCAAACTCAACCCTGTTGAAAATGTCTAATCCTATCACTCATTTATACTTTGCCTGATTTCGTTATGTCTCTATTGATACCTGCTTTTCTACATAATTTCCCCAGTTCATCATTGTGAAAGACTCTTCACATGTACTGACATTTACATTCACTCTCTAAACGAAACCCTATTGCTAAAGAAGCTTTTTATTCCAAATCATATTCTCACTCTTCTTCCTAAACCTACCGACTATCTTTCTAATCCTACCGACTATCCCTTTTTAACTGGATGTTCTCTTCTACATTCAATCATCCAAGGTACAAGGTCCTATGCCATTGTATATCGATTTAACTGAGACAATTGTACAGAACGTAATTCAACACTATGCATCCCAATCAAGGGCCCAATGCCCTTCTGGGCTTCAAATCTTTCTTAGATTTCCGTTTTCATACATATATTTCACTTATATATTCTTATAAATATCGCAGGTACCCAATCCCTTTATTCATCCTGCAGAATGATTCCTAACCCAAATCAAACATATAATGAACCCTAACCATACACTAACTTTACCGAAGAGCAGGGACAGAGTTGGTTTTAAAATACAGGAATGTAGGGTATCTTCACCTGCTGAGAACCTCAAATGTTCATGCAGAAATGATCCCTGGTGAAGATGAAGGCAGCTATGAAATACCTCAGAAAGCAAAAGTCATCTTCCATGGCAGTCATCCTGGTCGGGTTGAAGGGTTGTGTCTGAATCACTCTCTCTTCTTAATGTATACAAGATGGACCAAACCAGTTCTGTGTGGAGAGCTGTTCCGGGGTGCTTATGATTGATATAACATTCTAACTTGTGAAAGTGTTACAGGAAAACAGGGGCAGCCTCCACCTAATGGGACTTTTGGAAGCAACTGTTAGGGCAAAGTGGTTGCCAAGGCAGTGATGTAATTCAGATCCTGAAGGAAGTGACCTCACCTCACTTCCTTGGTGATGAAACTCTCTGAACTTGGGATCCAGGAAGCCAGGAACCCAGACACAGTCCCTGTCCCAGTCCCAGTGGTCTCATATGTTTGGATTTACCAAGGACAGAGTCAGTCTTTCTTTGAACCTACAGATGTGAGGATGGCCAAATGCCAGGAAACCTTTGAAGAGGGGCTTTTCCTCAGAAAGCAGGTAGTGTCTCACCACTGGCTCTTGACAACTTCACAGAGTTGGCCAAGCAGACCAGAACTGAGACAGGAGAGGTCATTTTGGGGAAACATAGTATGGCCCACCAGTCAGAGGACACTCCGGAGAGTCACAGACCTACTTGGGGGAAGGAGGTGCCTTTGTGGGTGTGGGTGTGATTTTGTGGTTTTGTCTCAAGTTCTCAGAATAGGTGGGAAAGGCAGTTTGTTTGGTTTGGAGTGGACTACTTTTAGTAAGTCCTTTGACAAGGCGAGTGTCTGTGTATCCCACTGTGTTCATGATTGTAGACATTAGAAGAGAGAAGGCATCAATGGATGTTTCCTGTCTACTAGAAAGCTTGCCAGCATTCATTGTGCCCAATATATGAGTGGAATCAGGCTTGCCTTATGGATGGGCAACACCTACTAGCTTCATAATTTCCTGTTTTCTCCTTCAATTCTGGCAACACTCCAGAATAGTATCATGGTTTTGTGTCCAAGATATGTACCACCTCCAATATCTGTGACATGGCCATGTACTAGATAGTTGAAGGGAATGGCTAGCATCTCAGAAATCTCAGATATCAGTTGACCAGGAAAGTCTCAGTGGAGAAACCCTGCTTTGGTCCTTTTGCTTACCTATTGTTCTGTTGCCCTGAATGTCAGGAAGAACTTTGCCTCAAGCCACCACTTTGTGAAGCCTGAAGAAAACAGTTTTCAAATGCAAATGAATGGGCATCACGTGTGGATCCATGCTTAATTGCTTTGAAAAGGGATATGTCTGAATCAGTCTCTTGGCCCTGTGTGAGGCTGAGGCTTAGATTCTCAGCACCTGATGGATCTAAAGATACATCCCATGCATGCATCGAAAACCAAAATGGCAAAAAGGTCAGATATTGTTGATTAACTCTCTTGCCTTCCTCTGGTAGGTTCCTGACATCCATCAAGTGAGAACAGGGATCCTTTGGGTCAAATGAGTTCTTCAAAACCCAGCAGAGGCTAGCCCATAGGTGCTTGTTTTTCTCATGACTCCAATTCACTTAAAGAATCTAAACCTCAAAGTCAGTAGGCCTCAAGTTGGAGAAGCTAAGCAGTATTAAAGGAAGGCCTATTTGATCACTCCTGGTTTACAGGAAGGGTGTCCATGCCACCCTGACTTTAGGCAAATGAGGTGCAGGAAGCTTATTTTGGACACTGACGTGGGCTGCTCCCCTCATGGAAACCTCCAGCCACAGGTTATGATGAGTGTATATATGGAAGAAGATTTCGGCCATGTGGGAGTGTTTGGGATTTAATTGTGGACATTTGAATGGTGGTTTGAAGAGATGACTGGGTCCACGTGGGCTTGCACCCTGGTGTGATTCCCCTTAGAGACTGAGTTGTGGTACTGATCTCAGAGAAGTATTGCCATGAATTGTGTTGGGATTTTAGATGGCCATGCATGAGAGTTGCCCTTGGAAAGACATCTAGGCCCAAGTTGACTTTCCACAGATCACAGGGAATCTCAGCCAGGATATCACATGATTTTATTCTTAAAGACTTGGCAGCCATTTTTGAGAGTCAAAACACACATGGACCTCACATTGTAGACCTCAATGGGCCTGGCTTAATCTGACATTTTGGCCAATCTTTGGGAAGCCTTGCCTGTGAGAATTCTCCAGAGTTTTCATTGAAATGAACTTACTCACCATTTAATGGTTCCTGAATAAATTGAAACCCACAGTGCCTCCAACTTCTTCCTTGAAAATTGGCTAGATAAATACCATAAAAATTTTTGAAATTCCCATGACTGGGTGGCACTGGAGAACATTTGGATGTCCTGTTGCTGATCATGAGTATGTAAGACAGTGCCTTGATTGACTTGGTTTTATGAAAATGGTGTAGAACAGAGATGCCAGTAAGTTGGATCCTGTTGAGTAGTTGTCCTAGAGCAGTGGTTGGCAGGTGTGTGATAAAACATCTGTGTTGGGCCATGTGGATCTGCCATTGTCTTGCAAATGGATTGTGACTGACATTTTGAAGCCAGTAGACTCTTATATGTAAAAGCATATTGTTATATGGAGAGGTTTCAGGGCAATGTTCAGAATCAGGTTGCTATGGTCAATGGGGCAAGCAATGTGGGATAGAAGCCTGGTTGGTGCATTCTCCTGCAGAACCCGACCCACCACAATTGACAGAACTCACTTCAGCACTGTGTCCCTGTTGAACTCCTTGTATTTCATGAAGCAAATTCCAAACTCCCAGTGCAGCAGCAAGAAACACCACGAATAGTGGAGGATGACCAAATGGATTTACAGTCCACACGGGGAGACACTTAGACCCCAGTGGCCACAAGTTACATACAAATAGAAAATTCAGCACTGATGCCTCATGTTCATTGGAAAATAAGAAACAATGTCATTCATGTCACATAGATGAAGACCCAGCTTTGATGGTCTCACTCCAAATGAAGCTAATGCTCCTGACAACAGCATATATTTCATTGCCCAACCTTAGAGGCAGTTTCTCCAGATGTCAGGCTGGCAGAACTTCATTTTTGTGGAGTGTTTACCCTGTCCCTTACTTTTGGAAACTCCTCTACCACCTCCAAATTGTGAACTCCTGAGCATTTTCCATTCCACATATGTATTCACAGATTTTTCTAACTCCTCTCCTCTAATTGTGTCTTATGTGGGGCGAAGGTAATGTCAAGGCATTGTTATGAATGAGAGTGGGAAGTTTTTTGTGTAGCACATATTTGCATATACATTGGATATATTTTCAAATTTTCCTATCGAAATACTGAATCCCTGACACTAACACATACCCTAATAGACTTTGACTTCTAATCCTAATATTATGGAGAAAAATAACCCAAACAGAATAGAAATACAAGAGGTTCACAGGAGGCATGGTGTATAGTTGGACTTGCCTTTCGTATGATAAATGGTAGGTGTTATAAATCTAGCGAATTTTAATTGAAATAGTCCTCCATGTGTTTTAAAAGTTAACAAATATGTGAATAACTGTCTCCCTTTCTCTGTAGCCTATTCATCACATGTATTTTTATATGCACATATCGAATTCTACCTGGTATAACTCGTACATTTTGTGAGGTGGCTGGCTTGGCAGATGCAAATTGTGAGAAGAGATCACTCCTACTAAATGCTGTTGGAACCGAAAATTCAAGATACGGGTGAGCTTCTTAGTTGAACGACATAAATCCATGTTCATTAAAATGAATATTTTTGGATCTGTGGATGATATATATTTCATGGTGAATTTCGATTGGCATACATAATGCTACTTTTTTAATGTCTCTGTGTGTATGTATATATATACATATATATATATTTTTTTTTTCACTCTGCAGATTTTTCAAAATATGAAGTATATTTTTCTTATTATACACTCCCTAAATTCATTCATATTCATGTATGTGGATTTATAATCAACTTTTCAAAAGATTTTTCTCAGAAATATTCATCCACCTGAAATACTTATTTGTTTCCTAGTACTGAAAACTAACTTCAGGGGATCATATGATGGCTGCGAAGGGAGTGCATCACCCCCATATACCGCATCACTGTGCGGGAGAATGACGAGTTAGAATGGCTAAAACCTATCTTGTTAGGAATTTCCAGCAAAATTGTGGTTCTCCAAAACCTAGTGTACTAATTTCCATCTCACGAGGATCAGCTACGGGAACTCAAACGCGAGTGATTTGTCCTCACAGAAGGTCATGTGGCTTATTCAGGAAATCGCTCCGTGGCTAGAGTCTGTGGTGCGTGCTGGGAAACGACGAGATAGCAACGCAAATATACAGTGGTGCAGATACTGTGGGCTCCTGCCAGGTATGCAATCACTGTGCTCAGTGCTGAATTCTGGGTTTGAGACGGGGAAGCATGCAGTCCAACTCGTTTCTCCGCACCAGTCAGACCACAGAGGAACCCAGCGGCCACCATCTTGGAGAGGTGACGTCACCATCCCTGTTTTTGACTGATCGCAGCTTATTCAGCTATAGAACCGGTAATTTCAGGATGCCATTCACCTTTGTCTTGCAGACAAATTACTCAGGCTCAGTGCTAGAGAACCTGCAGAAACTGCGTCTTGGAGCCTGCTTCTATTAGAACATACACCGAGCCCAGAGCGGCCGAATTCCGCCTCCCGGAACTGATCTGGCCCTGGGCTAAAGAACCTGCGGAAACTGCTTCTCGGTCCGGGTCTTGCTGAATACTGTGGAGGTAAATATCAACCGAGCCTTCATAGGGAGTGCAACAGGATTGAGACGGGGCTTGTGAGTGCCGGTCAGAACTCACCCATTGCTTTAGTCACCCAGCAAAGGGAACAAAATGCTGCCTTTTGCATGGGATACCAACATGGCAGAGATCTGATGTCATCAGAAAGCAGCAGAGGAGATAACTTCATTGATACCATCGGTGACAGAAACAGTTGGTCTCCTGGTAAAGAAAGTGAGTCACAAACACCCGGGTCTCTCTCACTTTGTCATCAAGCCAGAGGGGCAGAGCAGAGCCGCCGCCCACGCCCGGAACAGGCCCAGCGACACACCTGCATGGTAGTCACGTCACCCCAATTGGAATAGAGGCAGAGCAGAGCCGCCGCCCTTGCCCAGAACAGGCCCAGTGACCCGCAGGCATGGTAGTCAAATCACCCGAATTGGAATAGTTGCAGAGCAGAGCCTTCTCCCTCACCTAGTACAATCCCAGTGGCCCACCGGCATGGTAGTCAGGTCACCCCAATATTAGTAGGGGCAGAGCAGAGCCTTCGCCCGCAACCAGAACAGGCCCAACAACCTGCCGGCATGGTAGTCACGACCCCCCAAATGGAGTAGTGGCAGAGCAGAGCCATCACCCGCACCCGCAAGGTAGGCACACCTGCACCTGACTGGCAGAAGAGGCCCATCGCCCTGCCGGAGCGGCAGACACTTCACCCCATTTGGAATAGGAGCAGAGCAGATCCGTTGCCCGTGCCCGCAAGGTAGGCAGACCTGCGACAAACTGGCGGAACAGGCCCAGCAACACACCTGCATGGTAGTCACGTCACCCCAATTGGAGTAGGGGCAGAGCAGAGCCGCCGCCAGCACCTACAAGGTAGGCAGACCTGCGACTGATCGGCAGAACACCCCAGGGGTCCACGGGCCTGGTAGACACGTGACACCAATTGGAGGAGGGGCAGAGCAGAGCCGCCTCCCGCGCCTGCATGGTAGGCAGACCTGCAACCGATCAGGAAAACAAGCCCAGCGGCCCGTCAGCAAGGTAGTTAGATCACCCTAATTGGAGGAGCAGCACAGCCCCCCTGCGCCCATGCAAGGGAGACTTTGCAACTATACAAGAGCAATATAAATATATAGGAGGAAAATTTCAAAATCACAACAGTTTCACCAAGCAGAAAGAAAAGCGAGCAGTATGATAAGACAAGGAAAAAAGGACCACAAGCAATGCAGGTCAGCACAACTTTAGAAGAGGTAATAGCTGCAGTAAATGGAATGTCAGATAAATAACTCAGGATATACATGCTTCAGATGATCTGGAGTCTCAAGGAAGACATTAGACAGCAAAATCAGACAATGAAAAATCACTTCGACAATGAATTACATAAACAAATCCAAGAAGCAAAAGATCAGCTATACAGGGAGATAGAGGTTGTAAAAAATAACAAACAGAAATCCTAGAAATGCAGAAAGCAATAAACCAACTTAAAAACTCAATTGAGAATACTACCAGCAGAGTAGAACACTTAGAAGATAGAACATCAGACAATGAAGACAAAGTATTCCAACTTGAAAAGAACATAGACAGCTCAGCAAGACTGTTAAGAAACCATCAACAGAATATCCAAGAAATACGGGATAACATAAAGAGACCAAACTTAAGAGTCATTGGAATACAGGAAGGTATAGAGGTCCAAACCAAAGCAATGAGCAATGTATTCAATAAAATAATACGAGAAAACTTCCCAGACTTGAAGAATCAGACTGACTCCCAAGTCCTAGAAGCCTACAGGACGCCGAATGTGCAAAATCATAAGAGATCCACACCTAGACACATTATAATGAAGATGCCCAACGTACACAATAAGGAGAGAATTTTAAATGCTACAAGAGAAAAAAAAAGCAGATTACATTTAGGGGTAAACCAATCAGGATAACAGCTGATCTTTCAACACAGACTCTGAAAGCTAGAAGATCCTGGATTAACATTTTTCAAACACTGAAAGAAAATGGATTCCAACCAAGAATTGTGTATCCAGTGAAATTAAGCATCAGGATGGAAGATAAAATCATAACCTTTTATGTTAAAAAAAAGTTAAAATAAATTGTAGCTAGAAAACCATCTCTTCAAAACATCATCGGCAAAATATTACAGGAAGAGGAAATGGAAAATAACAATAAAAACCAACAGTGGGAGGTAGTACAGTAAAAGGGGGAAATAATCAATGTAGAAAACAATCCATGTTTAATAACATAAATAAACAAATAGGGCTGGAAGAACAACCATTATCTCAATAATAACCGTAAATGTTAATGGCTTAAACTCACCAATTAAGAGACACAGGCTAGTAGAATGGATCACAACACAAGACCCAATAATATGCTGCCTACAGGAGACGCATTTGATAGGAAAAGACATACATAGACTGAAGGTGAAAGGTTGGGAAAAATCATATCACTTATATGGACTTCGGAAACAAGCAGGAGTGTCCATACTCATATCAAATAAAATAGATTTCAAGCCAAAGTTAATCAAAAGGGATAAAGAGGGACACTACATACTGCTCAAGAGAACCATACACCAACAAGACATAACCATTATAAATATATATATGCCCCAAACAATGGTGCAGCTATGTCCATCAAACAAACTTTTCTCAAGATCAAGAGTCTAATAGACCACCATACAATAATCATGGGAGACTTCAACACACCTCTCTCACCACTGGACAGGTCTTCCAAACAAAAGTTGAAATAGAAAACTATAGAACTCAATAACACAATTAATAACCTAGACTTAATTGACATATATCGAATATACTCCTCAACATCAAGCAGTTACATTTTTCCTCAGCAGCACATGGATCCTTCTCAAAAATAGATCACATATTATGTCACAGGGCAATTCTTAGACAATATAAAGAAGTAGAGATAATACCATGCATCTTATCTGATCATGATCTAATATAAACTAAAAATCAATGATAAACGAAGGAAGGAAAAATCATGCATCACTTGGAGAATGAACAATAGGTTACTGAATGATCAATGGGTTATAGAAGACATCAAGGAGGAAATTAAAAAATTCTTAGAGATAAATGAAAACACAGGCACAACATATCAGAATCTATGGGACACACTGAAATCCGTTCTAAGAGGAAAATTCATTGCTTGGATTTCATTCCTTAAAAAAAGAAAAAAAAACAAAACAAATAAATGATGTCATACTTCATCTCAGAATCCTAGAAAAAGAAGAGGAAAACAACAGCAAAATAAGTAGAAGGTAAGATTTAATTAAAATCAAAGCTGAAATTAATGAAATCGAAACAAAAGAAACAATTGAAAAAATTGAGAAAACTAAAAGTTGGTTCTTTGAAAAAATAAATAAAATCGACAGACCCTTAGCCATGCTAATGAAGAGAAGAAGAGAGAAAACTCAAATTACTAGCATAAGGGATGAAAAGGGCAACATCACATGTTAAGGTATATAAACAAGTCAGGATGGCATCTGGTATTTTGCCAGAGAAATGTTAGGGTCTGTAAACAAGTCTGGATGGCGCCTGGAAAAATGCCATAGAGAGTGGTTTGTGAAGTAACAAAAGCAAGCCATTAAGTGTGGAGATTCCTTATTGGTTCACTGCTGGATCTATTTTATGCTAATTAGATAAGCTATATAAAATGTATAAATATCGCTCAGATGCTACAATAAACGGCTTCCATTCCTGCTGTATCAATCTACACAAGTTATTTGTCACCCCCTGGCAATCACAGCAGATATTTCTGAAATACAGAAGATAATCAGAAATTAATTTGATTCGTTATACTCCAATATAATAGAAGATAGTGAAAGCATTGAAAAATTTCTTAAGTCATATGATCTGTCCAGATTGAGTCAGGAGGATATAGACAACCTAAACAGACCAGTATCAATTGAGGAAATAGAAGAAACAATCCAAAGATTACCAACTAAGGAAAGACCAGGACAGTATGGGTATACAGCAGAGTTTTACAAACCCTTTAAATATGAACTAATACCAATACTTTTCAAGCTATTTCAGGAAATTGAAAAAGAGGGAGATCTTCCAAATTCATTCTACCAGGCCAATATCACCCTGATTTCTACACCAGACATAAACACTTCAAACAAAGAAAACTACAGACCAATATCCCTAAGGAATCTAAATGCAAAAATCCCTAATTAAATTCTGGTGAATCAAATACAAAAACATATTAAAAAAATTGTGCACCATGATCAAGTAGGATTCATCCATGGAATGCAAGGCTTGTTCAATATACGAAAATCAATAAATGTTATTCACCACATCAATAGACTTAAAAATAAGAACCATATGATCATCTCGATAGATGCACAAAAAGCATTCGACAAAGTACAGCATCCCTTTATCTTCAAAACTCTAGAAAAACTAGGAATAACAGGATCATACCTCAATATTGTAAAAGCAATCTATTCTAATCCTCAAGCTAGCATCATTCTGAATCTAGAAAAATTGAAGGCATTCCCTCTAAAATCTGGAACAAGAATGGGATGCCCTCTCTCACTACTTCTGTTCAATACAGTTCTCGAAACACTGGCCAGAGCAATTAGACAGACGGAAGAAATTAAAGGCATAAAAATAGGAAAAGAACAACTTAAATTATTACTATTGCAGATGACATGATTCTATACCTAGCAGACCCAAAAGGGTCTACAAAGAAACTAATAGAGCTAATAAATGAATGCAGCAAAGTGGCAGGATATAAAATCAACACGCATAAATCAAAGGCATTCCTCTATATCAGGGACAAATCCTCTGAAATGGAAATGAGAACAACCACTCCATTCACAATATCCTAAAAAAAAAAAAGATGGGAATCAACCTAACAAAAGAGGGGAAAGTCTCATACAATGAAAACTACACAACCCTAAAGAGAGAAATATAAGAAGATCTTAGAAGATGTAAAAATATACCCTGTTCATGGAAAGGCAGAACTAACATCATCAAAATGGTGATATTACCAAAATTTCTCTATAGGTTTAATGCAATGCCAATCAAATCCCAAAGGCATTTCTTGTAGAAATAAAGAAAGCAATCATGAAATACATATGGAAAAATAAAAGTTCCAGAATAGCAAAAACAATGCTAGGCAGGAAGTGTGAATCAGGCGGTAGAGCGATACCAGACTTCACACTATACTACAGAGCAATAGTAACAACAATAGCATGGTACTGGTACCAAAACAGGCTTGTGGACCAATGGTACTGAATAGAGGACACAGAAACCAATCCACAAAACTACAACTATCTTATATTTGATAAAGGGGCTAAAAGCATGCAATGGAGGAAGGATAGCATCTTCAACAAATGGTGTTGGGAAAACTGGAAATCCATATGTAACAAATTGAAACTGAATCCCTTTCTCTTGCCATGCACAAAAGTTAACTCAAAATGGATCAAGGAGCTTGATATCAAATCAGAGACACAGTGTCTGATAGAAGAAAAATTTGCTTACGATGTACATACTGTGGGGTCGGGCTCCAAATTCCACAATAGGACACCCATAGCACAAGAGTTAATAACTAGAATCAACAAATGGGACTTACTCAAACTAAAAAGTTTTTTCTCAGCAAAAGAAACAATAAGAGAGGTAAATAGGGAGCCTACATCCTGGGAAGAAATCTTTACTCCTCACACTTCAGATAGAGCCCTAATATCCAGAGTATACAAAAAACTCAAAAAATTAGACAATAAGATAACAAAGAACCCAATCAACAAATGGGCTGAGGACCTCAACAGACACTTATCAGATGAGGACTTACAATCAATCAACAAGTACATGAAAAAATGCTCACCATCTCCAGCAGTCAGAGAAATGCAAATCGAAAGCACCCTAAGATACCATCTCACTCCAGTAAGATTGGCAGCCATTATGAAGTCAAACAACAAGTTCTGGCAATGATGTGGGGAAACAGGTACACTTCTACATTGCTGGTGGGACTGCAAATTGGTGCAGCCAATTTGGAAAGCAGTATGAAAATTTCTTGGAAAGCTGGGAATGGAACCACCATTTGACCCAGCTATTCCCCTACTCAGTCTATTCACTAAAGACCTAAAAACAGCATGCTACAGGGACACTGCTACATCGATGTTCATAGCAGAACAATTCACAACAGCAAGACTGTGAAACCAACTTAGATAACCTTCAATGAAAGAATGGATAAAATACTGTGGCATTTATACACAATGGAGTATTACTCTGCATTGAAAAATAAAAAAAAATCATAGAATTTGGAGGGAAATGGATGGCATTAGAGCAGATTATGCTAAGTGAAGCTAACCAATCCTTAAAAAACAAATGCCAAATGTCATCTTTGATATAAGGAGAGTAACTAAGAACAGAGGAGAGACGAAGAGCATGACAAGATGATTAACATTAAAGCGGGATGAGAGGTGAAAAGGAAAGGGAGAGAGAAGGAAAATTGCATGGAATTGGAAGGAGACCCTCAGGGTTATACAAAATTACATACAAGAGAAAGTGAGGGGAAAGAGAAAAATAATACAAGGGGGACAAATTTATTACAGTAGAGGGGGTAGAGAGAGAAGAGGGGAGGGGCGGGGAGGGGAGGGGGGATAGTAGAGGATAGGAAAGGCAGCAGAATTCAATAGACACTAGTATGGCAATATGTGAATCAATAGATGTGTAACTGATGTGATTCTGTAATCTGTACACCGGGTAAAAATGGGAGTTTATAGCGCACTTGAATCAAAGTGTGAAATATGTTATAACAACAACTATGTAATGTTTTGAACAACCATAAATAAAAATGAAATAAAACTAACTACGGTGAATAATGCATGCAATCCTAATATTTCTACAGTAACTGACCCAGTTTAACATCAATGCAAGTAGATTCCTATGGGACATGATGTGTACTTTGACCTTCATTTTTATTCAACACTGGTACATTACTATTTCATCAGTTTATGCACATCACAGGATATATATTTCATCCACAATTTAGGAAAGTTATAGGCATTTGTTTCACTTTCAATCAATTCCAGCTTCAGAACACATGGATTCCTCCATATTTCTTGACTGGTCTTTTCATGAGACTTCTTTCCAAACACATTATTTTCGATTTCCATAAACACTTTTGAAACAAAACTCACACACACTTCATGATAAACAATAACCCTAAGATTACCATTATATATGTAACTGGTTGGAGTGAATGATTGTATGTCAATATATGATTTCCTATATATTTTAAGATATCAATTCAATCCATTATTTAAAGAGAAAAAAGTTATATTATTTATTCACACTATGGTCTATTCATGCATTATCTCTGTATTCATTGACACAGGGTACACCACTTGGTACCCACAATACTAATTTATGTGTCCTCAAATATTGCTCCCAGAAATGGTGGAAGAAATACACACATCATATGATCTACATATATATTTGATCACAATAATTTTCTGGGCACAAAATGCAAAGGTCACACTTATGATTGTACCAAATCCTAAATTGAAAGTGAACATGGCTTACTAAAAACATCCATGTCCAGGTTGCCTAATGCTTTCAAATGTCATTCCTATTGGTGACTACATATTTGTTTCTTCCTAAGATTATGTATTCAATCTCAACCCTGTTGAAAATGTCTAATCCTATCACTCACTATATAATTGCCTCATTTCGTAATGTCTCTATTGATATTTTCCTTCCTACATATTTTCCCCAGTTAATCATTGTGACTGACTCTTCACATGTGCTGACATTTATATTCACTCTATAACCGAAACCCTAATGCTACAGAACTTTTTGTCCAATTTTTATACTCACTCATTTTTTATAAACCTACCGACTATCTTCCTAATCCCACCGACTATCTCAATTTGAGTGGATGTTCTCTTCTAAAATCAAACATCCAAGGTATAAGGTCCTATGCCATTGAGTATCAATTTATCTGAGACATCTGTGTAGAACGTAATTAAAAGCTAAGTATCCCAATCAAGGGCCTAATGCCCTTCTGGGCTTCAAATCTTACCAACATTTCTGTTTTCATACTTATATTTCACCTCTATAATCTTATAAATATCACAGGTTCCCAATACTATTAATCATCCTGCAGAAGGATTCGTAATCCAAATCAAACATGTTAATAACCCTAACCATACACTCTTCCCTCAACCTAACTTTACAGAAGAGCAGGGACAGAGTTCGTCTTACAATACAGGAATGTAGGGGATCTGCCTCCTGCTGAGAACCTCAAAGGTCCATGCAGGTTTGATCCCTGGAGAAGATTAGGCAGCTATGAAGGACCTGAGAGAGAAAAAGTTATCTTCCATCTCAAACAACCTTTCCAAGATGAAGGGTTTTGTCTGAATAAGCCTCTCTCTTCTTAATGTAGAGAAGATGGACCATACCAGGCATGTGTGGAGAGCTGTTCCTGGGTGCCTATGGTTGATATACCATTCTAACTTTTGAAAGTGTCACAGGAAGTAAGGGCTGCCTCCATCTCATAGTACTATTGGAAGCAACTGTTAGGACAAAGTGGTTGCCAAGGCAGTGACCTCATTAAATTCCTGAAGAGATTAATCTCACCTCACTTCCTTGGTGATGAAACTCTCTGAACTTGGGATCCGGGAAGCCAGGCACGCAGAGCCAGTCCCATTCCCAGTCCCAGTGGTCTCACTTGTTTGGATTTAACAAGGACAGAGTCAGTCTTTCTGAGTACCTACTGATGTGAGGATGGACAAATGTCAGGAAAGCTCTGAAGAGAGGCCTTTCCTGAGAAAGCAGGTAGTGGCTCACAGCTGGCTAGTGACAACTTCACAGATTGGGCCAATGAGACCATATCTGACACAGGACAGGCGATTTCATCAGAACATAGTATGGCCCACCAGTCAGAGGACACTCCTGATAGTCACAGACCTACTTGGGGGAAGGAGCTGCCTTTGTGTGTGTGGGTGTAGGTTTGAGGTTTTGTCTCATGTTCTGAGAATAGGTAGGAAAGGCAGTTTATTTGTTTTGGAGTGAACTGTTTCTGGTAAGTCGTTTGACAAGGCCAGTGTCTCTATGTCTGTGTATCCCACTGTGTCCGGGGTTTTAGACATTAGAAAAGAGAATGAATCATTGTATGTGTCCTGACTAGTAGAAAGCTTCCCAAGATTCATCTTGCCCAATTTATGAATGGACTGTGGCTTGACTTATGCGTGGGCAACTCCTACAATCTTGCTAAGTTCCTGTTTTCTTCCTGAATCCTGGCCAATTTCCCAGAATAGGCTCATTTTTTTGTGTCCAAAATATGTACCACCTCCAAGCTCTGAGACTTGGCCATGTACTGGATAGCTGAAGGGAATGGGAGAATCTCAGAAAACTCAGATATGAGTGTGACCAAAAAATTCTAATGGAGAAACCCTGCTTTGGGCCTTTTGCTTACCAATTGTTCTGTTGCCCTGAATGTCCGGAACATCTTTGCCTCAGGCCACACCTTTGTAGAGCCAAAAGAAATAGTTTTCAAACAGAAATGAAAGGGCATCACCTCTGGCTCTTTGCTTAATTGCTTTGGAAAAGGATGTGTCTGAATCAGCTTTTTGGCCCTGTGTGAGGCTGCGGCTTAGATTTTTATCACCTGATGGATCTAAAGAAAGATCCCATGTGTGCATCCAAAACCAAAATGGACAAAAGAGCATTCATTTTTGATGAAGTCTCTCACATTCCTCTGTAAGGTTCCTGACCTTCATCAAGTGAGAATAGTGATCATTTGGTTCAAATGTGTTCCTCAAAACCCTGCAGAGGATAGCCCATAAGTGCTTGATTTTTCTCATGACTCCAAATCACATAAAGACTCTAAGCCCCACAGTCAGTAGGCTTCAAATTGGAGAAGCAGTGCCATCTTAATGGCCGGCCAATTTGATCACTCCTGGTTCACTGGAAGGATGTCCAGGCCACCCTGATTTTAGGCAAATGAGGGGCAAGGGTGGTTATTTTGGACACTGTCTTGGGCCGCACCCCTCATGGAAACCTCCAGCCAGAGGTTATGATGAGTGTGTATTTAGAAAAGATGAGTGACATGTGGGAGTGTTTTGGATTTAATTGTGGATATTTGTGTGGCAGTTGGAAGACATAACTGGGTCTACCTGGGCTTGAACTTTGGTGTGATTCCCCTTAGAGACTGAGTTCAGAATCTGACCTCAGAAAAGTATTGCCATGTATTGTGTTGGGATTAAAGAGGCCATGTATGAGAGTCACCCTTGGAAACTGAGAACTAGCGCCAGAGTGGCTTTGCACAGAGAACTGGGAATCTCAGCCAAGGTATCACATGATTTCATTCGAAAGACTTGGCAGCCATATTTGAGAGTCAAAACACACATGGACCTCACATTGTAGACCTCAATGGGCCTGGCTAAATGTGACCTTTTGTCCACTCTTTGAGAAGCCTTGCCTGTGAGGGTTCTCCAGAGCTTTCATTGAAATAATCTTCCTCTCCATTTAATGGTTCCTGAATAAATTAAAACCCACAGTGCCTCCAACTTCATCCTTGAAAAATTTCTAGATAAATACCGTGAACTTTTTGAAATTCCCACGACTAGGTTGCACTAGAGAACCTTTGGATGTCCTGCTGCTGATCATGGATGTACCTGACAGTGCCTTGCTTGAGTGGGTTTTATGAAAATGGTGTAGAACAGAGGTCCCAGTAAGTTGCAGCCTCCTGAGAAGTGGGCCTAGAGTTGTGGTGGGCAGGAGTGTGATAAAACTTCTGTGTTGGAGCAATTTGGATCTTCCATTGGCTTACAAATGGCTTGTGGCTTACATGGTGCAGCCAGCAGACCCTTATAAGTAAAGGCATCTTGTTATATGGAGAGGATTCAGGGCAATGTTCAGAATCAGGTTGCTATGGACAAGGATGCAATGGGGCAAGCTTTGAGGGATAGAAGATTGGTTGGTGCATTTTTCTGCTGTCCCTGACCCACCACACGTGATAGAACTCCCTCCTGCACTGTGTCCCAGTTGAACTCCTTCTATTTTATGAAGCAAATACCAAACTACCAGTGCAGCAGGAAAAACCCCACAAAAAGTGTAGGAGGGCCAAATGGCTTCACAGTTCAACGGGGAGACACTTAGACCCCAGAGGCCACAGTTTACTTAAAAAGAAAAATATCAGCACTGCTGCCTCATGTTCATTGAAATATCAGAAACAATGTCTTCCAGGTCTCATAGATGCAGACCCAGCTTTGATGGTCTCACTACAAAGAAAGCCAAATCTCCTGAAAACAACATATATTTCAAGTGCCCTATCTCAGAGGCAGTTTCTCAAAAAGCTTTTAGGCCAGCAGAGCTCCATGTTTGTGGAGTGTTTACCCTATCCCTTGCTTTTGGAAACTCCTCTACAACATCCAAGGTTGTGAACTCCTGAGCATTTTCCATTCCAGATATGTGTTCACTGATTTTCTAACTCTTCTCCTCTAATTTTGTCTCACTTGGGGTGAAGGTAATGTGAAGGCATTGTTCTGGATGAGAGTGGGAGGATATTTGTGCAGCATATATATGCATACAAATTGGATTCATTTTCCAATTTTCATTTTGAAATATTGAATCCCTGACACTAACCCATACCTACAAGACTCAGACAACTCATCCTAATATGATAGAGAAAAATAAGCCAAACCTATAGAAATACAAGCAGTTCATTGGAGGCATGTTGTATAGTTGGACTTGAGTTTTGCATTATATAAGGTAAAAGTTATAAATCTAGTCAATTTTTAATCGAAGAAGTTCTCCCTGAGTTTTTAAACTTAAAAAATACGAGAATTCTTGTTTCCCTTTCTCTTTAGCCTATTCACACTTGTATATTTATATGCACATATAGAATCCTACCAGGTATCACACGTACATTTTTGAGGTGGCTGATTGGCATATACAAACTGTGAGAAGAGTTCACTCTTCCTAAACGCTGTTGGAACTGAAAATTCAACCTATAGGGGAGCTTCATAGTAGAAGAACATTATGCATAAATTCATGTTCAGTAAAATAAATATTTTTGCATCTGTGGATGATATATATTTACTGATGAATTTCGATTCGCATATATATTGCTACTATTAAATGTATGTGAGTGTTTTTTTTGTGTGTGTGTGTGTATAATATATCTGTACACTCTGCAGATGTTTCAAAATATAAAATATATGTGTCTAATGTAAACCCTCTAAATTCATTCATGTTCATGTATGTGGATTTATAATCAACTTTTCACAAGATTATAATCAGAAATATTCATCCACCTGAAATACATAATTGTTTCCTAGTACTGAAAACTAACTTCAGTGAATGGGGCATACAAATCCTCATTATTCTACAGAAACGCACCCAGTCTAACATCAATGCAAGTAGACTCCTATGGGACATGATATGTAATTTGACGTTCATATGTATTCAACAATGGTACATTATTATTTCTTCAGTTTTTGCACATTTTAAGTTATACACTTCATCCACAAGTTCACAAATTTATAGGCATTTGTTTCAACTTTAATCACTTCTTGCTTCAGAACACAAGTATTGTCAGGGTTTCTTGACAGGTCTTTTCATGAGACTTCTTTCCAAACACATTATTTTAGATTTCCATAATCACTTTTGAAGCAAAACTCACACACTCTTCATGATAAACCAAAACACTAATATTTCCATGAGATATATAACTGGTTGGAATGAATGATTGTGTATCAATATATGATTTCCTTTAATTTTTCAGATATCAATTCAATTCATTATTTAAAGTTCAAAAAAGTTGTATTATTTAGTCACAGTATGTTCTATTCATGCTTTATCTCTATGTTCATAGACACAGGGTACACCTCTTTGTATCCCCAATTCTAATTTTAAATATTCAATATATTGCTCCCAGAAATGGTGAAAGAAATACTCATGTCACCTCATTATCACAGTAATATTCTGGACAAAAAATGGAAAGGTCACTCTTATGATTGTACCAAAGCCTAAATGGAAAGTGAACATAGATTACTAAAAACATCCATGTCCAGGTTGCCTAATGCTATCAATTGTCAATCCTGTTGGTGACTACATATTTGTTTCCATCTAATTTATATATTCAAACTCAACCCTGTTGAAAATACTAATTCTATCACTCACTTTATACTTTGCCTGATTTTGTAATGATTCTATTGATATCTGCTTTTCTACATATTTTCCCCAGTTCACCATAGTGACTGACTCTTCATATGTACTGACATCTACATTCACTCCATAACGGAAACCCTACTGGTAAAGAACATTTGGTCCAAATCCTATACTCACTCTTCTTCCTAAAGCTATCGACTATCTTCCTAATCCTAACGATTATCACTTTTTGCCTGGATGTTCTCTTCTAAATTCAATCATCATAGGTACAAGGTCCTACTCCCTTGTATATCGAATTATCTGAGACATCTTTGCAGAACATAATTCAAAGCTAAGTATCCCAATCAAGGGGAAAACCCTTCTGGGCTTCAAATCATACCTAGATTTTTGTTTTCATACTTTTATTTCACATCTATATTCTTGTAAATATCACAGGTTCCCAATACCATTATTCATCACACAGAATGATTCATAACCCAAATCAAACCTGTTATTAACCCTAAGCGCACACTGTTCCCTCAATCTCATTTTACAGAAAAGCAGGGACAGAGTGGTTCTTACAATACAGGAAATTATGGGATCTTCCACCTGCTGAGAACCTCAAAGGTCCATGCAGAAATGATACCTGGAGAAGTTGTAGGCAGGTATGAAGGACCTGAGAGAGCAAAAGTCATCTTCCATGGCAAATAACCTGGTCAGGATGAAGGGATGTGTCTGAATCAGCCTCTCTCTTTTTATTGTAGAGAAGATGGACCAAACCAGGCCTGTGTGGAGAGCTGTTCCTGGGTGCCTTTGGTTGATATACCATTCTACCTTGTGAAAGTGTCACAGGAAGTAGGGGAAGCCTCCATCTCATGGGACCCTTGGAAGCAACAGTTAGGACAAAGTGGTTGCCAAGGCAGTGACCTCATTCAGTTCCAAAGAATGTGACATACCTCATTTCCTTGGTGATGGAACTCTCTGAAATTTGTATCCAAGAAGCCAGGCACCCAGAGGCAGTCCCAGTCCCAGTCCCAGTGGGCTCACTTGTTTGGATTTACCAAGGACAGAGTCAGTTTTCTTGGTACCTACTGATGTGAGGATGGCCTAATGCCAGGAGAACTCTAAAGAGGGACCTTTCCTGAGAAAGCAGGTAGTGGCTAACCACTTTTTCCTGACAACTACACAGAGTTGAACAAGGAAACAAGATCTGAGAGAAGACAGGCCATTTCGGGGGAACATAGTATGGCCCGCAGTCAGAGGAAACTCCGGATAGTCACAGACCTACTTAGGGTAAGGAGGTGCCTTTGTGGGAGTGGGTGTGGGTTTGTTGTTTTGTCTCATGTTCTGAGAATAGGTAGGAAAGGCGGTTTGTTTGGTTTGTAGTGGACAGTTTCTAGTAAGTTGTTTGACAAGGCGAGTGTTTCTGTTTCGGTGTATCCCAATGTGTCCGTTGTTGTAGACATTAAAAAGAGAATGCATTAATTGATGTGTCCTGTCTAGTATAAGTCTTCCCATAATTCATCCTGCCCAATATATGAATGGACTGCAGCTTGTCTTATCGATGTGCAACACCTACTATCTTTCTAAGATGCTGTTTTCTTCCTGAATTCTGGCCACTCTCCAGAATAGGCTCATGGTTTTGTGTCCAAAATATGTACCACCTCCAAGCTCTGTGACATGTCCATGTAATGGATAGCTGAAGAGAATGGCGAGCATTTCAGAAAACTCAGATATCAGTGTGACCAGGAAAGTCTCAGTGCAGAAACCCTGCTTTGGGCAATTTGCTTACTAATTGTTGTGTTGCACTGAATGTCAGGAAGGTCTTTGCCTCAGGCCACCCCTTTGTGAAGCCTGAAGAAAACAGTTTTCAAATACAAATGAATGGGCATCACCTGTGGCTTCTGGCTTCATTGCTTTGAGAATGGATGTGTCTGAATCAGCCTCTTGGCCATGTGTTTGGCTGTGACTTAGATTCTCAGCACCTGATGAATCTGAAGAATGATCCCATGCGTGCATCCAAAACCATAAGGGCAAAAAATCATTCATTGTGGATGAAGTCTCTTGCCTTCCTCTGTTAGGTTCCTGAACTCCATCTAGTGAGAATAGGGATTCTTTGAGTCAAATGAGTTCTTCAAATCTCTGCAGAGGTGCTTGGGTTTTCGAATAACTTTAAATCACATAAAGAATCTATTCCTGAAATCAGTATCCTCAAATTGGAGAAACACAGAAGAATTAACGGCAGGCTTATTTGATCATTGCTGGTTCACAGAAACGGTGTCCAGGCCACCCTGACTTTAGGCAAATGAGGGGAAAACGAGCTGATTTTGGACACTGTCTTGGGCTGCGCCCCTCATGGAAACCTCCAGCCAGAGGTTAAGATGAGTTACTATATGGAATAAGATGAGGGCCATGTGGGAGTGTTTTGGTTTTAATTTTGGTCATTTGTGTGGCATTGGAAAAAATGACTGGGTCCACGTGGGCTTGAACTCTGGTGTGATTCCCCTTAGAGACTGGGTTTTAGAACTGAACTCAGAGAAGCATTGCCATGAATTTTGTTAGAATTTCAAGAGGCCACGCATGAAAGTCGCTCTTGGAAATTGAGACCTAGGCCCCGGGTGGATTTCCAAAGAGGCCTGGGAATCTCACCATGGATATCACATGATTTTCTTCTTAAAGACATGGCAGCCATAGTTGAGAGTCAAAACACACATGGACCTCACATTGTAGACCTCAATGGGCCTGGCCTAATGTGACCTTTTGACCACTCTTTGGAAAGCCTTGCCTGTGAGAGTTCTCCAGAGATTTCATTGAAATGAGCTTCATCACCATTTAATGTTTGCTGAATTAATTGAAACCCACAGTGCCTCCAACTTCATGGTTGAAAAATGGCTAGATAAATAACATGAAATTTTTGAAATTTCTATGACCAGGTGGCACTGGAGAAACATTGGATGTCCTGTTGCTGATCATGAGTATACCAGACAGTGCCTTGATTTACGGAGTTTCATGAAAATGGTGTAGAATAGGATGGCAGTAAGTTGGAGCCTGCTGAGTAGTGGGTCTAGAGCAGTGGTGGGGAGGTGTTTGATAAAACATCCGTGGTAGGGCCATGTGGATCTACCATTGGATTCCAAATGGCTTGTAACTGGCATGGTACAGCCAGCAGACCCTTATTTGTAAAACCATCTTGTTATATGCAGAGTTTTCAGAGGAAAATTAAGAATCAGGTTGATATGGACAAGGGGGAAATGGGGCAAGCTGTGAGAGATCGAAGCTTATTTCGTGCATTCTCTAGCAGACCCTGACCCACCACACGTGACAGAACTCCCTCCAGCACTCTGTCCCAGATTAGCTCCTAGTATTTCGTGAAACAAATACCAAACTCACAGTGCAGCAGCAAAAAAACCACAAAAAGTGGAGGAGGACCAAATGGCTTTACAGTCCACACGGGGAGAAACTTAGTCCCCAGTGGCCTCAGTTTACCTACAAAGAGTGGATTCAGCACTGCTTCATCTTGTTCATTCGAAAATAAGAAACCATGTCCTCCAGGTCACATAGATGCAGACCCAGCTTTGATGGTCTCACTACAAAGGAAGACAAATCTCCTGAAAACAACATATATTTCAAGGGCGGAAGCTCAGAGGCAGTTTCTCAAAAAGTTTTTAGGCCAGCAGAGCTCCATATTTGTGGAGTGTTTACCCTGTCCCTTAGTTTTGCAAACTCCTCTACCACCTCCAAGGTTGTGAACTCCTGAGCATTTTACATTCCAGATATCTATTCACTGATTTTGTAACTCTTTTCCTCTAATTGTGTCTTACTTGGGGTGAAGGTAATGTCAAAGCATTCTTCTGGATGAGAGCGGGAGGATATTTGTGCAGCATATATTTACATACACATTGGATTCATTTTCCAATTTTCCATTCGAAATGCTGAATTCCTGACACTAAGCCATACCTAGTAGACTCAGACTATTCATCCTAATATAATGGGGAAAATTAACCCAACACAATAGAAATACAAGCACTTCAGAGGAGACATGTTGTATAGTTGGACTTGACATTTGCATTATATAAGGTAGGAGTTATAAATGTATTCAAATTTTAATGGACATATTCTCCATGTGTTTTTAAACTTAACAAATATGTGAATTCTTGTTTCCCTTTTCTTTAGCCTATTCACACATGTATATATATATGCATATATAGAATCCTAGCAGGTATCACATGTACATTTTGTGAGGTGGCTTTCTTAGCAGATACAAATTGTGAGAAGAGTTCACTCCTCCTAAATGCTGTTTGAAATAAAAATTCAACCTATAGGAGACCGTCCTAGTGGAACAACGTTATACATAAAGTCATATTCAGTAAAATAAATATTTTTGCATTTCTGGATGACATATATTTACTGATGAATTTCGATTGGCATTTATATTGGTACTTTTTAATGTCTGTGAGTGTTGTGTGTGTGTGTGTGTGTGTGTGTGTGTGTGTGTATATATAGATATAGATATAGATATACTCTCCAAATTTTTCAAAATATGAAATATATGTGTCTAATATACACTCTCTAAATTCATTCTTGTTCATGTATGTGGATTTATAATCAACTTTTCACAAGATTATAATCAGTAATATTCATGCACCTGAAATACATATTTGTTTCCTAGTACTGAAAACTAACTTCAGTGAATGGTGCATACAAATCCTAATTATTCTACAGTAACTGACCCAGTCTAACATCAATGCAAGTAGACTCCTATGGGACATGATATGTAATTTGTCATTCATTTGTATTCGACACTGCTACATTATTGTTTCTTCAGTTTTTGCACATCATAGGATATACATTTCACCCACAAGTTCACAAATTAATAGGCATTTGTTTCAACTTTAATCACTTCTTGCTTCAGAACACATGTATTGTCAGGGTTTCTTGACTGGTCTTTTCATGAGACTTCTTACCAAACACATTATTTTGAATTTCCATAATCATTTTGAAGCAAAAATCACAAACTCTTCATGATAAAAGAAAACACTAATATTTCCATTAGATAAATAACTGGTTGAAATTAATGATTGTATATCAATATACGATTTCCTTTAATTTTTCAGATATCAGTTCAATTCATTATTTAAAGTTCAAAAAAGTTATATTATTTATTCACAGTATGGTCTATTCATGCTTTTTCTCTATGTTCATACAAACAGGGTACACCTCTTTGAACAACCAATTCTAATTTTACATCTTCAATATATTGCTCCCAGAAATGGTGAAAGAAATACTCATGTCACCTCATTATCACAGTAATATTCTGGACAAAAAATGGAAAGGTCACACTTATGATTGTACCAAAGCCTAAATTGAAAGTGAACATGGATTTCTAAAAACATCTATGTCCAGGTTGCCTAATGCTGTCAATTGTCAATTCTATTGGTGACTACATATTTGTTTTTTCCTAATTTATATATTCAAACTCAACCCTGTTGAAAATGTCTAATTCTATCACTCACTTTATACTTTGCCTCATTTCGTAATGTTTCTATTGATATCGGCTTTTCTACATATTTTCCCCAGTTCAACATACTGACTGACTCTTCATATGTGTTGACATTTACATTCACTCTATAACCGAAAGTCTATTGCTAAAGAACTTTTGGTCCAAATCCTATACTCACTCTTCTTCCTAAACCTACCGACTATCTTCCTAATCCTACTGAATATCCCTTTTTGACTGGGTGTTCTCTTCTAAATTCAATCATCCAATTTACAAGGTCCTATGCCATTGTATATCGAATTATCTGAGACAACTTTGCAGAACATAATTCAAAGCTAAGTATCCCAATCAAGGGCAACACTATTCTGGGCTTCAAATCATACCTTGATTTCTGTTTTCATACTTATATTTCAACTCTATATTCTTGTAAATATTGCATGTTTCCAATACCATTAGTCATCGCACAGAATCATTCCTAACTCAAATGAAACCTGTTTTTAACCCCAAGTATACACTGTTCCCTCAATCAATTTACAGAAGAGCAGGGACAGAGTGGATCTTACAATACAGGAAAGTTGGGGGCCTTCCACCTGATGAGAACCTCAAATGTCCATGCACAAATGATACCTGGAGAAGTTGTAGGCAGGTATGAAGCACCAGAGAGAGCAAAAGTCCTCTTCCATGGAAAAGAACCTGGTCAGGATGAAGGGATGTGTCTGAATCTGCCTCTCTCTTCTTATTTTAGAGATGATGGACCAAACCAGGCGTGATTGGAGAGCTGTTCCCGGGTGCCAATGGTTGATATACATTCTACCTTATGAAAGTGTCACAGGAAGTAGGGGCAACCTCCATCTTATGTTACCCTTGGAAGCAACTGTTTGGACAAAGTGGGTGCCAAGGCAGGGACCTCATTAAGTTAAAAAGAATGTGACATACCTCATTTCCTTGGTGATGGAACTCTCTGAACTTGGTATCCAAGAAGCCAGGCACCCAGAGGCAGTCCAAGTCCCAGTCCCAGTGGGCTCACTTGTTTGGATTTACCAAGGACAGAGTCAGTTTTCTTGGTACCTAATGATGTGAGGATGGCCAAATGCCAGGAGAGCTGTGAAGATGGATTTTTCCTGAGAAAACAGGTAGTGTCTAACCACTTTTTCCTGACATCTTCACAGAGTTGGTCAATGAAACAAGATCTGAGAGAAGACAGTCCATTTTGGGGGAACATAGTATGGCCCACTGGTCAGAGGACACTCCGGATAGTCACAGACCTACTTGGGGGAAGGAGGTGCCTTTGTGGGAGTGGGTGTGGGTTTGTTGTTTTGTCTCATGTTCTGAGAATAGATAGGAAAGTAGGTTTGTTTGGTTTGGAATGGACAGTTTCTAGTAACTCATTTGACACGGCGAGTTTTTCTGTTTCTGTGTATCCCCTGTGTTCGTTGTTGTAGACATTAGAAAAGAGAATGCATTAATGGGTGTGTCCTGTCTAGTATAAATCTTCCCATAATTCATCCTGCCCAATATATGAAAAAACTGCAGCTTGTCTTATCGATGTGCAACACCTGCTATCTTTCTAAGTTGTTGTTTTCTTTCTGAATTCTGGACACTTTCCAGAATAGGCTCATGGATTTGTGTCCAAAATATGTACCACCTCCAAGCTCTGTGACATGGCCATGTACTGGATAGCTGAAGAGAATGGCGAGAATCTCAGACAACTCAGATATCAGCGTGACCAGGAAAGTCTCAGTGCAGAAACCCTGCTTTGGGCCTTTTGCTTACTTATTGTTTTGTTGCACTCAATGTCAGGAAGGTCTTTGCCTCAGGCCACTCCTTTGTGAAGCCTGAAGAAAACAGTTTTCAAATGGAAATGAATGGGCTTCACCTGTGGCTCTTTGCTTAATTGCTTTGGAAAGGGATGTGTCTTTATCAGCCTCTTGGACTTGTGTGTGGCTGTGACTTAGATTCACAGAACCTGATGGATCTTAAGAATGATCCCATGTGAGCTTCCAAAACCAAAATGGCAAAAATACCATTCATTATGGATGAAGTCTCTTTCCTTCCTCTGTTAGGTTCCTGCACTCCATCAAATGAGAATAGGGATTCTTTGGGTCAAATGAGTTCTTCAAAGCCCTGCAGAGGTGCTTGTGTTTTCGCATGACTCGAAATCACCTAAAGAATCGATACCTAAATTCAGTAGGCATCAAATTGGAGAAACACAGAAGTATTAACGGCAGGCTTATTTGTTCAATCCTGGTTCACAGAAACGGTGTCCAGGCTACCCTGACTTTAGGCAAATGAGGGACAAACGAGCTGATTTTGGACACTGTCTTTGGCTGTGCCCCTCATGGAAACCTCCAGCCAGAGGTTAAGATGATTGACTATATGGAATAAGATGAGGGCCATGTGGGAGTGTTTTGATTTTAATTTTGATCATTTGTGTGGCATTGGAAAAAATGACTGGGTCCACGTGGGCTTGAACTCTGGTGTGATTCCCCTTAGAGACTGGGATTTGAAACTGAACTCAGAGAAGCATTGGCATGAATTTTGTTGGGATTTTAAGAGGCCATGCATGAAAGTCGCTCTTGGAAACTGAGACCTAGGCCCCGGTGGATTTCCACAGAGGCCTGGGAATCTCAGCAAGGATATCACATTATATAATTCTTAAAGAAATGGCAGCCATAGTTTAGAGTCAAAACACACATGGACCTCACATTGTAGACCTCAATGGGCCTGGCCTAAAGTGACCATTGTTCACTCTTTGGGAAGCCTTGCCTGTGAGGGTTCTCCAGAGATTTCATTGAAATGAGCTTCCTCACCATTTAATGTTTGCTGAATGAATTGAAACCCACAGTGCCTCCAACTTCATGCTTGAAAAATGGCTAAATAAATACCATGAAATTTTTGAAATTCCAATGACCAGGTGGCACTGGAGAAACTTTGGATGTCCTGTTGCCGATCATGAGTATACCAGACAGTGCCTTGATTTACTGAGTTTCATAAAAATGGTGTAGAACAGAGATGCCAGTAAGTTGGAGTCTGCTGAGGAGTGGGTCTAGAGCAGTGGTGGAGAGGTGTTTGATAAAACATCCATGGTAGTGCCATGTGGATCTACCATTG
The DNA here is from genome assembly GCF_048772815.1 of Callospermophilus lateralis. Taxonomy (NCBI): domain Eukaryota; kingdom Metazoa; phylum Chordata; class Mammalia; order Rodentia; family Sciuridae; genus Callospermophilus; species Callospermophilus lateralis. The sequence goes on from NW_027512952.1 coordinate 197,348, forward strand.
GATTCCAAATGGCTTGTAACTGATATGGTGCAGCCAGCAGACCCTTATATGTAAAGGCATCTTGTTATATGGAGAGTTTTCAGAGGAAAATTAAGAATCAGGTTGATATGGACATGGAGTCAATTGGGCAAGCTGTGAGAGATAGAAGCCTAGTTGGTGCATTCTCTTGCAGACCCTGACCCACCACACGTGACAGAACTCCCTCCAGCACTGTGTCCCAGTTTAGTTCCTAGTATTTCGGGAAACAAATACCAAACTCACAGTGCAGCAGCAAAAACACCACAAAAAGTGGAGGAGGACCAAATGGCTTCAGTGTCCACACGGGGAGACACTTAGTACCCAGTGGTCTCAGTTTACCTACAAAGAGAGGATTCAGCACTGCTTCATCTTGTTCATTGGAAAATAAGAAACCATGTCCTCCAGGTCACATAGATGCAGACCCAGCTTTGATGGTCTCACTACAAAGGAAGCCAAATCTCATGAAAACAACATATATTTCAAGTACAGAAGCTCAGAGGCAGTTTCTCAAAAAGTTTTTAGGCCAGCAGAGCTCCATGTTTGTGGAGTGTTTACCCTGTCCCTTAGTTTTGCAAACTCCTCTACCACCTCCAAGGTTGTGAACTCCTGATCATTTTCCATTCCAGGTATGTATTCACTGATTTTGTAACTCTTCTCCTATAATTGTGTCTTACTTGGGGTGAAGGTAATGTCAAAGCATTGTTCTGGATGAGAACGGGAGGATATTTGTGCAGCATATATTTACATACACATTGGATTCATTTTCCAATTTTCCATTTGAAATGCTGAATTCCTGTCACTAAGCCATACCTAGTAGACTCAGACTAATCATCCTAATATAATGGGGAAAATTAACCCAACACAATAGAAATACAAGCACTTCAGAGGAGACATGTTGTATAGTTGGACTTGACATTTGCATTATATAAGGTAGGAGTTATAAATGTATTCAAATTTTAATGGACATATTCTCCATGTGTTTTTAAACTTAACAAATATGTGAATTCTTGTTTCCCTTTTCTTTAGCCTATTCACACATGTATATATATATGCATATATAGAATCCTAGCAGGTATCACACGTACATTTTTGTGAGGTGGCTGTCTTGGCAGATACAAATTGTGAGAAGAGTTCACTCCTCCTAAATGCTGTTGGAAATGAAAATTCAACCTATAGGAGAGCGTCCTAGTAAAACAACATTATACATAAACTCATGTTCAGCAAAATAAATATTTTTGCATCTGTGGATCATATATATTTACTGATCAATTTCGATTGGCATTTATATTGGTATTTTTTAATGTCTGTGAGTGTTGTGTGTGTGTGTGTGTGTGTGTGTGTGTGTGTGGATATAGATATAGATATAGATATAGATATAGATATAGATATAGATATACTCTCCAAATTTTTCAAAATATGAAATATATGTGTCTAATATACACTCTCTAAATTCATTCTTGTTCATGTATGTGGATTTATAATCAACTTTTCACAAGATAATAATCAGAAATATTCATCCACCTGAAATATATATTTGTTTCCTAGTACTGAAAACTAACTTCAGTGAATGGTGCATACATATCCTAATTATTCTACAGTAACCGACCCAGTATAACATCAATGCAAGTAGACTCCTATGGGACATGATATGTAATTTGTCATTCATTTGTATTCGACACTGGTACATTATTGTTTCTTCAGTTTTTGCAAATCATAGGATATACATTTCATCCACAAGTTCACAAATTAATAGGCATTTGTTTCAACTTTAATCACTTCTTGCTTCAGAACACATGTATTGTCAGGGTTTCTTGAATGGTCTTTTCATGAGACTTCTTTCCAAACACATTATTTTGAATTTCCATAGTCATTTTGAAGCAAAACTCACACACTCTTCATGATAAACCAAAACACTAATATTTCGTTTAGATATATAACTGGTTGGAATGAATGATTGTATATCAATATACGATTTCCTTTAATTTTTCAGATATCAGTTCAATTCATTATTTAAAGTTCAAAAAAGTTATATTATTTATTCACAGTATTGTCTATTCATGCTTTTTCTCTATGTTCATAGAAACAGGGTACACCTCTTTGTACCCCCGATTCTGATTTTACATCTTCAATATATTGCTCCCAGAAATGGTGAAAGAATTACTCATGTCACCTCATTATCACAGTAATATTCTGGACAAAAAATGGAAAGGTCACACTTATGATTGTACCAAATCCTAAATGGAAAGTGAACATGGATTTCTAAAAACATCCATGTCCAGGATGCCTAATGCTGTCAATTGTCAATCCTATTGGTGACTACATTTTTGTTTTTTTCTAACTTATATATTCAAACTCAATCCTGTTGAAAATGTCTAATTCTATCACTCACTTTATACTTTGCCTATTTTCGTAATGTTTCTATTGATCTCTGCTTTTCTACATATTTTCCCCAGTTCAACATAGTGACTGACTCTTCATATGTGCTGACATTTACATTCACTCTATAACCGAAAGTCTATTGCTAAAGAACTTTTGGTCCAAATCCTATACTCACTCTTCTTCCTAAACCTACCAACTATCTTCCTAATCCTACTGAATATCCCTTTTTGACTGGGTGCTCTCTTTTAAATTCAATCATCCAATTTACAAGGTCCTATGCCATTGTATATCGAATTATCTGAGACATCTTTGCAGAACATAATTCAAAGCTAAGTATCCCAATCAAGGGCAGAACCCTTATGGGCTTCAAATCATACCTAGATTTCTGTTTTCATACTTATATTTCACATCTATATTTTGTAAGCATTGCAGGTTCCCAATACCATTATTCATTGCACAGAATCATTCGTAACCCATATCAAACCTGTTTTTAACCCCAATTATACACTGGTCCCTCAATCATCTTACAGAAGAGCAGGGACAGAGTGGTTCTTACAATACAGGAAAGTTGGGGATATTCCACCTGATGAGAACCTCAAAGGTCCATGCAGAAATGATACCTGGAGAAGTTGTAGGCAGGTATGAAGGACCTGAGAGAGCAAAAGTCATCTTCCATGGCAAATATCTTGGTCAGAAAGAAGGGATGTGTCTGAATCAGCCTCTCTCTTCTTATTGTAGAGAAGATGGACCAAACCAGGCCTGTGTGGAGAGCTGTTCCTGGGTGCCTATGGTTGATATACCATTCTCCCTTGTGAAAGTGTCACAGGAAGTAGGGGAAGCCTCCATCTCATGGGACCCTTGGAAGCAACAGTTAGGACAATGTGGTTGCCAAGGAAGTGACTCATTCAGTTCCAAAGAAAGTGACATATCTCATTTCCTTGGTGATGGAACTCTCTGAAATTTGTATCCAAGAGGCCAGGCACCCAGAGGCAGTCCCAGTCCCAGTTCCAGTGGGCTCACTTGTTTGGATTTACCAAGGACAGAGTCAGTTTTCTTCGTACCTACTGATGTGAGGATGGCCTAATGCCAAGAGAACTCTGAAGATTGACCTTTCCTGAGAAAGCAGGTAGTGGCTCACCACTTTTTCCTGAAAACTACAAAGAGTTGAACAAGGAAACAAGATCTGAGAGAAGACAGGACATTTCGGGGGAACATAGTATGGCCCGCAGTCAGAGGAAACTCCGGATAGTCACAGACCTATTTGGGGGAAGGAGGTGCCTTTGTGGGAGTGGGTGTGGGTTTGTTGTTTTGTCTCATGTTCTGAGAATAGGTAGGAAAGGCTGTTTGTTTGGTTTGGAGTGGACAGTTTCTAGTAAGTTGTTTGATCAGGCGAGTGTTTCTGTTTCGGTGTATCCTAATGTGTCCGTTGTTGTAAACATTAAAAAGAGAATGCATTAATGGAGGTGTCCTGTCTAGTATAAATCTTCCCATAATTCATCCTGCCCAATATATGAATGGACTGCAGCTTGTCTTATCGATGTGCAACACCTGCTATCTTTCTACGTTGCTGTTTTCTTTTTGAATTCTAGCCACTCTCCAGAATAGGCTCATGGTTTTGTGTCCAAAATATGTACCACCTCCAAGCTCTGTGACATGGCCATGTACTGGATAGCTGAAGAGAATGGCGAGCATCTCAGAAAACTCAGATATCAGTGTGACCAGGAAAGTCTCAGTGCAGAAACCCTGCTTTGGGCCTTTTGCTGACTTATTGTTGTGTTGCACTGAATGTCAGGAAGGTCTTTGCATCAGGCCAGCCCTTTGTGAAGCCTGAAGAAAGCAGTTTTCAAATGGAAATGAATGGGCATCACCTGTGGCTTCTGGCTTCATTGCTTTGGGAAAGGATGTGTCTGAATCAGCCTCTTGGCCATGTGTGTGGCTGTGACTTAGATTCTCAGCACCTGATGAATCTAAAAATGATCCCCTGCGTGCATCCAAAACCATAAGGGCAAAAAAATCTTTCATTGTGGATGAATTCTCTTGCCTTCCTCTGTTAAAATCGTGAACTCCATAAGTGAGAATAGGGATTCTTTGGGTCAAATGAGTTCTTCAAATCTCTGCAGAGGTGCTTGGGTTTTCGAATAACTTTAAATCACATAAAGAATGTATTCCTGAAATCAGTAGGCCTCAAATTGGAGAAACACAGAAGAATTAACGGCAGGCTTCTTTGATCATTCCTGGATCACAGAAACGGTGTCCAGGCCACCCTGACTTTAGGCAAATGAGGGGCAAACGAGCTGATTTTGGACACTGTCTTGGGCTGCGCCCCTCATGGAAACCTCCAGCCAGAGGTTAAGATGAGTTACTATATGGAATAAGATGAGGGCCATGTGGGAGTGTTTCGGTTTTAATTTTGGTCATTTGTGTGACAGTTGGAAGAAATGACTGTGTCCACGTGGGCTTGAACTCTGGTGTGATTCCCCTTAGAGACTGGGTTTTGGAACTGAACTCAGAGAAGCATTGCCATGAATTTTGTTGGGATTTTAAGAGGCCACGCATGAAAGTCACTCTTGGAAACTGAGACCTAGGCCCCGGGTGGATTTCCACAGAGGCCTGGGAAACTCAAATGATTTTATTCTTAAAGAAATGGCAGCCATAGTTGAGAGTCAAAACACACATGGACCTCACATTGTAGACCTCAATGGGCCTGGCCTAATGTGACCTTTTGTCCACTCTTTGGGAAGCCTTGCCTTTTAGAGATCTCCAGAGATTTCATTGAAATGAGCTTCCTCACCATTTAATGTTTGCTGCATGAATTGAAACCCACAGTGCCTCCAACTTCATGCTTGAAAAATGGCTAGATAAATACCATGAAATTTTTGAAATTCCTATGACCAGGTGGCACTGGAGAAACATTGGATGTCCTGTTGCTGATTATGAGTATACCAGACAGTGCCTTGATTTACTGAGTTTCATGAAAATGGTGTAGAACAGAGATGCCAGTAAGTTGGAGCCTGCTGAGTAGTGGGTCTAGAGCAGTGGTGGGGAGGTGTTTGATAAAACATCCGTGGTAGGGCCATGTGGATCTACCATTGGATTCCAAAGGGCTTGTAACTGACATGGTGCAGCCAGCAGACCCTTATATGTAAAGGCATCTTGTTATATGGAGAGTCTTCAGAGGAAAATGAAGAATCAGGTTGATATGGACAAGGGGGCAATGGGCCAAGCTGTGAGAGATAGAAGCCTAGTTGGTGCATTCCCTTGCAGACCCTGACCAACCACACGTGACACAACTCCCTCCAGCACTGTATCCCAGTTTAGCTCCTAGTATTTCGTGAAACAAATACCAAACTCACAGTGCAGCAGGAAAAACACCACAAAAAGTGGAGGAGGACCAAATGGCTTCACAGTCCACACGGGGAGACACTTAGTCTCCAGTGGCATCAGTTAACCTACAAAGAGAGGATTCAGCACTGCTTCATCTAGTTCTTTGGAAAATAAGAAACCATGTCCTCCAGGTCACATAGATGCAGACCCAGCTCTCATAGTCTCACTACAAAGGAAGCCAAATCTCCTGAAAACAACATATATTTCAAGTGCGGAATCTCAGAGGAGTTTCTCAAAAAGTTTTTAGGCCAGCAGAGCTCCATGTTTGTGGAGTGTTTACCCTGTCCCTTAGTTTTGGAAACTTTTCTACCACCTCCAAGGTTGTGAACTGCTGAGCATTTTCCATTCCAGATATGTATTCACTGATTTTGTAACTCCTCTCCTCTAATTGTGTCTTACTTGGGGTGAAGGTGATGTCAAGGCATTCTTCTGGATGAGAGCGGGAGGAAATTGTGCAGCATATATTTACATACGCATTGGATTCATTTTCAAATTTTCCATTCGAAGTACTGAATCCCTGACATTAACCCATACCTGGTAGACTTAGACAGTTCATCCTAATATAATGGGGAAAATTAACCCAACACAATAGAAATACAAGCACTTCAGAGGAGACATGTTGTATAGGTGGACTTGACATTTGTATTATATAAGGTAGGAGTTATAAATCTAGTCAAATTTTAATTGAAATATTCTCCATGTGTTTTTAAACTTAACAAATATGTGAATTCTTGTTTCCCTTTTCTGTAGCCTATTCACACATGTATATTTATATGCATATATAGAATCCTACCAGGTATCACATGTACATTTTTGTGAGGTGGCTGTCTTGGCAGATACAAATTGTGAGAAGAGTTCACTCCTCCTAAATGCTGTTGGAAATGAAAATTCAACCTATAGGAGAGCGTCCTAGTACAACAACATTATACATAAACTCATGTTCAGTAAAATAAATATGTTTGCATCTGTGGATGATATATATATACTGATGAATTTCGATTGGTATTTATATTGGTACTTTTTAATGTCTGTGAGTGTTGTGTGTGTGTGTGTGTGTGTGTGTGCACGTGTGTGTGTGTGTATATATATATATATATATATATATATATAAATAGATAGATATATATACATATATATATATAGATCTAGATATAGATATAGATATACTCTCCAAATTTTTCAAAATATGGAATATATGTGTCTAATATACACTCTCTAAATTCATTCATGTTCATGTATGTGGATTTGTAATCAACTTTTCACAAGATTATAATCATAAATATTCATCCACTTGAAATACATATTTGTTTCCTAGTACTGAAAACTAACTTCAGTGAATTGTGCATACAAATCCTAATTATTCTACAGTAACTGACCCAGTCTAACATCAATGCAAGTAGACTCCTATGGGACATGATATGTAATTTGTCATTCATTTGTATTCGACACTGCTACATTATTGTTTCCTCAGTTTTTGCACATCATAGGATATACATTTCATCCACAAGTTCACAAATTAACAGGCATTTGTTTCAACTTTAATCACTTCTTGCTTCAGAACACATGAATTGTCAGGGTTTCTTGAATGGTCTTTTCATGAGACTTCTTTCCAAACACATTATTTTGAATTTCCATAATCATTTTGAAGCAAAACTCACACACTCTTTATGATAAACCAAAACATTAATATTTCCATTAGATATATAACTGGTTGGAATGAATGATTGTATATCAATATACGACTTCCTTTAATTTTTCAGATATCAGTTCAATTCATTATTTAAAGTTCAAAAAAGTTATATTATTTATTCACAGTATGGTCTATTCATGCTTTTTCTCTATGTTCATAGAAACAGGGTACACCTCTTTCTACCCCAGATTCTATTTTACATCTTCAATATATTGCTCCCAGAAATGGTGAAAGAATTACTCATGTCACCTCATTATCACAGTAATATTCTGGACAAAAAATGGAAAGGTCACACTAATGATTGTACCAAAGCCTAAATGGAAAGTGAACATGGATTTCTAAAAACATCCATTTCCAGGTTGCCTAATGCTGTCAATTGTCAAACCTATTGGTGACTACATTTTTGTTTTTTCCTAGTTTATATATTCAAACTCAACCCTGTTGAAAATGTCTAATTCTATCACTCACTTTATACTTTGCCTGATTTCGTAATGTTTCTATTGATATCTGCTTTTCTACATATTTTCCCCAGTTCAACATAGTGACTGACTCTTCATATGTGCTGAAATATACTTTCACTCTATAACTGAAAGTCTATTGCTAAAGAACTTTTGGTCCAAATCCTATACTCACTCTTCTTCCGAAACCTACTGACTATCTTCCTAATCCTACTGAATATCCGTTTTTGACTAGATGTTCTCTTCTAAATTCAATCATCCAATGTACAAGGTCCTATGCCATTGTATATCAAATTATCTGAGACAAATTTGCAGAACATAATTCAAAGTTCAGTATCCCAATCAAGGGCAGAACCCTTCTGGGCTTCAAATCATACCTAGATTTCTGTTTTCATACTTATATTTCACCTCAATATTCTTGTAAATATTTCAGGTTCCCAATACCATTATTCATCGCACAGAGTCATACATAACCAAAATCAAACCTGTTTTTAACCCCCAGTATACACTGTTCCCTCAATCATTTTACAGAAGAGCAGGGACAGAGTGGTTCTTACAATACAGGAGAGTTGGGGACCTTCCACATTAAGAGAACCTCAAATGTCCATGCACAAATCATACCTGGAGAAGTTGTAAGCAGGTATGAAGCACCTGAGAGAGCAAAAGTCATCTTCCATGGCAAACAACCTGGTCAGGATGAAGGGATGTGTCTGAATCGGCCTCTCTCTTCTTATTGTAGAGAACATGGACCAAACCAGGCCTGGGTGGAGAGCTGTTCCAGGGTGCCAATGGTTGATATACATTCTACCTTATGAAAGTGTCAGAGGAAGTAGGGGCAAACTCCATCTTATGTTACCCTTGGAAGCAACTGTTAGGACAAAGTGGTTGCCAAGGCAGTGACCTCATTCAGTTCCAAAGAATGTGACATACCACAGTTCCTTGGTGATGGAACTCTCTTAACTTGGTATCCAAGAAGCCAGGCAGCCAGAGGCAGTCCCAGTCCCAGTCCCAGTGGGCTCACTTGTTTGGATTTACCAAGGACAGAGTCAGTTTTCTTGGTACCTAATGATGTGAGGAAGGCCAAATGCCAGGAGAGCTCTGAAGATGGACCTTTCCTGAGAAAACAGGTAGTGGCTAACCACTTTTTCCTGACTTCTTCACAGAGTTGTTCAAGGAAACAAGATCGGAGAGAAGACAGGACATTTCGGGAAAACATAGTATGGCCCACCAGTCAGAGGACACCCCAGATAGTCACAGACCTACTTGGGGGAAGGAGGTGCCTTTGTGGGAGTGCGTGTGGGTTTGTTGTTTTGTCTCATGTTCTGAGAATAGATAGGAAAGTAGGTTTGTTTGGTTTGGAGTGGACAGTTTCTAGTAAGTCATTTGACACGGCGAGGGTTTCTGTTTCTGTGTATTCCACTGTGTCCATTGTTGTAGACATTAGAAAAGAGAATGCATTAATGGATGTGTCCTGTCTAGTATAAATCATCCCATAATTCATCCTGCCAATATATAAATGGACTGCAGCTTGTCTTATCGATGTGCAACATCTGCTATCTTTCTAAGTTGTTGTTTTCTTCCCGAATTCTGGCCACTCTCGAGAATAGGCTCATGGATTTGTGTCCAAAATGGTACCACCTCCAAGCTCTGTGACATGGCCACGTACTGGATAGCTGAAGAGAATGGCGAGCATCTCAGAAAACTCAGATATCAGTGTGACCAGGAAAGTCTCAGTGCAGAAACCCTGCTTTGGGCCTTTTGCTGACTTATTGTTGTGTTGCACTGAATGTCAGGAAGGTCTTTGCCTCATGCCAGCCCTTTGTGAAGCCTGAAGAAAACAGTTTTCAAATGGAAATGAATGGGCATCACCTGTGGCTTCTGGCTTCATTGCTTTGGGAAAGGATGTGTCTGAATCAGCCTCTTGGCCATGTGTGTGGCTGTGACTTAGATTCTCAGCACCTGATGAATCTAAAAATGATCCCCTGCGTGCATCCAAAACCATAAGGGCAAAAAATCTTTCATTGTGGATGAATTCTCTTGCCTTCCTCTGTTAAAATCGTGAACTCCATAAGTGAGAATAGGGATTCTTTGGGTCAAATGAGTTCTTCAAATCTCTGCAGAGGTGCTTGGGTTTTCGAATAACTTTAAATCACATAAAGAATGTATTCCTGAAATCAGTAGGCCTCAAATTGGAGAAACACAGAAGAATTAACGGCAGGCTTCTTTGATCATTCCTGGATCACAGAAACGGTGTCCAGGCCACCCTGACTTTAAGCAAATGAGGGGCAAACGAGCTGATTTTGGACACTGTCTTGGGCTGCGTTCCTCATGGAAACCTCCAGCCAGAGGTTAAGATGATTGACTATATGGAATAAGGTGAGGGCCATGTGGGAGTGTTTTGGTTTTAATGTTGGTCATTTGTGTGGCATTGGAAAAAATGACTGGTTCCACGTGAGCTTGAACTCTGGTGTGATTCCCCTTAGACACTTGGTTTTGGAAATGAACTCAGAGAAGCATTGCCATGAATTTTGTTGGGATTTTAAGAGGCCACGCATGAAAGTCGCTCTTGGAAACTGAGACCTAGGCCCCGGGTAGATTTCCACTGAGGCCTGGGAATCTCAGCAAGGATATGACATTTTATTCTTAAAGAAATGGCAGCCATAGTTGAGAGTCAAAACACACATGGACCTCACATTGTAGACCTCAATGGGCCTGGCCTAATGTGACCTTTTGTCCACTCTTTGGGAAGCCTTGCCTTTTAGAGATCTCCAGAGATTTCATTGAAATGAGCTTCCTCACCATTTAATGTTTGCTGCATGAATTGAAACCCACAGTGCCTCCAACTTCATGCTTGAAAAATGGCTAGATAAATACCATGAAATTTTTGAAATTCCTATGACCAGGTGGCACTGGAGAAACATTGGATGTCCTGTTGCTGATTATGAGTATACCAGACAGTGCCTTGATTTACTGAGTTTCATGAAAATGGTGTAGAACAGAGATGCCAGTAAGTTGGAGCCTGCTGAGTAGTGGGTCTAGAGCAGTGGTGGGGAGGTGTTTGATAAAACATCCGTGGTAGGGCCATGTGGATCTACCATTGGATTCCAAAGGGCTTGTAACTGACATGGTGCAGCCAGCAGACCCTTATATGTAAAGGCATCTTGTTATATGGAGAGTCTTCAGAGGAAAATGAAGAATCAGGTTGATATGGACAAGGGGGCAATGGGCCAAGCTGTGAGAGATAGAAGCCTAGTTGGTGCATTCCCTTGCAGACCCTGACCAACCACACGTGACACAACTCCCTCCAGCACTGTATCCCAGTTTAGCTCCTAGTATTTCGTGAAACAAATACCAAACTCACAGTGCAGCAGGAAAAACACCACAAAAAGTGGAGGAGGACCAAATGGCTTCACAGTCCACACGGGGAGACACTTAGTCTCCAGTGGCATCAGTTAACCTACAAAGAGAGGATTCAGCACTGCTTCATCTAGTTCTTTGGAAAATAAGAAACCATGTCCTCCAGGTCACATAGATGCAGACCCAGCTCTCATAGTCTCACTACAAAGGAAGCCAAATCTCCTGAAAACAACATATATTTCAAGTGCGGAATCTCAGAGGAGTTTCTCAAAAAGTTTTTAGGCCAGCAGAGCTCCATGTTTGTGGAGTGTTTACCCTGTCCCTTAGTTTTGGAAACTTTTCTACCACCTCCAAGGTTGTGAACTGCTGAGCATTTTTCATTCCAGATATGTATTCACTGATTTTGTAACTCCTCTCCTCTAATTGTGTCTTACTTGGGGTGAAGGTGATGTCAAGGCATTCTTCTGGATGAGAGCGGGAGGAAATTGTGCAGCATATATTTACATACGCATTGGATTCATTTTCAAATTTTCCATTCGAAGTACTGAATCCCTGACATTAACCCATACCTGGTAGACTTAGACAGTTCATCCTAATATAATGGGGAAAATTAACCCAACACAATAGAAATACAAGCACTTCAGAGGAGACATGTTGTATAGGTGGACTTGACATTTGTATTATATAAGGTAGGAGTTATAAATCTAGTCAAATTTTAATTGAAATATTCTCCATGTGTTTTTAAACTTAACAAATATGTGAATTCTTGTTTCCCTTTTCTGTAGCCTATCCACACATGTATATTTATATGCATATATAGAATCCTACCAGGTATCACATGTACATTTTTGTGAGGTGGCTGTCTTGGCAGATACAAATTGTGAGAAGAGTTCACTCCTCCTAAATGCTGTTGGAAATGAAAATTCAACCTATAGGAGAGCGTCCTAGTACAACAACATTATACATAAACTCATGTTCAGTAAAATAAATATGTTTGCATCTGTGGATGATATATATTTACTGATGAATTTCGATTGGCATTTATATTGGTACTTTTTAATGTCTGTGAGTGTTGTGTGTGTGTGTGTGTGTGTGTGCGTGTGTGTGTGTGTGTATATATATATATATATATATATATATATATATATATATATATATAAATAGATAGATATATATAGATATATATATAGATGTAGATATAGATATAGATATACTCTCCAAATTTTTCAAAATATGGAATATATGTGTCTAATATACACTCTCAAAATTCATTCATGTTCATGTATGTGGATTTGTAATCAACTTTTCACAAGATTATAATCATAAATATTCATCCACTTGAAATACATATTTGTTTCCTAGTACTGAAAACTAACTTCAGTGAATTGTGCATACAAATCCTAATTATTCTACAGTAACTGACCCAGTCTAACATCAATGCAAGTAGACTCCTATGGGACATGATATGTAAGTTGTCATTCATTTGTATTCGACACTGCTACATTATTGTTTCCTCAGTTTTTGCACATCATAGGATATACATTTCATCCACAAGTTCACAAATTAACAGGCATTTGTTTCAACTTTAATCACTTCTTGCTTCAGAACACATGTATTGTCAGGGTTTCTTGAATGGTCTTTTCATGAGACTTCTTTCCAAACACATTATTTTGAATTTCCATAATCATTTTGAAGCAAAACTCACACACTCTTTATGATAAACCAAAACATTAATATTTCCATTAGATATATAACTGGTTGGAATGAATGATTGTATATCAATATACGATTTCCTTTAATTTTTCAGATATCAGTTCAATTCATTATTTAAAGTTCAAAAAAGTTATATTATTTATTCACAGTATGGTCTATTCATGCTTTTTCTCTATGTTCATAGAAACAGGGTACACCTCTTTCTACCCCCGATTCTATTTTACATCTTCAATATATTGCTCCCAGAAATGGTGAAAGAATTACTCATGTCACCTCATTATCACAGTAATATTCTGGACAAAAAATGGAAAGGTCACACTTATGATTGTACCAAAGCCTAAATGGAAAGTGAACATGGATTTCTAAAAACATCCATTTCCAGGTTGCCTAATGCTGTCAATTGTCAATCCTATTGGTGACTACATTTTTGTTTTTTCCTAGTTTATATATTCAAACTCAACCCTGTTGAAAATGTCTAATTCTATCACTCACTTTATACTTTGCCTGATTTCGTAATGTTTCTATTGATATCTGCTTTTCTACATATTTTCCCCAGTTCAACATAGTGACTGACTCTTCATATGTGCTGAAATATACTTTCACTCTATAACTGAAAGTCTATTGCTAAAGAACTTTTGGTCCAAATCCTATACTCACTCTTCTTCCGAAACCTACTGACTATCTTCCTAATCCTACTGAATATCCCTTTTTGATTAGATGTTCTCTTCTAAATTCAATCATCCAATGTACAAGGTCCTATGCCATTGTATATCAAATTATCTGAGACAAATTTGCAGAACATAATTCAAAGTTCAGTATCCCAATCAAGGGCAGAACCCTTCTGGGCTTCAAATCATACCTAGATTTCTGTTTTCATACTTATATTTCACCTCAATATTCTTGTAAATATTTCAGGTTCCCAATACCATTATTCATCGCACAGAGTCATACATAACCAAAATCAAACCTGTTTTTAACCCCCAGTATACACTGTTCCCTCAATCATTTTACAGAAGAGCAGGGACAGAGTGGTTCTTACAATACAGGAGAGTTGGGGACCTTCCACATTAAGAGAACCTCAAATGTCCATGCACAATCATACCTGGAGAAGTTGTAAGCAGGTATGAAGCACCTGAGAGAGCAAAAGTCATCTTCCATGGCAAACAACCTGGTCAGGATGAAGGGATGTGTCTGAATCGGCCTCTCTCTTCTTATTGTAGAGAACATGGACCAAACCAGGCCTGGGTGGAGAGTTGTTCCAGGGTGCCAATGGTTGATATACATTCTACCTTATGAAAGTGTCAGAGGAAGTAGGGGCAAACTCCATCTTATGTTACCCTTGGAAGCAACTGTTAGGACAAAGTGGTTGCCAAGGCAGTGACCTCATTCAGTTCCAAAGAATGTGACATACCTCAGTTCCTTGGTGATGGAACTCTCTTAACTTGGTATCCAAGAAGCCAGGCAGCCAGAGGCAGTCCCAGTCCCAGTCCCAGTGGGCTCACTTGTTTGGATTTACCAAGGACAGAGTCAGTTTTCTTGGTACCTAATGATGTGAGGAAGGCCAAATGCCAGGAGAGCTCTGAAGATGGACCTTTCCTGAGAAAACAGGTAGTGGCTAACCACTTTTTCCTGACTTCTTCACAGAGTTGTTCAAGGAAACAAGATCGGAGAGAAGACAGGACATTTCGGGAAAACATAGTATGGCCCACCAGTCAGAGGACACCCCAGATAGTCACAGACCTACTTGGGGGAAGGAGGTGCCTTTGTGGGAGTGCGTGTGGGTTTGTTGTTTTGTCTCATGTTCTGAGAATAGATAGGAAAGTAGGTTTGTTTGGTTTGGAGTGGACAGTTTCTAGTAAGTCATTTGACACGGCGAGTGTTTCTGTTTCTGTGTATTCCACTGTGTCCATTGTTGTAGACATTAGAAAAGAGAATGCATTAATGGATGTGTCCTGTCTAGTATAAATCTTCCCATAATTCATCCTGCCAATATATAAATGGACTGCAGCTTGTCTTATCGATGTGCAACATCTGCTATCTTTCTAAGTTGTTGTTTTCTTCCCGAATTCTGGCCACTCTCCAGAATAGGCTCATGGATTTGTGTCCAAAATGGTACCACCTCCAAGCTCTGTGACATAGCCACGTACTGGATAGCTGAAGAGAATGGCGAGCATCTCAGAAAACTCAGATATCAGTGTGACCAGGAAAGTCTCAGTGCAGAAACCCTGCTTTGGGCCTTTTGCTTACTTATTGTTGTGTTGCACTGAATGTCTGGAAGGTCTTTGCCTCAGGCCACCCCTTTGTGAAGCCTGAAGAAAACAGTTTTCAAATGGAAATGAATGGGCCTCACCTGTGGCTCTTTGCTTAATTGCTTTGGAAAGGGATGTGTCTTTATCAGACTCTTGGACCTGTGTGTGGCTGTGACTTAGATTCTCAGCACCTGATGGATCTTAAGAATGATCCCATGTGAGCTTCCAAACCCAAAATGGCAAAAAATATCATTCATTGTGAATGAAGTCTCTTGCTTTCCTCTGTTAGGTTCCTGCACTCCATCAAATGAGAATAGGGATTCTTTGGGTCAAATGAGTTCTTCAAAGCCCTGAAGAGGTGCTTGTGTTTTCGCATGACTCGAAATCACCTAAAGAATCGATACCTAAATTCAGTTGGCCTCAAATTGGAGAAACACAGAAGTATTAACGGCAGGCTTATTTGTTCACTCCTCATTCACAGAAACGATTTCCAGGCTACCCTGACTTTAGGCAAATGAGGGGCAAACGAGCTGATTTTGGACACTGTCTTGGGCTGCGCCCCTCATGGAAACCTCCAGCCAGAGGTTAAGATGATTGACTATATGGAATAAGATGAGGGCCATATGGGAGTGTTTTGGTTTTTGTTTTGGTTTTAATTTTGTTCATTTGTGTGGCATTGGAAAAAATGACTGGGTGTACGTGGGCTTGAAATCTGGTGTCATTCCCCTTAGAGACTGGGTTTTGGAACTGAACTCAGAGAAGCATTGCCATGAATTTTGTTGGGATTTTAAGAGGCCACGCATGAAAGTCACTCTTGGAAACTGGACCTAGGCCCCGGGTGGATTTCCACAGAGGCCTGGGAATTTCAGCAAGGATATCACATGATTTTAATCTTAAAGAAATGGCAGCCATAGTTGAGAGTCAAAAAACACATGGACCTCACATTGTAGACCTCAATGGGCCTGGCCTAATGTGACCTTTTTCCACTCTTTGGGAATCCTTGCCTGTGAGAGTTCTCCAGAGAATTCATTGAAATGAGCTTCCTCACCATTTAATGTTTTCTGAATGAATGGAAACCCCCATTGCCTCCAACTTCATGCTTGAAAAATGGCTAGATAAATACCATGAAATTTTTGAAATTCCTATGACCAGGTGGCACTGGAGAAACATTGGATGTCCTGTTGCTGATTATGAGTATACCAGACAGTGCCTTGACTTACTGAGTTTCATGAAAATGGTGTAGAACAGAGATGCCAGTAAGATGGAGCGTGCTGAGTAGTGGGTCTAGAGCAGTGGTGGGGAGGTGTTTGATAAAACATCCGTGGTAGGGCCATGTGGATCTACCATTGGATTCCAAAGGACTTGTAACTGACATGGTGCAGCCAGCAGACCCTTATATGTAAAGGCATCTTGTTATATGGAGAGTTTTCAGAGGAAAATGAAGAATCAGGTTGATATGGACATGGGGGCAATGGGGCAAGCAGTGAGAGATAGAAGCCTAGTTGGTAAATTCTCTTGTAGACCCTGACCCACCACACGTGACAGAACTCCCTCCAGCACTGTGTCCCAGTTTAGCTCCTAGTATTTCGTGAAACAAATACCAAACTCACAGTGCAGCAGCAAAAAAACCACAAAAAGTGGAGGAGGACCAAATGGCTTTACAGTCCACACGGGGAGAAACTTAGTCCTCAGTGGCCTCAGTTTACCTACAAAGAGTGGATTCAGCACTGCTTCATCTTGTTCATTGGAAAATAAGAAACCATGTCCTCCAGGTCACATAGATGCAGACCCAGCTTTGATGGTCTCCCTACAAAGGAAGACAAATCTCCTGAAAACAACATATAATTCAAGTGCGGAAGCTCAGAGGCAGTTTATCAAAAAGTTTTTAGGCCAGCAGAGCTCCATGTTTGTGGAGTGTTTACCCTGTCCCTTAGTTTTGGAAACTCCTCTACCACCTCCAAGGTTGTGAGCTCCTGAGCATTTTCCATTCCAGATATGTATTCACTGATTTTGTAACTCTTCTCCTCTAATTGTGTCTTACTTGGGGTGAAGGTAATGTCAAGGCATTCTTCTGGATGAGAGCGGGAGGATATTTGTGCAGCATATATTTACATACACATTGGATTCATTTTCCAATTTTCCATTCGAAGTACTGAATCCCTGACACTAACCCATACCAAGTAGACTCAGACTATTCATCCTAATATAATGGGGAAAATTAACCCAACACAATAGAAATACAAGCACTTCAGAGGAGACATGTTGTATAGTTGGACGTGACATTTGCATTATATTAGTTAGGAGATATAAATCTAGTCAAATTTTAATGGAAATATTCTCCATGTGTTTTTAAACTTAACAAATATGTGAATGCTTGTTTCCCTTTTCTGTAGCCTATTCACACAAGTATATTTATATGCATATATAGAATCCTACCAGGTATCACACGTACATTTTTGTGAGGTGGCTGTCTTGGCAGATACAAATTGTGAGAAGAGTTCACTCCTCCTAAATGCTGTTGGAAATGAAAATTCAACCTATAGGAGAGCGTCCGAGTAGAACAACATTATACATAAACTCATGTTCAGTAAAATAAATATGTTTGCATCTGTGGATGATATATATTTACTGATGAATTTCGATTCGCATGTATATTGGCACTTTTTAATGTCTGTGAGTGTTGTGTGTGTTTGGGTGTGTGTGTGTGTGTGTGTGTGTAGATATAGATATAGATATACTCTCCAAATTTTTCAAAATATGAAATATATATGTCTAATATACACTCTCTAAATTCATTCATGTTCATGTATGTGGACTTATAATCCACTTTTCACAAGATTATAATCAGAAATATTCATCCACCTGAAGTACATATTAGTTTCTTAGTACTGAAAACTAACTTCAGTGAATGGTGCATACAAATCCTAATTATTCTACAGTAACTGACCCAGTCTAACATCAATGCAAGTAGACTCCTATGGGACATGATATGTAATTTGTCATTCATTTGTATTCGACACTGGTACATTATTGTTTCTTCAGTTTTTGCACATCATAGGATATACATTTCATCCACAAGTTCACAAATTAATAGGCATTTGTTTCAACTTTAATCACTTCTTGCTTCTGAACACATGTATTCTCAGGGTTTCTTGACTGGTCTTTTCATGAGACTTCTTTCCATACACATTATTTTGAATTTCCATAATCATTTTTAAGCAAACCTCACACACTCTTCATGATAAACCAAAACACTAATATTTCCATTAGATATATCACTGGTTGGAATGAATGATTGTATATCAATATACGATTTCCTTTAATTTTTCAGATATCAGTTCAATTCATTATTTCAAGTTCAAAAAAGTTATATTATTTATTCACAGTATGGTCTATTCATGCTTTTTCTCTATGTTCATAGAAACAGGGTACACCTCTTTGTACCCCGATTCTTATTTTACATCTTCAATATATTGCTCCCAGAAATGGTGAAAGAATTACTCATGTCACCTCATTATCACAGTAATATTCTGGACAAAAATGGAAAGGTCACACTTATGATTGTACCAAATCCTAAATGGAAGGTGAACATGGATTTCTAAAAACATCCGTGTCCAGGTTGCCTAATGCTGTCAATTGTCAATCCTATTGGTGACTACATTTTTGTTTTTTCCTAATTTATATATTCAAACCCAACCCTGTTGAAAATGTCCAATTCTATCACTCACTTTATACTTTGCCTCATTTCGTAATGTTTCTATTGATATCTGCTTTTCTACATATTTTCCCCAGTTCAACATAGTGACTGACTCTTCATATGAGCTGACATTTACATTCACTCTATAACCAAAAGTGTATTGCTAAAGAACTTTTGGTCCAAATCCTATACTCACTCTTCTTCCTAAACCTACCGACTATCTTCCTAATCGTACTGATTATCCCTTTTTGACTGGATGTTCTCTTCTAAATTAAATCATCCAATGTACAAAGTCCTATGCCATTGTATATCGAATTATCTGAGACATCTTTGCAGAACATAATTCAAAGCTAAGTATCCCAATCAAGGGCAAAACCCTTCTGGGCTTCAAATCATACCTAGATTTCTCTTTTCATACTTATATATCACCTCTATATTCTTGTAAATATTGCAGGTTACCAATACCATTATTCATCGCACAGAATCGTTCGTAACCCAAATCAAACCTGTTTTTAACCCCAAGTATACACTGTTCCCTCAATCATTTTACAGAAGAGCAGGGACAGAGTGGTTCTTACAATACAGGAAAGTTGGGGACCTTCCACCTAATGAGAATCTCAAATGTCCATGTAAAAATGTTACCTGGAGAAGTTGTACACAGGTATGAAGCAACTGAGAGAGCAAAAGTCATCTTCCATGGCAAACAACCTGGTCAGAATGAAGGGATGTTTCTGAATCTGCATCTCTCTTCTTATTGTAGAGAAGAGGGACCAAACCAGGCCTTAGTGGAGAGATGTTCCCGGGTGCCAATGGTTGATATACATTCTACCTTATGAAAGTGTCACAGGAAGTAGGGGCAACCTCCATCTTATGTTACCCTTGGAAGCAACTGTTAGGACAAAGTGGTTGCCAAGGCAGTGACCTCATTCAGTTCCAAAGAATGTGACATACCTCATTTCCTTGGTGATGGAACTCTCTGAACTTGGTATCCAAGAAGCCAGGCACCCAGATGCAGTCCCAGTCCCAGTCCCAGTGGGCTCACTTATTTGGATTTCCCAAGGACAGAGTCAATTTTCTTGGTACCTAATGATGTGAGAATGGCCAAATGTCAGGAGAGCTCTGAAGGTGGACCATTTCTGAGAAAACAGGTAGTGGATAACCACTTTTTCCTGACATCTTCACAGAGTTGGTCAAGGAAACACAATCTGAGAGAAGACAGGCCATTTCGGGGGAACATTGTATGGCCCACTGGTCAGAGGATACTCCGGATAGTCACAGACCTACTTGGGGGAAGGAGGTGCCTTTGTGGGAGTGGGTGTGGGTTTGTTGTTTTGTCTCATGTTCTGAGAATAGATAGGAAAGGTGGTTTGTTTGGATTGGACTGGACAGTTTCTAGTAAGTCATTTGACACGGCGAGTGTTTCTGTTTCTGTGTATCCCACTGTGTCCGTTGTTGTACACATTAGAAAAGAGAATGCATTAATGGATGTGTCCTGTCTAGTATAAATCTTGCCATAATTCATCCTGCCCAATATATGAATGGACTGCAGCTTGTCTTATCGATGTGCAACACCTGCTATCTTTCTAAGTTGTTGTTTTCTTCCTGAATTCTCGCCACTCTCCAGAATAGGCTCATGGATTTGTGTCCTAAATATGTACCACCTCCAAGCTCTGTGACATGACCATGTACTGGATAGCTGAAGAGAATGGCGAGCATCTCAGAAAACTCAGATATCAGTGTGACCAGGATAGTCTCAGTGCAGAAACCCTGCTTTGGGCCTTTTGCTGACTTATTGTTGTGTTGCACTGAATGTCAGGAAGGTCTTTGCTCAGGCCACCCCTTTGTGAAGCCTGAAGAAAACAGTTTTCAAATGGAAATGAATGGGCCTCACCTGTGGCTCTTGCTTAATTGCTTTCGAAAGGGATGTGTCTTTATCAGCCTCTTGGACCTGTGTGTGGCTGTGACTTAGATTCTCAGCACCTGATGGATCTTAAGAATGATCCCATGTGAGCTTCCAAATCCAAAATGGCAAAAAATTTCATTCATTGTGGTTGAAGTCTCTTGCCTTCCTCTGTTAGGTTCCTGCACTCCATCAAATGAGAATAGGGATTCTTTGGGTCAAATGAGTTTTTCAAATCCCTGCAGAGGTGCTTGTGTTTTTGCATGACTCTAAATCACCTAAAGAATCGATATCTAAAATCAGTAGGCGTCAAATTGGAGGAACACAGAAGTATTAACGGCAGGCTTATTTGTTCACTCCTGGTTCACAGAGACTGTGTCCAGGCTACCCTGACGTTAGGCAAATGAGGGGCAAACGAGCTGATTTTGGACACTGTCTTGGGCTGCGCCCCTCATGGAAACCTCCAGCCAGAGGTTAAGATGATTCCCTATATGGAATAAGATGAGGGCCATGTGGGAGTGTTTTGGTTTTAATTTTGGTCATTTGTGTGGCATTGGAAAAAATGACTGGGTACACGTAGGCTTGAACTCTAGTGTGATACCCCTTAGAGACTGGGTTTTGGAACTGAACTCAGAGAAACATTGTCATGAATTTTGTTGGGATTTTAATAGGCCAAGCATGAAAGTCGCTCTTGGAAACTGAGACCTAGGCCCCAGGTGGATTTCCACAGAGGCCTGCAAATCTCAGCAAGGATATCACATGATTTTATTGTTAAAGAAATGGCAGCCATAGTTGAGAGTCAAAACACACATGGACCTCACATTGTAGACCTCAATGGGCCTGGCCTAATGTGACCTTTTGTCCACTCTTTGGGAAGCCTTGCCTGTGAGAGTTCTCCAGAGAATTCATTGAAATGAGCTTCCTCACCATTTAATGTTTGCTGCATGAATTGAAATCCACAGTGCCTCCAACTTCATGCTCGAGAAATGGATAGATAAATACCATGAAATTTTTAAAATTCCTATGACCAGGTGGCACTGGAGAAATATTGGATGTCCTGTTACTGTTCATGAGTATACCAGACTGTGCCTTGATTTACTGAGTTTCATGAAAATGATGTAGAACAGAGATGCCAGTAAGTTGGAGCCTGTTGAGTAGTGGGTCTAGAGCAGTGGTGGGGAGGTGTTTGATACAACATCCGTGGTAGGGCCATGTGGATCTACCATTGGATTCCAAATGGCTTGTAACTGACATGGTGCAGCCAGCAGACCCTTATATGTAAAGGCATCTTGTTATATGGAGAGTTTTCAGAGGAAAATGAGGAATCAGGTTGATATGGACAAGGGGGCAATGGGGCAAGCTGTGAGAGATAGAAGCCTAGTTTGTGAATTCTCTTGAAGACCCTGACCCACCACTCGTGACACAACTCCCTCCAGCACTGTGTCTCAGTTTAGCTCCTAGTATTTCGTGAAACAAATACCAAACTCACAATGCAGCAGGAAAAACACCACAAAAAGTGGTGGAGGACCTAATGGCTTCACAGTCCACACGGGGAGACACTTAGTCCCCAGTGGCCTCAGATTACCTACAAAGAGAGGATTCAGCACTGCTTCATCTTGTTCATTGGAAAATAAGAAACCATGTCCTCCAGGTCACATAGATGCAGACCCAGCTTTGATGGTCTCACTACAAAGGAAGCCAAATCATCTGAAAACAACATATATTTCAATTGCGGAAGCTCAGACGCAGTTTCTCAAAAAGTTTTTAGGCCAGCAGAGCTCCATGTTTGTGGAGTGTTTACCCTGTCCCTTAATTTTGGAAACTCCTCTACCACCTCAAAGGTTGTGAACTCCTGAGCATTTTCCATTCCAGATATGTATTCACTGATTTTGTAACTCTTCTCCTCTAATTGCGTCTTACTTGGGGTGAAGGTAATATCAAGGCATTGTTCTGGATGAGAGCGGGAGGATATTTGTGCAGCATATATTTACATACACATTGGATTCATTTTCCAATTTTCCATTCAAATACTGAATCCCTGAAACTAACCCATACCTAGTAGACTCAGACTATTCATCCTATTATAATGGGAAAAATTAACCCAACACAATAGAAATACAAGCACTTCAGAGGAGACATGTTGTATAGTTGGACTTGACATTTGCATTATATAAGGTAGGTGTTATAAATCTAGTCAAATTTTAATGGAAATATTCTCCATGTGTTTTTAAATTTAACAAATATGTGAATTCTTGTTTCCCTTTTCTGTAGCCTATTCACATATGTATATTTATATGCACATATAGAATCCTACCAGGTATCACACGTACATTTTTGTGAGGTGGCTGTCTTGGCAGATACAAATTGTGAGAAGAGTTCACTCCTCCTAAAACTGTTTTAAATGAAAATTCAACCTATAGGAGAGCGTCCTAGTAGAACAACATTATACATAAACTCATGTTCAGTAAAATAAATATTTTTGCATCTGTGGATGATATATATTTACTGATGAATTTCTATTGGCATTTATATTGGTACTTTTTAATGTCTGTGAGTGTTGTGTGTGTGTGTGTGTGTGTATAGATATAGATATAGATATAGATATAGATATAGATATAGATAGATATAGATATACTCTCCAAATTTTTGAAAATATGGAATATTTTTGTCTTATTTTGCACTTCCTAAATTTTTCATATTCATGAATGTGTATTTATAATCATCTTTTCTCAAGATTATTCTCAGAAACATTCATATACCCTACTAGACTCTGACTACTAATACTAATATAATGGAGAAAAATATCCCAAACAGAATAGAAATACAAGCATCTCAGAAGGGTCATGGTGTATAGTTGGACTTGCCTTTTGCATGATATAAGGTAGGAGTTATAAATCTATTCAATTTGCTGAAATACTTTTCCATATGTTATTTTTTTTTGACACAAAACAAAATTTAATCTTCGAAAACTAAATAAAATTGACACATCCTTAACCAAGCTAATGAAGAAAAAAAAACCTCAAATTACTAAAATTAAGGATCGTAAAAGAACTTTTACAGAGTACACAACTAAAATACAGAGAATAATTAAAAACTAATTTGAAAATTTATACTCTAATAAATTAAAATACCATGATGACATCAATAAAATTTTAGAGATATACCCAAACTGAATTAGTAGGACATGAACAATTTAAACAAATCAATTTCAAGCAATGAAATAGAAGTTGCTGTCAACAGCCTACCAATCAAGCAACGCCCAGGAACAGACAGATTCTCAGTCAAGTTCTACAAGACCTTCAAAGAAGCATTCATCACAATACTCCTCAAATTATTCCATAAAATAGAAAAGCATGGAACTCCTCCAAACTCATTTCATGAGGATAGTATCACTCACATACCAAAATCAGACAAAGACACATCAAGGAAAGAAAACTTCAGAGCAATATTCCTGACAAACATATATACAAAAATTCTCAATAAAATTCTTTTTTTTAAGCCAAAGTTAATCAAAAGGGATAAAGAGGGACACTACACACTATTCCATGTGTTTTTAAAGTTAAGAAATATATGAATTCCTGTCTCCCTTTCTCTGTAGCCTATTAAGCACATGTATTTTTATATGCACAAATAGAATCCTACCTGGTTTCACACGTACATTCTTGTGAGGTGGCTGACTTGGCAGATACTATTTGTGAGAAGAGATCACTCCTCCTAAATGCTGTTGGTACAGAAAATTCAACCCATGGGTGAGCTTCCAAGATGAACAACATTCTACATACATCCATGTTCAGTAAAATGAATATTTTGGGATATGCGGATGAGTTATTTTTCATGATGAATTTCGATTGACATATATATTGTGACATTATAATGTGTGTGTGTTTGTGTGTCTATATATATATATATATATATATATATATATATATATATAGTCTCCAGATTTTCCAAAATATGAAATATATGTCTTCTTATACACCGCCTGAATTCATTCATATTCATATATGTGGATTTATAATTAACTTTTAACAAGTTTATTCTCAGAAATATACATCCACTGACATACATATTTGTTTCCTAGTACTGAAAACTAACTTCAGGGAAGGGTTCTTACAAATCCTAATATTTCTAGAGTAACTGACCAAGTTTAACATCAATGCAAATACATTCCTATTTGATATGATGTGTTTGTTAAAGTTCATTTTTATTCAAACTTGGTACGTTATTATTTATTCAGTTTATGGACATCATAAAATATATCCTTTCATTCACAAGTTCACAAATTTATAAATATTTGGTTCACTTTCAATCACTTCCTCCTTCGGAACACATATATTCCTTCATGTTTCTTGACGGGTCTTTTCACTGGACTTCTTTCTAAACACGTTATTTTCGATTGAATAATCATTTTTGAAGCAAAACTCACACACTATTCATGATAAACGGTAACCCTAATAATACCATTAGATATATAACTGGTTGGAATTAATGTACGTATATCAATATATGATTTCCTCTATATTTTCAGATATTAAAACAATCCATTATTTAAATTTGGAACCAGTCATATAATTTTTTCACAGTATGGTCTATTAATGCATCATCTCTATATTCATCAACACAGGGTAAACCTATTAGTATCCCCAGTACTAATTCATATGTTTTCAAAATATTGCTCCCAGAAAAGGTGGAAGAAATACTCATGTCACCTGATCTACATATACATATTATCACAGTAATATTCTGGACACAAAATGCAAAGGTCACCGTTATGATTGCAATAAAGCCTCAATGGAATGTGAACATGGATTACTAAAAACATCCATGCCCAGTTTGCCTAATGCTCTCAAATGTCAATCCAATTGGTGACTACATTTTTGTTTCTTTTTAAGATTATGTATTCAACCTCAACCCTGTTGAAAATGTCTAATCCTATCACTCACGTTATACTTTGCCTGATTTCCTAATGTCTCTATTGATGTCTGCTTTCCTACATATTTTTTCCCAGTTCATCATTGTGCCCGACTTTTCACATATGGTGCCATTAATATTCACTCTCTAACCGAAACCTATTGCTAAAGAACTTTTGGTCCAAATCCTAGACTCACTCTTCCTTCTAAACCTACGGACTATCTTTCTAATCCTACACACTATCCCTTTTTCACTGGATGTTCTCTTCTACATTCAATCATCTGAGGTACAGGGTCTTATGCCATTGTATATCGATTTAACTGAGACCTCGGTGCAAAACATTACTCAAGCTAAGGATCCCAATCAAGGGCCCAAATCCTTCTGGGCTTAAAATATTACCTAGATTTCTGTTTTCATACTTATATTTTACCTCTATATTCTTTTAAATATCGCTGGTTCCCAATACCATTATTCATCCAGCAGAATGATTCCTAAGCCAAATGGAACATGCTATTGACCCTAACCATACAATGTTCCCTCAATCTCACTTTACAGAAGAGGAGGGATAAAGTTGATATTACAATACAGGAAGTTAGGAGATCTTCCACCTGCTGAGTACCTCAAAATCCATGCAGAAATAATCCCTGGAGAAGATGTTGGCAGCTATGAAAGACCTGAGAGAACAAAAGTCATATTCCATGGCAAACAACATGGTCAGGATGAAAGGATGTGTCTGAGTCATCCTCTCTATTTTTAATGCAGGGAAGATGGACCAAAGCAGGCCTGTGTGGAGAGCTGTTCCCAGGTGACTATGGTTTCTATACCATTCTAACATGTGAATGTATCACAGGAAGTAGGGCAGCCTCCATGTCAGGAGACACTAGGACGCAACTGTTAGGACAAAGTGGTGGCCAAGACAGGGACCTCATTTATTTCCTGAAGGTAGTGAACTCACCTCATTTCCTTGGTGATGGAACTCTCTGAATTTTGTGATCCAGGAAGCCAGGCACCCAGAGCCAGTCCCAGTCCCAGTTGCAGTGGGCTCACTTGTTTGGATTCACTAAGGACAGAGTCAGTCTTTCTTGGTACCTACTGATGTAAGGGTTGCCAAATACCAAGAAAGCTCTGAAGAGGGGTCTTTCCTGAGAGGACAGGAATTGGCTCACCACTGCCTCCTGACAACTTCACAGAGTTGACCAAGGAGACCAGATGTGAGACAGAAAGGCCATTTCTGGGGAACATCATATGGCCTACCAGTCAGAGGACACTCCAGATAGTGACAGACCTACTTGTGGGAAAAAGTTGCATTTGTGGGTGTTGGTTTGTGTTTGTGGTTTTTTTCTCATGTTCTGAGAATAGGTAAAAAAGGAGGTTTGTTTGGTTTGGAGTGGACTGTTTCCAGTAAGTCATTTGACAAGGAGACTGTTTCTATGTCTGTGTATCCCACTGTATTTTTCTTTGTAGATATTAGAAAAAAAAATAGCTCATTGGTTGTGTCCTGTCTAGTAGAAAGCTTCCCAGCATGCATCCTTTCCAATTAATGAATGGACTGAGGCTTGCCTTATCCATGGGCAACACCGGCTATCTACCTAATTTTCCATTTTTTCATGAATTCTGGCCACTCTCAAGATTAGTATCATGTATTTTTGTACAAGATATGTACCACCTCCAAGCTCTGTGACATGGCCATGTACTGGATAGCTGAAGGGAATGGCGAGCATCTCAGAAAACTCATATATCAGAGTAACCAGGAAAGTCTCCGTGGAGAAACCCTGCTTGGGGCCTTTTGATTACCTATTGTTCTGTTGCTCTGAATGTCAGAAAGGTCTTTGCCTCAGGCCACCCCTTTGTGAAGCCTGAAGAAAACAGTTTTAAAATGGAAATGAATGGGCATCACCTGTGGCTCTTTGCTTCATAGCTTTGGAAATGGATGTGTCTGAATCAGCCTCTTGGCCCTGTGTGAGCCTGTGGTTTAGATTTTCAGCACCTGATGAATCTAAAGAAAGATCC
This sequence comes from Callospermophilus lateralis, assembly GCF_048772815.1. Classification (NCBI taxonomy): domain Eukaryota; kingdom Metazoa; phylum Chordata; class Mammalia; order Rodentia; family Sciuridae; genus Callospermophilus; species Callospermophilus lateralis. Next base: position 225,114 of record NW_027512952.1, read on the forward strand.
CATGTGGGCATCCAAAACCTAAATGGAAAAAAGAACAGTGATTGTGGATGATGCCTCTCGCCTTCCTCTGTAAGATTCCTGACCTCCATCAAGTGAGAATAGGGATCATTTGTGTCAAATAAGTTCTTCAAAGGGCTGCAGAGGGGAGACAATAGGTGCTTGGGTTTTCTTATAACTCCAATTCACACTAAAAATCTATACCCCACAGACAGTAGGCCTCAAATTTGAGAAGTGGAGTAGTATTAACGGCAGGCCTATTTGATCACTTCTGTTTCACACTAACGTTGTCCAGGCCACCCTGACTTTAGGCAAATGAGGGGCAAGGGAGTTTATTTTTGACACTGTCTTGGGCTGTGCCCCTCATGGAAACCTCCAGCTAGAGGTTATGATTAGTGTCTATATAAAAGATGAAGAGGGCCGTGTGAGAGTGTTTTGGTTTTAATTGTCATCATTTGTGTAGCAATTGGAAGAGATGCCTGGGTCCACCTGGGCTTGAACTCTGTTGTGTTTCCCCTTAGAGACTGAGTTGTGTAACTGACCTCAGAGAAGTATTGCCATGAATTGTGTTGGGATTTCAGGAGGCCACACATGAGATTCACCATTGGAATCTGAGATCTTGGCCCAGGGTGACTTTACACAGAGCACTGGGAATCTAAGCCAGGATATCACAAGATTTTATTCTGAAAGATTCCAGCCATAGTTGAGAGTCAAAACACACATGCAACTCACATTGCAGACCTCAATGGGCCTGGCTTCATGAGACCTTTTGCCCACTCTTTGGGAAGCCTTGCCTGTGAGAGTTCACCAGAGCTTTCATTGAAATGAGATTCCTAACCATTTATTGGTTCCTGTATAAATTGAATCCCACAGTGCCTCCAACTTCATTATTGAAAAATATCTAGATATATACCATGAATTTTTTGAAATTACCATGACCAGGTGGCACTGGAGAACATTTGGATGTCCTGTTGCTAATCATGATTGTACCAGACAGTGCCTTAATTGACTGTGTTTCATGAAAATGCTGTAGAACATAGATGCCAGTAAGTTGGAGCCTGCAGACTAGTGGGCATAAAGCAGTGGAGTGTAGGTGTGTGAAAAAACATCAGTTGTGGGTCCACGTGGATCTGGCATTGGCTTAGAAATGACTTGTCACTGACATGGTACATCCAGCAGACCCTTCTATGTAAAGGCATCTTGTTATATGGAGAGGATTCCTGCCAATGATCAGAATAAGGGGGCTATTGTCGAGTTGAAAAGCTATGTGGGATTTAAGCCTCATTGGTGCATTTTACTGCAGACCCTCATCCACCACATATGAGAGTACATCCTCCAGCACTGTGTCACAGTGGTGCTCCTTGTATTTCGTGAAGCCAATACAAAACTCACAGTGCAGCAGTAAGAAACACCACGAAAGTGGAGCATGAACAAATGGCTTTACAGACAACACGGTTAGATACTTAGACCCCAGTGGCCAAAGTTTCCCTACAAATAGAGAATTCAGCACTGCTGCCTCATGTCCACTAGAAAATAAGGAACCATGTCATCCAGGTCACATAGATGGAGACCCAGCATTGATGGTCTCACTACAAAGGAAGCAAAAGCTCCTGACAAAAACATATTTCAACTGCCCAACCTCAGAGGCAGTTTCTCAAAAAGTCATTAGGCCAGCAGAGCTCCATGTTTGTGAAGTGTTTACCCTCTCCCTTTTTGTAAACTGTTCTACCTCCTACAAATTTGTGAAGTTCTGAGCATTTTCCTTTCCACATATGTATTCACAGATTTTCTAACTCTTCTCCACTAATTGTGTCTTATTTGGGGCGAAGGTAATGTCAAAGCATTGTTCTGGCTGAGAGTGGGAAGATTTTTGTGTAGCACATATTTGCATACATATTAGATTCATTTTCCTATTTTCCATTTGAAATACTGAATCCCTGACACTAACCCATACCCTACTAGACTCTGACTACTAAACCTAATATGATGGAGAAAAAGAAACCTAACAGAATAGAAATACAGGCCTTTCATAGGAGGCATCGTGTATACTTGGACTTGCCTTCTGCTTTATCAATGGTATGTGTTATAAATCTAGTCAACTTTTCATTGTAATACTTCTCCATGAGTTTTTAAAGTTAACACATATGTAAATTTCTGTCTCCCTTTCTCTGTAGCCTATTCATCAAATGTATTTTTTAATGCATTTTTAGAATTCTACCTGGTATCACATGTACATTCTTGTGAGATCGCTTATTTTGGAAGATACAAATTGTGAGAAGAGATCGCTCCCTCTAAATACAGATGGAACTGGAATTTCCACCTATGGGTGAATTTCCTAGATGAACAATATTATGTATAAATAAATGTTCAGTAAAATGAATATTTTTGGATACGTGGATGATATATATTTCATGATGAATTTCGAATGGCATATATATTGCTACATTTTAATGTCTGTGTATGTGTGTATCTATCTATTTATCTATCTATCTATATAGATATAGATATCTACTCTTAAGATTTTCAAAATATGAAATATATGTGTCTTATTATACACTCCCTAAGTAAACTCATGTGTGTGTATGTAGATTTATAATCAACTTTTCACAAAATTATTCTTAGAAATATTCATCCACCTTAAATACATATTTTTTCCTAGTACTGAAAAGTAAATTAAGTGAATGGTGTATACAATTCGTAATATTTCTACAGTGACTGAACCAGTTTCACATCAATGTAAGTAGACACCTATGGGACCATGATGTGTATTTTGAAGTTCATTTTTATTCAGACACTGGTACATTACTATTTCTGCAGTTTATGGACATTATAGGATATATCCTTTCATCCACAATTTCACAAATTTATAGGCATTTGGTTCACTTTCAATCACTTCCTACTTCAGAACACATGTATTCCTCCATGTTTCTTGACTGTTCTTTTCATGAGATTCTTTCCAAACACAGTATTATTGATTTCCATAATCACTTTTGAAGCCAAACTCACACACTCTTCATGATAAACCATAACGCTAATATTACCATTAGATGTATAACTGGTTGGAATGAATGTATGTATATCAATATAAGATTTCCTATATATTTTCAGATATCAATTCAATCCATTATTTAACGTTTGAACCAGTTATATTATTTATTCACAGTATGGTCTATTAAGGCATCATCTCTATATTCGTAGACCGATGGTATACCTGTTTGTATCCCAATACTAATTTTTAAGTCTTTAAAATATTGCTTTCAGAAATGGTGGAAGAAATACTGTAGTCACCTGATATACATATACATTTCATCACGGTAATATTCCTGAAACAAAATGCAAGGGTCACACTTATGATTGTATCAAAGCCTATATTGAAAGTGAGCATGTATTACTAACAACATCCATGCCCTGATTAACTAATGATCTCAAATATCATTCCTATTGGTGACTACATATTTGTTTCTTCCTAAGATTATATATTGAAACTGAACCCTGTTAAAAATGTCTTATCCTATCACCCACTTTGTACTTTGCCTTATTTCCTAATGTCTCTATTGATATCTGCTTTCGTACACATTTTCCCCAGTTTATCACTGTGACTGACTGTTCACATATGCTGACATTTACACTCACTCTCTAATCAAAACTCTATATCTAAAGAACATTTGGTCCAACTCCTCGACTCACTCAAATGGATTCTTCAAAGCCCTGCAGAGGGTAGCCCATAGTTGCTTGAGTTTTCTCATGACCCAATTCACATAAAGAATCTATACCCACAGAGAATAGGCCTCAAATTGGAGAAGTAGAGCAGTATTATTGGCAGGCCTATTTGATCACTCCTGCTTCACAGGAAGAGTTTCCATGCCACCCTGACTTTAGGCAAATGAGAGGCATGTGAGCTTATATTGGACACTGTCTTAAGCTGCGCCCTTCATGGAAACCTCCAGCCAGAGGTTATGATGAGTCTCTAAATTGAAGAAGATGAGGGCCATGTGGGAGTGTTTTGGTTTAATTGTGGTCATTTGTGTGGTGGTTGGAAGAGATGACTGGGTCCACCTGTGCTTGAACTCTGGAGTGATTCCCCTTAGAGACTGAGTTCTGGAACAGATCTCAGAGAAGTATTGGCATGAATTGTGTTGGGATTTTAGGAGGCCACGCATGAGAGTTGCCCTTGGAGACTGAGATCTAGGCCCAGGATAGCTTTCAAAGAGCACTGGGAATCTCAGCCAGGATATCACATGACTTTATTCAGAAAGACTTGGAAGCCATAGTTGAGAGTCAAAAAAAACATGGCCCTCAATTGTAGACCTCAATGGGCCTGGCTTAATGTGACCTTTGGCCACTCTTTGGGAAGCCTTGCCTCTGAGAGTTCTCCCGAGCTTTAATTGAAATGAGCTTCCTCACTATTTCATGGTTCCCGAATGAATTGAATGCCACAGTGCCTCCAAATTTATCTTTGAAATTGGCTAGATAAATACCATGAAATTTTTTAAATTCTTATGAACAGGTGGCACTGGAGAACCTTTGGATGTCTATTGCTGATCACGAGTGTACCAGACATTGCATTGATTGACTGGGTTTCATGAAAACGGTGAGAACAGAGATGCCAGAATGTTGAGGCCTGCTGACTAGTTGGCCTAGAGCAGTGGTGGGCAGGTGTATGATAAAACATCTGTCGTGGGGCCATGTGGATCTGCCATTGGCTTCCAAATGCCTTGTGACTGACATGGTGCAGCCAGCAGAACCATACAAGTTAACGGACCTTATTATATGGAGAGGTTTCAGGGCAATATTCAGAATCAGGTTTGATATGGACATGGGTGCAAGCTTTTGGGGATAGAAGCCTGGTTGGTGCATTCTCCTGCAGACCCTCACCCACTACACGTGAGAGTACTTTCTATAGCACTGTGTCCCAGTTTTTCTTTTTGTATTTTGTGAAGCCAATACCAAACTCCCAGTGCAGCAGTAAGAAACACCACGAAAAGTGAAGTATGACCAAATGGCTTCACAGACCACATGGTTAGACACTTAGACCCCAGTGGCCTCAGTTTACCTACAAAGAGAGAATTCAGAACTGCTGCCTCATGTTCTATTGCAAATAAGGAACCATGTCATCCAGGTCACATAGATGCTGACGCAGCTTTGATGGTCTCACTACAAAGGAAGCGAAAGCTCCTGACAACAACAAACATTTCAAGGGCCCAAACTCAGAGGCAGTTTCTCAGAAATTAATTAGGCCACCAGAGCTCCATGTTTGTGAAGTGTTTACCCTTTACCTTACTTTTGGAAATTCCCTCTACCACCTCCAAGGTTGTGAACTCCTGAGCATTTTCTTTTCCAGATATATATTCACAGATTTTCAAACTCTTCTCCACTAATTGTGTATTACTTGTGGTGAAGGAACTATCAAGGCATTTTTTTGGATGACAGTAGGAAGATTTTTGTCTAACAAATATTCGCATACACATTAGATTCATTTCCCTATTTTCCATTTGAAATACTGAATCCCTGACACTAACCCATACCCTACTAGACTCTGACTACTAATCCTAATATGATGGAGAAAAAGAAACCTAACAGAATAGAAATACAGGCCATTCATAGGTGGCATGGTGTATACTAGGACTTGCCTTCCTGCTTATCAAGTGTATGTGTTATAAATCTAGTCAACTTTTCATTGTAGTACTTCTCCATGAGTTTTTAAAGTTAACACATATGTAAATTTCTGTCTCCTTTTCTCTGTAGCCTATTCATCTCATGTATTTTATTATGCATATTTAGAATCCTACCTGGTATCACACATACATTCTTGTGAGCTCACTGTTTTTGGATGATACAAATTGTGAAAAGAGATCACTCCCCCTAAATACTGATGAAACTGAAAATTCAACAAATTGGTGAATTTCCTAGATGAACAACATTATACATAAATCCATGCTCAGTAAAAAGAATATTTTTGGATATGAGGATGATATATATTTCATGATGAATTTTGATTGGCATATATATTGCTACATTTTAATGTCTGTGTTTTTATAAATATATATATATATATATATATATATATATATATATATATATATATATATATATATATATATATATTCTCCAGATTTTTCACAATATTAAATATATGTGTCTTATTATTCACTCCCTAAATACATTCATATTCATGTATGTGGATTTGTAATCAAATTTGCACAAGATTATTCTCAGAAAAATTCATCCACATAAAATACATATTTATTTTCCAGTACTGAAAACAAACTTCGGTGAATTGTGCTTACAAATCCTAATATTTGCATGGTAACTGACCCAGTTTAACATTAATGCAAGTATAATCCTATGGGACATGATGTGTATTTTGAAGTTCATTTTTATTCAACAGTGGTACATTACTATTTCTTCAGTTGATGGATATCATAGGATATAACTTTTCATCCACAAGTTCACAAATCTGCAGGCATTTGGTTCACTTTCAATTACTTCTTGCTTCAGAACATATGTATTCCTCCATGTTTCTTGACTGTTCTTTTCATGAGATTCTTTCCAAACACATTATTTTCGATTTCCATAATCATTTTTGAAGGAAAGAGGCGCCTTACTTACCCCCAGAAAGGTTCGTTGAGGTCTCCTTGTCCTGCGCTGCATGATTCCCGGCCAATGCACCAAATGTAAGGTTCCGGCGAATGTTGGAGGAAGAGACCATCAAGAAACTGCGGCTCATGCAACAGTAAAAGCCGATTATTGAGGATCCAATCCAGCATGCTGGGGCTACGTGCTCACTCAAGATGGGAGAGCATCCCAGAGCCCCGAGCAGGGGTTGAGCAGTGCTTAAGTACACTTTTTGGGCAGGGCGGGACTTTACATATATTACAGTCTCCTTTAAGAAATCATCATACACCACGGGAAAATCAAACAACAATTCCTAAACATGATTAGTTCATTTATTGGTGGGAACATGTAAGGCGGGAGTGATAGGTCAGTTCTAAAGCGGGGTACACATTCAAAATGATTGGTTTAGGCCCTGCAATGCCTATGTGCCAGGCCTCACAGGGTCCTAGGTTATTAAAAAACCAGGCGGTCAGGGGGAATATTTACTGGGTAGTCCGGGAATTGTCCTACAAGCTACAGGAATTTCAGGTTTTGCGTGTAGCATAGGAACTTAACAATACCTGGTCCTTTACATTTTAACTCAAGCCTTGCTGCTTAAAAACTTTACAACACCCGGTCTTTTACACTTTAACTTTTACACTTTAATTTCAATTTCTTTTACGCTTACAGATCACTCCTGGTGCACAAGAAGGGTGTCCAAGCCACCCTGACTTTAGGCAAATGAGGGCCAAGGGAGCTTATTTTGGACACTGTCTTGGGCTGTGCCCCTCATGGAAACCTCCAGCCAGATGTTATGATGAGTGCCTTTATGGAAGAAGAGGAGGGCAATGTGGGATTGTTTTGGTATTAATTGTGGTCATTTGTGTGACGGTTGGAAGAGATGACAGGGTCCACCTGGGCTTGAAGTCTGGTGTGAATCCCCTTAGAGACTGAGTTCTGGAACTGACCTCAGAGAAGTATTGCATGAATTGTGTTGAAATTTTAGGAGGCCACGCATGAGAGTCGCTCTTATAAACTGAGATCAAGGCCCAGGGTGGCTTTCCACAGAGCACTGGGAATATCAGCCAAGATATCCCATGATTTTATTCTTAAAGACTTGGTAGCCATAGTTGAGAGTCAAAACACACATGAAACTCACAACGTATACCTCAATGGGCCTGGCTATATTTGACCTTTTGGCCACTCTTTGGGAAGCCTTGCCTATGAGAGTTCTCCAGAGTTTCATTGAAATGAGCTTCCTCAACATTTAGTGGTTCTTGAAACCCACAGTGCCTCCAACTTCATCCTTGAAAAATGGCTAGATAAATACCATGAAATTTTTGAAAATCCCATGACCAGGTGGAACTGGAGAATCTTTGGGTGTCCTGTTGCTGATCATGAGTATACTAGAGGGTGCCTTGATTGACTGGGTTTCATAAAAATAATGTAGAAAAAAGATGCCAGTAAGTTGGAGCCTACTGAGTAGTGGGCCTAGAGCAGCGGTGGGCAGGTGTGCAGGTGTGTGATAAAACATCTGTGGTAGGTCCATGTGGTTTGGCCATTGGCTACCAAATGCCTTGTGAAGGACATGGTGCAGCCAGCAGACCCTTATTTGTAAAGGCATTTTGATATATGGAGAGGTTTCAGGGCAATTTTCAGAATCAGGTTGACATGGTCAATGGTGCAAGCTATGTGGGAAAGAAGCCTGGTTGGTGCATTCTCCTGCAGACCGTGACCCACCACAGTGACAGAACTCTCTCCAGCACTGTGTCCCAGTTGAAATTGTTGTATTTCTTGAAGCAAATACCAAAGTCCCAGTGTAGCAGCAAGAACCACAACAGAAAGTGGAAGAGGACAAAATGGCTTCACAGTCCACACGGGGTGACACTTAGCCCCCAGTGGCCACAGTTTACCTACAAAGAGAGAATTCAGCACTGCTGCCTCAGGTTCATTGGATAATAAGAAACCATGTCCTCCAGGTCACATAGATGCAGACCCAGCTTTGATGGGCTCACTATAAAGGAAGCTAAAGCTCCTGACAACAACATATATTTCAAGTGCCCAACCTCAGAGGCAGTTTCTCAAGAAGTATTTAGGCCAGCAGAGCTCCATGTTTGTGGAGTGTTTACCATGTCCCTTACTTATGGAAACTGCTCTATCACCTCCAAGGTTGGGAAATCCTGAGCGTATTCCATTCCAGATATGTATTCACGTATTTTCTAACTCTTCTCCTCTAATTGTGTCTTACTTGTGGCAAAGGTAATGTCAAGGCATTGTTGTGGATGAAAGTGGGAAGATTTTTGTGTAGCACATATTTGCATACACATTGGATTCATTTTCCAATTTTCCATTCAAAATACTGAATCCCTGACACGAAACTATACCCTACTAGACTCTGACTACTATTCCTAATATGATGGAGAAAAATAACTCAAACAGAATAGAAATACAAGCAGTTCAGAAGAGGCATGGTGTATAGTTGGACTTGCCGTTTGCATTATGTAGGTTAGGTGTTATAAATCTAGTTAATTTTTAATTGAAATAGTTCTCCATGTGTTTTTAAAGTTAATGAATATGTGAATTCCTGTATCCCTTTCTCTGTAGCCTATTCAGCACATGTATTTTTATATGCACATATAGAATCCTACCTGGTATCACATATACATTCTTGTGAGGTGGCTGACTTGGCAGATACAAATTATGAGAAGAGATCACTCCTGCTAAATGCTGTTGGATCTTAAAATTCAACCTATGGGTGACCTTCCTAGTTGAACAACATTATTCATAAATCCATGTTCATTAAAATTAATATTTCGGGATCTATGAATGATATATATTTCACCATGAATTTCGATTGGCATATATATTGCCACTTTATAATGTCTGTGTGTGTTTTGTATATATATACTCTCCAGATTTTTCACAATATGAAATATGTGTCTTATTATTCACTCCCTAAATACATTCATATTCATGTATGTGGATTTGTAATCAACTTTGCACAAGATTATTCTCAGAAATATTCATCCACCTGAAATACTTATTTGTTTCCTAGTACTGAAAACAAACTTCAGTGAAAGGTGCATACAAATCCTAATATTTCTACCGTAACTTACCAAGTTTAACATCAATGCAAGTAGATTCCTATGGGACATGATGTGTATTTTGACGTTCATTTTTATTTAAAACTGGTACAGTACTATTTCTTCAGTTTATGCACATCCATGGATAAATTTTTCACCCAAAATTTCAAAATTAAAGACATTTGTTTCACTTTCAATCACTTCCTGCTTCCGAACACATGTAGTCCTCCAGGTTTTTCGACTGGTCGTTTCATGAGACTTCTTAACAAACACATTATTTTCGATTTCCATAATCACTTTTGAAGGAAAACTCACACACCCTCTTCATGATAAACCGTAACCCTAATATTACCATTAGACTTATAATTGGTTGTAATGAATGTATGTATACCAATATCAATATAAGATTTCCTGTATATTTTCAGATATCAATTTATTCTAACTCCAATTTCTAAAGTTGGATCCAGTTATATTATTTATTCACAGTACGATCTATTCATGCATCATCTCTATATTCATTGACACAGGGTACACCTATTTGTATACCCAATACTAATTTATGGGTTTTAAAAATATTGCTTCCCATAATGGTGGAAGAAATACTCATGTCACCTGATCTACATATACATTTTATCACAGTAATATTCTGGACAAAAATGCAAAGGTCACACTTATGATTGTACCAAACCCTAAATTGAAAGTGAGTATATATTACTAAAAACATCCTTGTCCAGGATGCCTAATTCTCCCAAGTGTCAATATTGTTGGGGACTATATATTTGTTTCTTCCTATGATTATATATTCAACCTCAACCCTGTTGAAAATGTCTAATCCTATTACGCATTTTATAATTTGTCTGATTTCCTAATGTCTCTATTGAGACCTGCTTTCCTACATATTTTCCCCAGTTCATCATTGTGACTGACTCTTCACATGTGCTGACATTTACATTCACTCTCTAAACGAAACCCTATTGCTAAAAAACTATTGGTCCAACTCGAAGACTCACTCTTCTTCCTAAACCTACTATCTTCCAAATCCTACCGACTATCCATTTTTGACTGGATGTTCTCTTCGACATTCAGGCATCTGAGGTGCAAGGTTTTATTCCATTGTGTATAGATTTATCTGAGACTAAAATGCAGATTGTAATTCAAAGCTAAATATCCCAAAGAAGGGCCCAATGCCCTTTCTGGCTTCAAATCGTAACTAGATTTATGTTTTCATACTTATATTTCAAATATATATTCTTATAAATTTTGCAGGTTCCCAATACCATTATTCATCCAGCAGAATGATTCCTAACACAAGTCAAATATGTTATTGACCCTAACCATACACTGTTCCCTCATTCTAAATTTACAGAGAGGAGGGACAGAGTTGGTCTTACAATACAGGAAAGTAGGGGATCTTCCACCTGCTGAGAACCTCAAAGTTCCATGCAGAAATGTTGACTGAAGAAGATGTAGGCAGCTATGTAGAACCTGAGAGAACAAAAGTCATGTTCAATGGCAAACAACCTGTTCAGGATGAAGGGTTCTGTCTGAATCAGCCTCTCACATCTTAATTTAGAGAAGATGGACCAAACCAGGCCTGTGTGGGTAGCTGTTTCTGGGTGCCTATGGTTGTATACCATTCTAAATTGTGAAAGTGTCACAGGAAGTAGGGGCAGCCTCCTTCTCATGTGACACTTGGAAGCCACTGGTAGGACAAAGTGGTTGCCAAGGCAGTGACCTCATTCAGTTCCTAAAGGAAGTGACCTCACCTCACTTCCTTGGTGATGGAAATCTCTGAACTTGGGATTCATGAAGCCAGGCACCCAGAGCCAGTCCCAGTCCCAGTCCCAGTGGTCTCACTTGTTTGGATTTACCAAGGACAGTGTCAGTCTTTCTTGGTACCTACTAATGTGAGGATGGCCAAATGCCAGGAAACTCTAAAGAGGGGTCATTCCTGAGAAAGCAGGTAGTTTCTCACCTCTGGGTCCTGACACCTGCACAAAGTTGGCCAAGGAGACCAGATCTGAGACAGATCAGGCCATTCCGTGGGAATATAGTATGGCTCACCAGTCAGAGGACAGTCCGGATAGTCACAGAACTTCTTGGGGGAAGGAGGTGCCTTTGTGGGTGTGGGGGTGGGTTTCTGGTTTTGTCTCATGTTCAGAGAATAGGTAGGCAAGGCGCTTTTTTTGGTGTGGAATGAACTGTTTCTAGTAAGTCATTTGACAAGGCGAGTGTTTCTATGTCTGTCTATCACACTGTGTCCGTGGTTGCAGATATTAGAAAAGAAAATGCATCAATGGATGTGTCCTGTCTAGTAGAATGCTTCCCAGCATTCATCCTGTCCAATTTATGAATGGATTTCAGATTGCCTTTTCGATGGGTAACACCTGCAATCTTCCTAAGTTTCAGTTTTCTTCTGGACTTCTGCCCCTCTCCAGAATAGGCTCATGGTTTTATGTCTAAGGTATGTACCACTTCCAAGCTGTGTGCCATGACCATGTACTGGATAGCTCAAAGGAATGGCGAGCATCTCTGAAAAATCAGATATTATTGTGACCATTAAATCTCAGTGGAGAAACCCTGCTTTGGGCCTTTTGCTTACCTATTGTTCTGTTGCCCTGAATGTCAGGAAGTTCTTTGCCTCAGGCCACCCCTTTGTGAAGCCTGAAGAAAACAGTTTTCAAATGGAAATGAATGGGCAACACCTGTGGCTCTTTGCTTAATTGCTTTGGAAAGGTATGTGTCTGAATCAGCCTCTTGGCCCTGTGTTAGGCTGTAGCTTAGATTCTCAGCACCTGATGGATCTAAAGAAAGATCCCATGGGTGCATTAAAAACCAAAATGGCCAAAAGAGCAGTCATTGTTTATGAAGACTCTCGCCTTCCTCTCTAACGTTCCTGACATACATCAAGTGAGAATAGGGATCCTTTGTTTCAAAAGAGTTCTTCAAAGCCCTGCAGAGGCTATCCCATAGGTGCTTGGGTTTTCTCATGACCCCAATTTACATGAAGAATCTAAACCCTACAGTCAGTAGGCCTCAAATTGGAGAAGCCAAGCTGTATTAACGGCAGGCCGATTTGATCACTCCTGTTTCACAGTCAGGATTTCCAGGCCACACTGACTTTAGGCAAATGAGGGGCAAGGGAGGTTATTTTGGACACTGTCCTGTCCTGCGCCCCTCATGGAAACCTCCATCCAGAGGTTATGATGAGTGTCTATATGGAAGAAGAAAAGGGTTATGTGGGAGCATTTTGTTTGGAATTGTGGTAATTTGTGTGGCACTTAGAAGAAAAGACTGGGTCCACCTGGGCTTGAACTGTGTTGTGATTCCTCTTAGAGAATGAATTCTGGAACTGACCTCAGAGAAGTATTTTCATGAATTGTGTTTGGTTTTTACTAGGCCATGCATGAGAGTCGCCCTTGGAACCTGAGATCTAGGTGCAGGGTGGCTTTCCCCAGAGCACTGGGAATCTCAGCCAGGATATCACATGATTTTATTCTGAAAGACTTTGCAGCCACAGTTGAGAGTCAAAACACACATGGACCTCACATTGTAGACCTCAATGGGCCTGGCTTCATGTGACCTTTTTAGCCACACTTTGGGAAGTCTTGCCTGTGAGTGTTCTCTAGAGCTTTCATTGAAATGAGCTTCCTCAACATTTAATGGTTCCTGAATAAATTGAAACCAAAAGAGCCTCCAACTTCATCCTCAACAAATGGCTTGATAAATACCATAAAATTTTTGAAATTCCCATGACCAGGTGGCACTGGAGAACTTTTGGATATCCTGTTGCTGACCATCAGTGTACCAGACAGTGCCTTGACTGACTTTGTTTCATGAAAATTGTGTAGAACAGTGATGCCAGTAAGTTGGAGCCTGCTCATTAGTGGGCCTAGAGCAGTGGTGTGAAGGTGTGTGATAAAACATGTGTGGTGGGGCCATGTTTATCTGCCATTGGCTTCCAAATGCCTTGTGACTGACAGGGTACAGCAAGCAGACCCTTATATGTAAAGGCATCTTGTTATATGGATAGATTTATGGGCAATGTTCAGAATCAGGTTGGCTACCTGGTACCACACGTACATTCTTGTGAGGTGGCTGACTTGGCAGATACAAATTGAGAGAAAAGATCACTCCTACTAAACCCCATTGAAACTGAATATTCAACATATGGGTGAGCTTTCTAGTTGAACAACATTATACATAAATCCATGTTCAGTAAAATGAATATTTTTAGATCTGTGGATAATATATATTATATGATGAATTTTGATTGACATATATATTGCTACTTTTTTGTCTGTGTGTGTTATATATATATATACACACACTCTCCAGATATTTCAAAAAATGAAATATATGTGTCTCATATACACTCCCTAAATTCATTCATGTTCATGTATCTGGATTTATAATCAACTATTCACAAGATTATTCTCAGAAATATTCATGCACCTGAAATTTGCCTAATGCTCTCAAATATCAATCCTATTGGTGTCTACATATTTGTTTTTTCCTAAGATTATATATTCAAACTCAATCCTTTTCAAAATATCTAGTCCTGTCACTCACTTTGTAATTTCCCTGATTTCATAATGTCTCTATTGATATCTGCTTTCCTACATATTTTCCCCAGTTCATCATTGTGACTGACTCTTCAACTGTGCTCACATTTACATTCACTCTCTAACTGAAACCGTATTGCTAAAGAACTTTTGTTCTAAATTCTATACTCACTCTTCTTCCTAAACCTACTGACTATCTTCCTAATCCTACCAACTATACCTTTTTCACTGGATGTTCTCTTCTACATTCAATCATCCAAGTAAATGTCGGGGAAGCTTCGGAGAAGGAGACGACCAACAGAGTACTCATGATACAGCAAAAGGTTTATTGGGTTTCCAGCATGCTGGGGCTCAGAGCTCACTTTAATAGAGCAGATAGCCCTGAGAATAGCTTAAGTAGAGTTTGTATACTTTCCCTGGAGAAGGCAGGGAGGGAAGTTTATTGATGGGTCACGAGTAGTGGGCAGTTTGCATGCAACTGGGTGAGGGAGTACATTCTGTAGTTTGGCAGTTGGGGACAGCACATTTTGGGAACAAGTTTTGCAAGCATTTCTCAAGATTTCAACAGTTTTTTGTTAAGCATAGGGAAATACAGGAAGTGACAAGTACTTATTTTATTAACCTTTCATTCCTCACTTCTTTTTCTGGCTACTTTTAATCATAAAAATTATCATTGGGGGGTTTCACATTCTATGTCTCCTAGTGGGGTATTACCATAAGTTTAACTCGTCCAATTTGAGCCTGGAGAAAAGAAATTACACGGTTGAGAAAACAGGGTTTTATAGTTAGCAATAATATGAGGATTATTATTGGACCGGCCAGGGTTGATAAAAACGTAGTTAACCAGGGGCACTGTGTGAACCAAGACTCAAACAACCCTTTTTGGGTCTCTCTCTCTCTTGTTGATGCTCTTTAATGTGTCTTTTTAATTTACTCATAGATTTTATTACAACTCCAGTATGTTCGGCATAAAAACAACATTCTTCCCTCAATGCAGCACAAAGGCCCCCTTCTTTAATGAAGAGGAGGTCCAAACCTCAACTGTTCTGTAAAACAACTTCAGAGAGAGAGGTTAAAGTTTCATGCAAAGCTCTGATGGTGGTTTCTAATATCTTAGTTTTGGTCTATTGCTGCTTCTAATTGAGTAATTTATTGTGTCACATGGACAAGGGCAGTGGTTCCTGGGCCCACCCGTGCAGCAAATCCTATTCCTAATAGGATGGCTAAAGTGAGGGATATATGCTCCCAGTGGAACCTGGTTGTATGTCCCCCTATTTGATCTTCAAATGAACCTGCTTCATAATAGAGCACTCTGGGAAACATCTGCACCATTACACGATTAATCACATCTGTTGACCATTTCATGAAAACATAAACAAGGTTTAAGTATATAGAATTATTCTGTTGTAAGGAGGACAAGGCAAGGCACCTAAGATAGCACTAAAGACAGGGAAACAGTCCTATTTGGTTGCAACCGGATTCAGAGGGCATTGCTTCTGTTGTAATCAATTAATCCCCTGAAACTCAAGTTTAGGTAGTTTCAGAATTTTGTACCCAACATGTAAGGGAAGGTGCTCAGAAGCTCACAGTCTGCAGAAGTTCAAAAACGCAGTATTTGTTCCTGTTTTTCCCCTGTTCTGGGCAAGTTAACTTTTAAAGGACACCTGGGAGGGGGAGAGCTTTTTCTTCCCTTTCTTATTTTACCCCTGCCAGCTGTTACCATGGAGACCAGTTGGTAACTTCTTTGTCTTAGAAATGTAGCCATCTCTGTGATTCCCCAGCTCAAGGACAGAGGCCTTGTTCACATATTTTGTGAAAAACTAGAAAAAGGGTGTCTACCTGAGAAGTGCTGATTTTTTTAGCCACTGGCCAAGTAGAACAGGGCAACACGAAAAGAGGAAGTTTATCTACATTGAACTCTTTTATAGGGACTCTTTTGCTGAAAGTCCTAAAGTCAGCCATGGTGAAGACTTCTGAAGAAGGTCAGTTAAGACTTTTCTGTGGGCCTAGTGCAGAGGGGGAAGACGGGGAAGGTGGGCTGTGATCAGCTCCGTGGATCTGAGAATGAGGAAGGAGAGATGTAAAAGAATAATGGGATACGGGTTTGAGATTTTCCTAGCAACAAAAACTTGAGCAGTAGAACAGGTAGAGCAGAGAGGATGATGGGAGTGAGTATCTCAAAACGCATATGAGGGACGTTTAATTATTAGTAAACTGTTTTCAGTGATGACAAACCAACTTTAAAGGCCATTTTTATTACATCTTAGATAGGGGACTGAGGGCTCTCCTCAGCTGGTTTGAGCTTTGGTTTAGCTGGTAAGAAGACCTGGTGGGACCCGGTGCGGGCACTGACAGGACAAGAGAGGAGTGAGTGGGTGGAGGGGTACTTCAGTAACTGCTGCCTCAGCAAGGAGGCAATGGTCTGAGAACCGGCAGAGGTTTGGGTTTTTGATCTAGTAATTGGAGGGGAGAAATCAGGTTGCTGAGGTGGGAGTGACAGCAGAATGTCTGGAGCAGAAGGCTGAGGGTGAGGATCTATTGGAGAAGCATAGTTCAGGATGTGAGTGAAGGAGGGAAAAGGTCACGCAGAATTTGAGGATCTAGAGACCCCTCTGGGGGCCATCGGTTCTTCTTATCTAATTGGTAATATGGCCAATGATGTGTACTGAATTTGATGAGGAGTTTGGGTTCCATCAGGCAGCCCCTGTTTGCTCAAATCCCCATGACTTACAGAAGAAGTCGGCTTTCCCCCCACACAGCCGTGACTGTGGCTTTGAGAGTCTGCCCGGCAAACATAGTAATCTAGGCTAGCCAACCTGCATCTGGCTTGCATGTCCCTTCATCCATAATGTTTGTTTCCATTATCTATGCTACAGAAGTAATTTAATGGAATTTTAGTGGTATCCTCTTCATCAGGGATATCCCAATAGGTAAGACCTATAGCCAGCTGACAAATGTCTGGGAGGAATGATGGCCACCAGGTCCCTCAGGGGGCTGTATGCGAGATAGATTATACTTCTTTTCCAGTAGGAATTGTGATCAGCCATCACTGCTGAATGGGCTGATGTGGCTTAGGACTACTTGTGGCCAAGGAGAGAGTCCACAGACTTATCCACATGGCGAATACGCAATTTGAAGGTTTTACCAGTCTTTTCCAGTTTCCAGCCAGAGTCTGGACAGGGCGCAGGCTTGAGTTGAGAGGCATGGATCCAGAAATTGATTCCATCTACCTTTACCACTGGAGGTGTTATAAGTAGCACCGGCTATGGTCCTTTCCAGCGGGGTTTCAAGCATGATACCTGATGTCGTCTTACGTAGATGAAGTCTCTTACTTGATATCGATGTGGAGTCCCTTTGTCCCCAGTTTGGTAGGCAGTGGCCAGCTGTTTACACAGGTATCACTGAGTTCTTTTTAGAGCTTTAAGTCTGTCAAGCAAGGGGGTGTGGATGGAATGGTTAGGTCTTTGAGTCGGGCTTAGGTCCCTTACTGCAGGAGGGCAACAATAGAGAATTTCACAGGGGCTAAGGTTACTCAAAGAAACAGAGGGAGTATTTCTTGCATGAAACATTGCATAAGGCAGGAGCATAGTCCAATCTTTTATGCTGTTCTCTAAGTTTAATTTTCTTAAGGTCTCTTTAATGGTTCAATTTATTCTATCTGCCTGTCCTGAACTCGGGTATCTATAAGCACAATATAACTTCCAATTAATTCCCTGGTTCCTGGCTAACCCCTGACTTACCTGGGCCATGAACACCGGTCCATTATCAGACCCTGTTACCGGCTTAGCTTCCTCCAATGGTAAAGAGGCTGAGTCAGCAGCAGGGAAATCCATTTGAGGGTGTTGTGGGTTAGGGGACAAGGGCAGGGGATTAGTAAGGGAAGAAGAGTCCAGTAGAGTCAAATCTGTGACTCGGGGAGAACAGGGGGTGGAGGAGGAGGAGGTTGAGAGGGTTTGAGAGATCATGGGGGAAGGAGTAGGAGCAGAGGCAGGGGCAAGGAAAGGCTTCACCCATGGAGGAGGAGATTTGCAGATGTTCTGCCAAGTTAAGATATATGGCTGTTGATCCAGATGGCTATGTGTCCCCGGCTGAGATAATATCTCTGAATTTTTAAATTAGTGCGAAGTAGAAAGATCCTTCTAGGGGCCATCCGAATTCAAAGGTGGGCCATTCTGAGGCACAGAGATTCTGCCAGGTCCAGCATTTTACTAAAACAAGAAAGATTCTGAGCTCTTAAGCGGACTTTGTTCCAGTGATCAAGGGTCAGGGACAGAGGCATTGAACTGCTCTGTCCCATAATGAAAGGTACACAAACAGCAAAAGCAAGGACACATGACACAGATAAGACAAGACCATAAACACAGGCAATGGACGTCAAACACTGAAACCAGGAATGAGTAGCCGGCAAAACCCGATGGGATGACAATACCGAATCTGAAACAAAATATCACTGAGTTGAGGAGACTATTGTTCCTTAATTTCCCGAGTTTTCTGCGGCGTCCCCCAGGGAGGTGCCCTGTGTCTCCGTGACACGTCTCTCAGCCACCTTCGGAGGGAGCTCAGGCTCTTCATCGCCAGAGATTTTGCCAAGCCCTAACATGAAACCTGAAACCAGAAAGAGGTGCCTTACTTGCTCCAAGAGGAGCCCATTGGGGTCTCTCGTCTGCCACTGCCAGAACTCTGTGGAACCTCAATATGTAAAGGTCGGGCGAGTGTCGAAGGAAGAGACCACCAAGAGTCTGTCTCATGCAACAGCAATGGGTTTATTTGGGGTTCAGCATGCTGTGGCTCAGAACTCACTTAAATAGAGCAGAGAGCCCTGAGAACACCTTAAGCACAGCTTATATACTTTCCTTGGAGAGGGAAGAGAGGGAAGTTTACTAATGGGTGAGGGCATGTGGGCGGTTTGCATGACACTGAGTGAGGGAGTACATTCTGCAGTTTGGCAGTTGGGAACAGAACATTCTGGAAACAAGATTAGCAAACATTTCTCAAGATTTCAACAGTGTTTTGTTAAGCATACAGAAAAACAGGAAGTGACAAGTACCTATTTTATTAACCTTTCACTACGGACTATCCCTTTTCGACTAGATGTTCCTTCTACATTAATTCATCCAAGGTACAAGGTCCTATGGCATTGTATATCGATTTAATTGAGACACCTCTGCAGAACGTAATTCAAAGCTGCATATCCCAATCAAGAGCCCAATGCCCTTCTGGACTTCAAATCATACTTAGATTTCTGTTTTCATACATATATTTCACCTATATATTCTTATACACATAGCAAGTTCCCAATACCATTATTCATCCAGCAGAATGATTTCTAACCCAAACCGAACATGTTATTAACCATAACCATACACTGTTCCCTCAATCTAACTTTACAGAAGAGCAGGGAAAGAGTTGATCTTACAATACTGAAATGTAGGGAATCTTCCACCTCCTGAGAACCTCAAAGGTACATGCAGAAATGATCCCTGGAGAAGAGGTAGGCAGCTATGAAGGACCTGAGAGACCAAAAGTCATCTTCCATGGCAAACAACCTGGTCAGGATAAAAGGTTGTGTATGAATCAGCTTCTCTTCTTAACGTAGAGAAGTTGGACCAAACTAGGCCTGTGTGGAGATCTATTCCTGGGTGCCTATTGTTGATATACCATTCTAACTTGTGAAAGTGTCACAGAAAGTAGGGGCAGCCTCCGTATCATGGGACCCTTGAAAGCAACAGTTAGGACAAAGTGGTTGCCAAGACAGTGACCTCATTCAATTTCTGAAGGAAGGGACCTCACTTAACTTCCTTGGTGATGGAACTCTCTGAATTTGGGATCCAGGAAGTCAGGCACCCAGAGCCAGTCCCTGTTCCAGTCCCAGTGGTCTCACTTGTTTGGATTCAGCAAGGACAGAGTCAGTCTTTGTTGGTACCTACAGATGTGAGGAAGGCCAAATGAGAGGAAATCTCTGAAGCGGGGCTTTTCCTGAGAAAGCAGGTAGTGGCTCACCGCTGGCTACTGAGAACTTCACAGAGTTGGCCAAGGAGACCAGATCTGAGACAGGACAGGCCAATTTAGGGGAACATATTTTGGCCCACAAGTCAGAGGACACTCTGGATAGTCACAGACCTACTTGGGGGAAGGAGGTGCCTTTGTGGGTGTTGTTGTGGGTTTGTGGTTTTGTCTCATTTTCCTAGAATAGGTATTAAAGTCGGTTTGTTTGGATTGAAGTTTAGTGTTTCTAGTAAGTCTTTTGACATGGCGAGTGTTTCTATGTCTCAGTATTTCACTGTGTCCGTGGTTGTATGCATTAGAAAAGAGAATGCATCAATGGATGTGTCCTGTCTAGTAGAAAGCTTCTCAGCATTCAAATTGCCCCATTTATGAATGGACTGTAGCTTGCCCTATTGATGCGCAATACCTGCTATATTCCTAAGTTCCTGTTTTCTTTCTGAATTCTGGCCACTCTACAGAATAGGACCATGGTTTTTTGTTCACGATATGTACCACCTTCAAGCTCTGTGACTGGCCATGTACTGGATAGCTGAAAGAAATGGCAAGCATCTCAGAAAACTCAAGTATCAGTGTGACCAGGAAATTCTCAGTGGAGCAACCCTGCTTTGGACCATTTGCTTACCTATTGTTCTGTTTTCCTGAATTTCAGGAAGGTCTTTGACTCAGGCCACCCTTTTGTGAAGCCTGAAGAAAACAGTTTTCAAATGGAAATTATTGGGCATACATGTGGCTCTTTCCTTAACTGCTTTGAAAAGGGATGTGTCTGAATCAGCCCCTTGGCTCTGTATGAGGCAGTGGCTTAGATTCTCAGCACCTGAGGGATCTAAAGAAATTTCCCATGCGTGCATTCAAAACCAAAATGGCCAAAAGAGCAGTCATTGTCATGAAGTCTCTAGCCTTCCTCTGTAAGGTTCCTGACCTCCATCAAGTGAGAATAGGAATCCTTTGGGTCAAACGAGTTCTTCAAAACCTGCAGAGGCTAGCCCATAGGTGCTTGGGTTTTCTCATGACTCCAATTCACATAAAGAATCAATATCTGACAGTCAGTAGGCCTCAAATTGGACAAGCAGAACAGTATTAACACCAGGCCTATTTGATCACTCCTGGTTAACAGGAAGCGTGTCCAGGCCACCCTGACTTTAGGCAAATGAGGGGCAAGGTAGATTATTGTGGATACTGTCTTGGTCTGCGCCCCTCATGGAAACCTCCAGCCAGAGGTTATGATGAGTGTCTATATGGAAGGAGATGAGGTCCATATGGGAGTGTTTTGGTTTTAATTGTGGTCAATTGTGTGGTAGTTGGAAGAGATGACTGTGTCCACCGGAGCTTGAACTCTGGTGTGATTACCCTTAGAGACTGAGTTCTGGAACTGACCTCAGAGAAGTATTGCAAAAAATAGTGTTGGGATTTTAGGAGGTCATGCATGAGAATCACCCTTGTAATCTGAGATCTAGGCCCAGGATGGCTTTCCACAGTGCTCGGGGATTCTGAGCCAGGATATCACATGATTTAATTCTTAAAGACTTGGGACCCTTAGTTGAGAATACAAACACACATGGATCTCACTTTGTATACCTCAATGGGCCTGGATTCATGTGACCTTTTGGCCACTCTTTGGGAAGCCTTCCCCGTGAGTGATCTCCAGAGCTTTCATTGAAATGAGCTTCCTCACCATTTAATGGTTCCTGAATTAATTGAAACCCACAGTGCCTCCAACTTCATCCTTGAAAAATGGCTAGATAAATACCATAAAATTTTTGAAATTTCCATGACCAGGTGGCACTGGATAAACTTTGAATGTCCTGTTGCTGATCATGATGGTTCCAAACTGTGCCTTGATTGACTGGGTTTCGTGAAAATGTTGTAGAACAGAGATGCCAGTAAGTTGGAGCCTGCTGAGTAGTGGGCATAGAGCAGTGGACTGTAGGTGTGTAAATAAATATTTTTGGTAGGATCACCTGGATCTTCCATTGGCTTCCAAAAGACTTGCGACTGACATGGTGCAGGCAGCCGACCCTTATATGTAAAGGCATCTTTTTATATGGAGAGGTTTCAGGGCAATGTTCAGAATCAGGTTGCTATAGTCAAGTGGGAAAGCTATGTGGGATTAAAGCCTGGTTCGTACATTCTCTTGTCGACCATGACAAACCACACGTGACAGAACTCCCTCTATCATTGTGTCGCAGTTGAACTCCTTGTATTTCATGAATCTAAAACGAAACTCCCAGTTCAGGAGTAAGAAACACCCTGAAAATTGGAGCATGACCAAATGGCTTCACAGACCACACGGGAAGACACTTAGCTCCCAGTGGCCACAGTTTACCTACAAAGAGAGAATTCAGAACTGCTGCCTCATTTTCATTAGAAAATAAGGAACCATGTCCTCCAGGTCACATAGATGCAGACCCAGATTTCATGGTGTCACTACAAACGAAACTAAATTTCCTGACAATTACAAATATTTCATGTGCCCAACCACAGAGGAAGTTTCTCAAGAAGTCTTTAGGCCAGCAGAGCTCCATGTTTGTGAAGTGTTTAGCCTCTCCCTTACTTTTGGAAACTGTTCTTCTACTTCCAGTGTTGTGAACTTCTGAGCATTTTACATTTCTCATATGTATTCACAGATTTTCTAACTCCTCTCCTCTAATTGTGTCTTACTTGGAGTGATGGTTATGTCAAGCCATTGTTCTGGAAGAGAGTGGGAAATTGTTCCTGTAGTACATGTTTGCATACACATTAGATTAATTTTTCTATTTTCCATTTGAAATACTGAATCCCTGACACCAACCCATACCCTACTAGAATCTGACTACTAATCCTAATATGATGGAGAAAAAGAAACCTAACTGAATAGAAATACAGTCCTTTCATAGGAAGCATGGTGTATACTTGTATTTGCCTTCTGCTTTATCAAGAGTATGTGTTTTAAATCTAGTCAACTTTTTATTATAATATTTCTTCATGAGTTTTTAAAGTTATCACATATGTAAATTCCTGTCTCCCTTTCTCTGTATCCTATTCAGCACATGTATTTTTTATGCACATATACTATCCTACCTGGTATCCCACGTACATTCTTGTGAGCTCACTGACATTGGAATATAAAAATTGTGAAAAGAGATGACTCCCCCTAAATACTGATTGAACTGAAAATTCAACGTATGGGTGAGCTTCCTAGTAAAAAACATTATACATAAATCCATGTTAAGTAAAATGAATATTTTTGGATATGTGGATGAATTATATTTTATGATGAATTTCAATTGGCATATATATTTCTACATATTAATTTGTGTGTGTGTGTTTGTGTGTGTATTTGTGTGTGTGTATATATATATATATATATATATATATATATATATATATATATTCTCCAGAATTTCCAAAATATGAAATATATGTATCTTATTATACACTCCCTAAATTCATTCGTATTCATGTATTTGGGTGTATAATCAACTTTACACAAGATTATTCTAAGAAATACTCAACCACCTGAAATACATATTGGTTTCCTACTACTGAAAACTAAGTTCAGTGAATGGTGCTTACAAATCCTAATATTTCTACTGTAACTGACCCAGTTTAACATCAATGCAAATAGATTTCTATGGGACATGATGTGTATTTTGAAGTTCATTTTTATTAAACACTGGTACATTAAAATTTCTTCAGTTTATGTACAACATAGGATATATTTTTTTCATTCACAACTTCACAATTTATAGGCATTTGGTTCACTTTCAATTACTTACTATTTCAGAACACATGTATTCCTCCATATTTCTCTACTGTTCTTTTCACTTGACTTCATTCTAAACACATTATTTTCGATTCCATTATCATTGTTCAAGCAAAACTCACTCTTCATGATAAACTGTAACCCTAATATTACCATTAGATATATAACAGGTTGGAATGAATTTATGTATATCAATATAAGATTTCATATATTTTTTTCAGATGCAAATTCAATCCATTATTTAAAGTTGGAACCAGTTATATACTTTATTCACAATATGGTCTATTCATGCATCATCTGAATAATCATCAACACAGGGTACACCTTTTCGTATCCCCAGTACTAATTTATAAGTTTTCAGGATATTGCTCCCCATAATGGTGGCAGAAAGACTCATGTCACCTGATCTACATATACATTTATCACAGTAGTATTCTGGACACAAAATGCAAAGGTCACACTTATGATTGTACCAAAGCCTAAATGGAAAGTGAGCATGGATTATTAAAAACATCTGTCCAGGTTGAGTAATGCTCTCAAATGTCAATCCTCTTTGTTACTACATATTTGTTTTTTTCCTAAGATTATATATTCAACCTCAAGCCTTTTGAAAATATCTAATCCTATCACTCACTTTATACTATGCCTGATTTCTTAATGTCCCTATTGATATCTGCTTTTCTACATATTGTCCCCAGTTCATCATTGTGACTGTAACTTCAAATGTGCTGACATTTACATTCACTCTCTATCTGAAACCCTATTGCTAAAGAACTTTTGGTCCAACTCCTATACTCACTATTCTTCCTAAACCTACTGACTATCTTCCTAATCCTACAGACTATCCCTTTTTGACTGCATGTTCTCTTCTACATTCAAACATCCGAGGTACACGGTCCTATGCCATTGTATATCAATTTATCTGAGACCTCGGTGCAGAACATAATTCAAGCTAAGTATACCAATTGTGGTTTCAATTCCTATCTGGGCTTCAAATCTTTCCTAGATCTCTGTTCTCATACATATATTTCACGTCTATATTCTTATAAATATCACAGGTTCCCAATACCATTATTCATCCAGCATAATTATTCCTAACCCAAATAGAACATGCTATTAACCCTAACCATACACTGTTCCCTCAATCTCATTTACAGAAGAGCAGGAACAGAGTTGGTCTTACAATACAGGAAGGTAGGGGATCTTCCACCAGCTGACAACATCAAAAGTCCATGCAGAAATAATCCCTGGAGAAGATGTAGGCAGCTATGAGGGACCTGAGAGAGCAAAAGTCATCTTACATGGAAAACATCCTGGTCATGATGAAAGGATGTGTCTGAATCAGCCTCTCTTTTCTTAATGTAGTGAAGATGGACCAAACCAGGCCTGTGTGGAGAGTTGATCCCGGGTGCCTACGGTTGATATACCATTCTAACTTGTGAAAATGTCAGAGCAAGTAGGTGCAGCCTCCATCTGATGGGACCCTCGGAAGGAACTGTTAGGAAAATGTGGTTGCCAGGGTAGTGACCTCATTCAGTTCCTGAAGGAAATGAACTCAACTTACTTCCTTGGTGATGAAACTCTCTGAACATGGGATCCAGGAAGCCAGGCACCCAAAGCCAGTCCCAGTGCAAGTCCCAGTGGTCAAACTTGTTTGGATTTACCAAGGACAGAGTAAGTCTTTCTTGGTACATACTGATGTGAGGTTGGCCAAATGCCAGGAAGATCTGAAGAGGGGCCTTTCCTGAGAAAGCAGGTAGTGGCTCATGGCTGGCTTCTGACAGCATCACAGAGTTGGCCACGGAGACCATATCAGAGACAGGACACCCCAATATGGAAGAATATATCATGGCCCACCAGTCAGAGGACACTCTGGATAGTCAGAGACCTACTGGGGGAAGGAGGTGTCTTTGTGGGTGTGGTTGTGGGTTTGTTGTTTTGTCTCCTGTTCTCAGAAAAGGTAGGAAAGGTGGTTTGTTAGTTTTGGAGTGGACTGTTTCTAGTAAGTCATTTGACAAGGCGAGTGTTTCTGTGTCTATATATCCCATTGTGTCCGTGGTTGTAGACATTAGAAAAGAAAATGCATCAAGGGATTTGTCCAGTCTACTAGAAAGCTTCCCAGCATTCATCCTGTGCAATTTATGAATGAACTGCAGCTTGCCTTATAAATGGGCAACACTCGCCATCTTCCTAAGTTCCTGTTTTCTTCCTGAATTCTGGCCACTCTCTAGAATACGCTCATGGTTTTGTGTCCAAGATATGTACCACCCCAAGCACTGTGACATGGCAATGTACTGGATAGCTGAAGGGAATGGCGAGTATCTCAGAAAACTCAGATATCAGTGTGACCAAGAAAGTCTCAGTGGAGAAACCCTGCTTTGGGCCTTTTGCTTCCCTGTCTGTTGCCCTGAATGTCAGGAAGGTCTTTGCCTCCGGCAACCCCTTTGTGAAGACTGAAGAAAACAGTTTTCAAATGGAAATAAATGTGCATCACCTGTGGCTCTTTGCTTAATTGCTTTGGAAAGGGATGTTTCTGAATCTGCATCTTGGCCCTGTGTGAGCCTGTGGCTTAGATTCTGAGCACCTGATGGATCTAAAGAAAGATCCCATGTGTGCATCCAAAACTAAAATGGCAAAAAGGGCAGTCATAGTGGATGAAGTCTCTTGCCTTCCTCCAGACAAAAGCTGAATAAAGATACTATAGAACTCAATAGCACAATCAATAACCTAGACGTAACCAACATATATAAAATATATCAACCATCATCAAGTGGATACACGTTCTTCTCAGCAGCACATTGATCCTACTCCAATATAGACCATATATTATGCAATAGGGAAACTCTTAGTAAATATAAAGGTATGGAGATAATACCATGCACCATATCTGATCATAATGGATTGAAACTTTAAATCAATGAAAAAAAAAAAGGAAGGAAAAATTCTACATCACATGGAAAATGCACAATATGTTACTGAATGATCAGTGGGTTACAGAAGACATAAAGGAGGAGATAAAAAAATTCTTAGAGACAAATGACAATAGAGACAAAACATACCGGTTTGTATGGGACACAATGAAAGCCGTTTTAAGAGGGAAATTCATTTCTTGTAATTCTTTCCTCAAAAAAAGAAAAAAACAACAACAAATAAATGAACTCACACTACACCTCAAAAACCTAAAAAAGGAAGAGCAAAAGAACATCAAATGTAGTAGAAGACAAGAAATAATTGAAATTAGAGGAGAAATCAATGAAATTGAAACAAAAAATCTACATTGTAAAAATTGAAATAAATAAGAGTTGGTTCTTTGAAAAAATAAATATGTTCGACAGGCCCTTAGCCATGCTAACGAAGAGAAGAAGAG
Source organism: Callospermophilus lateralis (assembly GCF_048772815.1). Taxonomy (NCBI): domain Eukaryota; kingdom Metazoa; phylum Chordata; class Mammalia; order Rodentia; family Sciuridae; genus Callospermophilus; species Callospermophilus lateralis. Next base: position 252,468 of record NW_027512952.1, read on the forward strand.
AGAGAACTCAAATTACTAACATATGGAATAAAGATGGAAATATCACAACACACACTACAGAAACACAGAAGATAATTAGAAAGTATTTTGAAACCCTATATTCCAATAAAATAGAAGATAAAGAAGATATCGATAAATTTCTTAAGTCATATGATCTGCCCAGATTGAGTCAGGAAGACACCCACAATTTAAATAGACCAATAACAAAGGAAGAAAAATAAGAAACCATCAAAAGACAACCAACCAAAAAGAGCCCTGGACCGGATAGGTATACAGTGGAGTTCTACAAAACCCTCAAAGAAGAATTAATACCAATACTTTTCAAGCAATTTCAAAAAATAGAAAAAGAAGGAGTTCCTCCAAATTCATTCTATGAGGCCAACATCACCCTGATTCCAAAACCAGACAAAGACACTTCAAAGAAAGAAAACTACAGACCAATACCTCTAATAAACTTGGATGCAAAAATTCTCAATAAAATCATGGTGAATTGAATACAAAAGCATATCAAAATAATTGTGCTTCATGATCAAGTAGGATTCATTCCTGGGATGCAAGCCTGGATCAATTTATGGAAATCAATAAATGTAATCCACCACATCAATAGACTTAAAGACAAAAACCATATGATCATCTCGATAGATGTAGATAAAGCGTTTGACAAAGTACAGCATTCCTTTATGTTCAAAACACTATAAAAATTAGGGATAACAAGAACTTACCTCAACATGGTAAAAGCTATATATGCTAAACCTCAGGCTAGCATCATCCTAAATGGAGAAAAACTGAAGGCATTCCCTCTAAAATCTGGAACAAGACAGAGATGCCCTCTATCACCACTTCTATTCAGTTTAGTTCTTGAAATACTAGCCAGAGCAATTAGACAGACAAAAGAAATTAAAGGCATAAAAATAGAAAAAGAAGAACTTAAATATTCGCTATTTGAGGATGACATGATAATATATTTAACAAACCCTAAAGGGTATGCAAAGAAACTGCTAGAGTTAATAAATGAATTCAGCAAAGTGCCAGTATATAAAATCAACAAGAAAAAATCAAAGGCATTCCTGTATATCAGCAACAAAACTTCTGAAATTGAAATGAGGAAAACCACTCCATTCACAATATCCTCATAGAAAATAAAATACTTGGGAATCAACCTAAAAAAAGAGGTGAAAGATTTATACAATGAAAGTTACATAACTCTAAAGAAAGAGATAGAAGAAGATGTTAGAAGATGGAAAAATGTACCCTGTTCATGTATAGGCAGAACTAACATCATCAAAATTGCGATATTACCCAAAGTTCTCTACAGGTTTAATGCAATGCCAATCAAAATCCCAATGGCATTTCTTGTAGAAATATATAAAGCAATCATGAATTTCATATGGAAAAACAATAGACACAGAATAGCAATAGCAATTCTAAGCAGGAAGTGTGAATCAGGATGTATAGCGATAACAGAGTTCAAACTGTACTACAAAGCAATAGTAACAAAAACAGCGTGGTACTGGTATCACAAAAGTCAGCTGGACCAATGGTACAGAATAGAGGACACAGAAACCAATCCACAAAAGTACAACTTTCTTATATTTGAAAAAGGGCCTAAAAGCATGCAATGGAGGAAGGATAGCATCTTCAACAAGTGGTCCAGGGAAAATTGGAAATCCATATGCAACAAAATGAAAATGAATCCCTTTCTCTCGCCATGCACAAAAGTTAACTCTAAATGGATCAAGGAGCAAGATATAAAATCAGAGACACTGCATCTAATAGAAGAAAAATTTGGCTACGATGTACATACTGTGGGGTTGGGCTCCAAATTCCTTAATAGGACAGCCATAGCACAAGAGTTAATAACAAGAATCAACAAATGGGACTTATTTAAACTAAAAAGTTTTTTTCGAAACAAGAGAAACAATAAGAGAGGTAAATAGAGAGCCTACATCTTGGGAACAAATTTTTACCCCTCACACTTCAGATAGAGCCCTAATATCTAGAATATACAAAGAACTCAAAAATTAAACAATAAGATAACAAATAAACCAATCCACAAATGGGCCAAGGACCTGAACAGAAACTTCACAGAGGAGGACATACAATCCATCAACAAGAACATGAAAAAATGCCCACCATCTCTAGCAGTTAGGGAAATTCAAGTCAAAACCACCCTAAGATACCATCTCACTCCAGTAAGATTGGCAGCCATTATGAAATCAAACAACAATAAGTGTTGGCGAGGATGTGGGGAAAAGGGTACACTTGTACACTGCTGGTGGGACTGGAAAATGTTGAGGCCAATTTGGAAAGCTGTATGGAGATACCTGGGAAAGCAGGGAAAGGATCCACCATTTGACCCAGCTATCTCACTTCTCGGACTATTCCCTGAGGATCTTAAAAGAGCGCACTATAGGGATACTGCCATATCACTGATCATAGCGGCACAATTCATAATAGCTAAACTGTGGAACCAAACTAGATGACCTTCCATAGGCGAATGGATAAAAAAAGGGACATCTATACACAATGGAGTATTATGCAGCATTAAAAAATGACAAAAATCATTGAATTTGAAGGGAAATGGATGGCGTTAGAACATATAATGCTAAGCAAAGCTAGCCAATCCTTAAAAAACAAATGCCAAATGTTTTCTTTGATATAAAGAGAGCAAATAAGAACAGAACAGGGAAGAAGAGCATGAGGAAAATATTAACACTAAATGGAGATGAGTGGGGGGAGAGAAAGGGAGAGAGAATGGAAAGCATATGGAAATGGTAGGAGACACTTAATGTTACACAAAATTCCATATAAGAGGTTGTGAGGGGAAAGGGGGGGAAACAAGGGAGAGAATTGAACAATAGCAGATGAGGTATAGAGGGTAGATGGTTGGGGAGGGGAGGGGGTTAGTAGGGGATAGGAAAGGTAGAAGAATACAACAATCACTAATATGCCGTTATGTAAAAACGTGAGTGTGTAACTGATATGATTCTACGATTTGTATTGGGGTAAAAATGGGAGTTCATAACCCAAATGAGTCAAATGTATGAAAGATGATATAGCATGAGCTTTTGAACAACCAAAAAAAAGAAAAAAAAAGGAATTTAATTTCCAATATTTGAGACATTTTACAACTTTATTTTTTAATAAAATTGGCTTTTATTTGTTATCTTACTTGCTGTTATCTGCCTTTCAGTTTGAAAAAACGATGTGCTGTAGCCATTCATCCATGTAGTATGTAACAGAAAATTTTCAGTGTCTCCATATAACCAGATTGGCAAGGCATCAAGGTTTCCCTCACAAACAAGATAAAGGCTTTTGCATAAGAAATTTAATATTCTGCAATACAATTTTTTTTAACTTTCCAATTAAATTTCAATTTTTTTTAAAAAAAGAAGAAACTAAACCCCACAGTAAGAAGGCCTCAAAGTGGAGAAGTGGAGCAGTATTAATGGCAGGCCTATTTAATCACTCCTAGTTCACAGGAAGGGTGTCCAGGCCACCCTGACTTTAGGCAAATGAGGGGCAAGAAAGCTTATTTGGGCCACTGTCTTGGGCTGTGCCCCTCATGAAAAACTCCAGCCAGAGGTTATGAGGAGTGTCTATGTGGATGAAGATGAGGACAATGTGGGAGTGTTTTGGTTTTAATTGTGGTCATTTGTGTGGCAGATGGAAGAGATGACTGGGTCCAACTGGGCTTGAACACTGGTGTGATTCCCCTTAGAGAATGAGTTCTGGAACTGACCTCAGATAAGTATTGCCATGAATTGTGTTGCGATTTCAGGAGGCCACACATGAGAGTCGCCCTTTGAAACTGAGATCTAGGCCCAGGGTGGCTTTCCCAAGAGTACTGAGAATCTCAGCTAGGATATCACATGATTTTATTCTGAAAGACTTGGCACCCATAGTTGAGAGTCAAAACACACATGGACCTCACATTGTAGACCTCAATGGGCCTGGCTTCATGTGACCTTTTGGCCACTCTTTGGGAAGCCTTGCCTGTGAGTGTTCTCCAGATCTTTCATTGAAATGAGCTTCCTCAACATTTAATGGTCCCTGAATGAATTGAAACCCACAGTGCCTCCACCTTCATCCTTGAAATTTGTCTAGATCAATACCATGAATATTTAGAAATTTTCATGACCAGATGGCACTGGAGAACCTTTTGATGTACTTTTGCTGATCATGAGTATACCAGACAGTGCCTTGATTGACTGGGCTTCATGAAAATGTTTAGAACAGAGATGCCAGAAAGTTGGAGACTGCAGAGTAGTGGGCCTAGAGCAGTGGTGGGAAGGTGTGTGATAAAACATCTGTGGTGGGGCCATGTGGATCTGCCATTGACTTTCAATTGTCTTGAGACAGACATGGTGCAGCCATCAGACCATTGTATATAAAGGCATCTTGTTATATGGAGAAGTTTCAGAGTAATGTTTAGAATCAGGTTGCTATGATCAAGGGGGCAAGCTATGTGGGATAGAAGCCTGGTTGGTGCATTCTACTGTAGACCAGGATACACGTACCACACGTGACAGAACTCCCTCCAGCACTGTGTCCCAGTTGAACTCCTTGTATTTCGTGATGCCAATACCAAACTACCAGTGCAGCAGCAAGAAACACCACGAAAAGTGGAAGATGACCAAATGGTTTCACAGTCCACACGGGGAGACACTTAGCCCCCAGTGGCAATAGTTTACCTACAACGAGAGAATTCAGCATTGCTGCCTCATGTTCATTGGAAAATAAGATGCCATGTCCTCCAGGTCACATAGATGCAGACCCAGCTTAGATGGTCTCACTATAAAGGAAGCGAAAGCTCCTGAAAACAACATATATTTCAAGTGCCCAACCTCAAAGGCAGTTTCTCAAGAAGTGTTTAGGCCAGCAGATCTTCATGTCTGTGGAGTATTTCCCATGTCACTTACTTTTGGAAACTCCTCTACCACCTCCAAGGTTGTGCACTCCTGAGCATTTTCGTTGCAGATATATATTTACAGATTTTCTAACTCTTCTCCTCTAATTGTGACTTACTTGGGGCAATGGTAATGTCAAGTCATTCTTCTATATGAGAGAAGGAAGATTTTTTTGTAGCACATATTTGCATACACATTGGATTCATTTTTCAATTTTTCATTCGAAATACTGAATCCTTGACACTAGCCCATACCCTTATAGACTCTGACTACTAATACTAATATGATGAGAAAAATAACCAAAACAGAATAGAAATACAAGCAGTTCAGAAGAGGCATGGTGTGTAGTTGTACTTGCCTTTTGCATGATATAAGGTAGGAGTTATAAATCTAGTCAATTATTTGTTGAAATAATTCTCCATGTGTTTTTAAAGTTAAGAAATATGTGAATTTCTGTCTCTCTTTCTCTTTAGCCTATTAAGCACATGTACTTTTATATGCAAAAATAGAATCCTACCTGGTTTCACACGTACATTCTTGTGAGGTGGCTGACTTGGCAGATACAAATTGTGAGAAGAGATCACTTCTCCTAAAGGCTGTTGGAACTAAAAATTCAACCCATGGGTGACCTTCCTAGATGAACAACATTATACATCATCCATGTTCAGTATAATGAATATTTTTTGATATGCAGATGAGTTATTTTTCATGATGAATTTCAATTGGCATATATATTGCTACATTATAATGTGTGTGTATTTGTGTCTATATATATATATATAGTCTCCAGATTTTCAAAATATGAAATATAAGTGTCTTACTATACACTGCCTAAATTCATTCATGTTCCTGTATGGGGATATATAATCAATTTTTCACAAGATTATTCTTAGAAATATACATCCACTGAAATACATATTTGTTTCCTAGTACTGAAAACTAACTTCAGGGAATGGTGCTAAGAAATCCTAATATTTCTACAGTGACTCACCCAGTTTAACATCAATGCAAGTAGACACCTATGGGACATGATGTGTATTTTGAAGTTCATTTTTATTCAACACTGGTACATTACTATTTCTGCAGTTTATGGGCAATATAGGATATATCATTTCATCCACAATTTTACAAATTTATAGGCATTTGGTTCAATTTCAATCACTTCCTACTTGAGAAGACATGTATTCCTCCATGTTTCTTGACTGTTCTTTTCATGAGATTCTTTCCAAACACATTATTTTCGATTTCCATAATCACTTTTGAAACAAAACTCACACACTCTTCATAATAAACCGTAACACTAATATTATCATTAGATGTATAACTGTTCGGAATGAATGTATGTATATCAATGTAAGATTTCTTGTATATTTTCAGATATCAATTCAATCCATTATTTAAATTTTGAACCAGTTATATTATTTATTCACAGTATGGTCTATTAAAGAATCATCTCTATATTCATAGACCCAGGGTATACCTATTTGTATCCCCAATACTAATTTATAAGCCTTTAAAATATTGCTTTCAAAAATGGTGGAAGAAATATTCTAGTCACCTGATATACATATGCATTTCATCACAGTAATATTCCTGACAAAAAATGCAAGTGTCACACTTATGATTGTACCAAAGCCTATATTGAAAGTGAGCATGTATTACTAACAACATCCATGTCCTGATTCACTAATGATCTCGAATATCATTCCTATTGGTGACTACATATTTGTTTCTTCCTAAGATTGTATATTCAAACTCAACCCTGTTAAAAATGTCTTATCCTATCACTCTCTTTGTACTTTGCCTGATTTCCTAATATCTCTATTGATATCTGCTTTCCTACACATTTTCCCCAGTTCATCACTGTGGCTGACTCTTCACATATGCTGAAATTTACATTCACTCTCTAACCAAAACCCTATATCTAAAGTCTTTTGATCCAACTCCTTGGTTCACTCAAATGGGTTCTTCAAATCCCTTCAGAGGGTAGCCCATAGGTGCTTGGGTTTTCTCATGACCCCAATTCTCATAAAGAATCTATACCCCACAGAGAGTAGGCCTCAAATTGGAGAAGTAGAGCACTATTAATGGCAGGCCTATTTGATCACCCCTCGTTCACAGGAAGGGTTTCCATGTCACCCTGACTTTAGGCAAATGAGTGGCAAGTGAGCTTATTTTGAACACTGTCTTGGGCTGCGCCCCTCATGGAAACCTCCAACCAGAGTTTATTATGACTGTCTATATGGAAGAAGATGAGGGCCATGTTGGAGTGTTTTGGTTTAATTGTGGTCATTTGTGTTACTGTTGGAAAAGATTCCAGGGTCAACCTGGGCTTTAACTCTTGTGTGATTCCCTTTAGAGACTGAGTTCTGGAACAGATCTCAGCGATGTATTGGCATGAATTGTGTTTGGAATTTAGGAGGCCACACATGAGAGTTTCCCTTGGAGACTGAGATCTAGGCCCAGGTTGGCTTTCCAAAGAGCACTGGGATTCTCAGCCAGGATATCACATGACTTTATTCAAAAAGACTTAGCAGTCATAGTTGAGAGTCAAAACACAGATGGACCTCAATTGTAAACCTCAATGGGCCTGGCTTCATGTGACCTTTTGGCCACTCCTTGGGAAGCCTTGCCTGTGAGAGTTGTCCCGAGCTTTCATTGAAATGAGCTTCCTCACTATTTCATGGTTCCTGAATGAATTGAAACCCACAGTGCCTCCAACTTCATCCTTGAAAATTGGCTAGATAAACACCATAAAATTTTTGATATTCCTATGAACAGGTGGCACTAGAAAATCTTTGGATGTCTGTTGCTGATCACAAGTATACCAGACAGTGCCCTGATTGACTGGGTTTCATGAAAATGTTGTAGAACAGAGATGCCAGAAAGTTGGAACCTGCTGAGTAGTGGGCCTAGAGCAGTGGTTGGCAGGTGTATGATAAAACATCTGTCGTGGGGCCACATGGATCTTCCCTTGGCTTCCAAATGGATTGTGACTGACATGGTGCAGCCAGCAGACCCTTACAAATAAAGGGATCTTGTTATATGGAGAGGTTTCATGGCAATGTTCAGAATCAGGTTGCTATGGACATGGGTGCAAGCTTTTTGGGATAGAAGCCTGGTTGGTGCATTCTCCTGCAGACCCTCACTCACCACACATGAGAGTACTCCCTCTAGGACTGTGTCCCAGTTTATCTCCTTGTACTTCATGAAGCCAATACCAAACTCAGAGTACTGCAGTAAATAACACCACAAAAATTCGAGTATGACCAAATGGCTTCACAGACCACACGGTTAGACACTTAGACCCCAGTGGCCTCAGTTTACCTACAAAGAGAGAATTCAGAACTGCTGCCTCATGTTCAATAGAAAATAAGGAACCATGTCATCCAGGTCACATAGATGCTGACCCAGATTTGATGGTCTCACTACAAAGGAAGCTAAAGCTCCTGACAACAACAAATATTTCAAGGGCCCAAACTCAGAGGCAGTTTCTCAAAAATTTATTAGGCCACCAGAGCTCCATGTTTGTGGAGTGTTTATCCTTTCTTTTACATTTGGAAATTCCTCTACCACCTCCAAGGTTGTGAACTCCATTCATTTTTTTTCCAGATATATATTCACAGATTTTCAAACTCTTCTCCACTAATTGTGTCTTACTTGTGGTGAAGGAAATATCAAGGCATTGTTGTGGAGGACAGTGGGAAGATTTTTGTCTAGCATATATTTGTATACACATTAGATTCATTTTCCTATTTTCTATTTGAAATACTGAATTCCTGACAGTAAGCCATACCCTAGTAGACTCTGACTGTTCCCGGGTGCCTATGGTTGGTATACCATTCTAACTTGTGAATGTGACACAGGAAGTAGGGGCAGTCTCCATGTCATGGAGCCATTGGAAGCAAATGTTAGAACAAAGTGGTTGCCAAGGCAGTGACCTCATTCAGTTCCTGAAGGAAGTGACCTACCTCACTTTCTTGGTGATGGAACCCTCTGAACTTGGGATCCAGGAAGCCAGGCACCAAGAGCCAGTCCCAGTCCCTTTCCCAGTGGGTTCACTTGTTTGGATTTACCAAGGACAGAGTCAGTCTTTCTTGTGGATCACTAAATGCCAGGAAAGCTCTGAAGAGGGGCCTTTCCTGAGAAAGCAGGTAGTGACTCACCGATGGCTCCTGAAAACTTTAGAGAGTTGGTAAAGGAGACCAGATCTGAGACAGGACAGGCCATTTCGGGGGAACATAGTATGGCCTATCAGTCTGAGGACACTCTGGTTACTCACAGACCTATGTGGGTAAACGATATGCCTTTGAGGGTGTAGATGTGAGTTTATGGTTTTGTCTCATGTTCTGAGAATAGGTAGGAAAGGCAGTTTGTTTGGTTTGGAGTGGACTGTTTTTAATAAGTCATTTGACATGGTGAGTGATTCTATGTCTGTGTATCCCACTTTGTCGGTGGTTGAAGATATGAGAAAAGTGAATGCATCAATGCATGTGTCCTGACAAGTAGAAAGCATTCCAGGACACATCCTGCCCAATTTATGAATGGACTGTTGCTTGCCTTATCGTTGGCCAACACCTACTATTTTCCTTAGTTCCTGTTTTCTTCCTGAATTCTGGCCATTCTCCAGAATAGGCTCATTTTTTTTTGTCCAAGATATGTACCACCTCCGAGCTCTGTGACATGGCCATTTACTGGATACCTGAAATGAATGGGGAGGATCTCAGAAAACTCAGATATCAGTGTGACCAGTAAAGTCTCAGTAGAGAAACCCTGCTTTGTGCCTTTTGCTTACCTACTGTTCTGTTGACCTGAATGTCAGGTAGGTCTTTGCCTCAGACCACCAGTTTGTGAAGCCTGAAGAAACTGCTTTCAAATGGAAATGAATGAGCATCACCCGTGGCTCTTAGATTAATTGCTTTAGAAAAGGATGTGTCTAAATCATCCTCTCGGCTCTGTGTGAGGCTGTGGATTACAATCTCAGCACCTGATGGATCTAAAGAAAGATCCCATGTGTGCATCCAAAACCAAAATGGCAAAAAGATCAGACATTGTGGATGAAGTCTCTTGCTTCCTCTGTTAGGCTCCTCACCTCCATCAAGTACGAATAGGGATCCTTTGGGTCTAATGAGTTCTTCAAAGACGAGAAAAGGTGCTTGGGTTTCACATGACTCCAAATCACATAAAGAATCTATACCTCACGTTCAGTAGGCCTCAAAAAGGAGAAAAAGAGCATTATTAATGGCAGGCCTATTTGATCAATCCTGGTTCACAGGAAGGGTGTCCAGGAAACCCAGACTTTAGGCAAATGAGGGGCAAGGGAACTTATTTTGGACACTGTCTTGGGCTTCGCCCCTTGTGGAAACCTCCAGCCAGACGTAATGATGAGTGTCTATATGGAAGAATATAAGGGCCATGTGGTAGTGTTTTGGTTTTAATTGAACATGTTAATAACACTAACCATACATTGTTCCATCAATTTAAGTATTCAGAAGAGCAGGGACAGATTTGTTCTTACAATACAGGAATGTAGGGGATCTTCAACCTGCTGAAAACCTCAAAGGTCAATGCAGAAATTATCCCTGGAGAAGATATAGGCAGCTATGAAGGACCGGAGAGAGCAAAAGTAATCTTCCATGGAAAACAACCTGGTCAGGATGAAGGGTTGAGGCTGAATCAACTCTCTATCCTTAACGTAGAGGAGATGGAGCAAACCGGGCCTGTGTGGAGAGCTGTTCCTGGGTACCTATGGTTGGTATACCATTCTAACTTTTGAAAGTGTCTCAGGAATTAGGGGCAGCCTCCATCTCATGGGACCCTTGGAAGCAAGTGTTAGGACAAAGTGGTTGCCACGGCAGTGACCTCATTCAGTTCCCGAAGAAATGACCTTCCTAACTTCCTTGGTGATGGAACTCTCTGAACTTGTGACCCAAGTAGCCAGGCACCCAGAGCCAGTCCCAGTCACAGTTCCAGTGGGCTCACTTGTTGGATTTACCAAGGACAGCGTCAGTCATTCTTGGTACCTACTGATGTGAGGATGGCCAAATGCCAGGAGTGCTCTGAAGAGGGGCCTTTCCTGAGAAAGCAGGTAGTGGCTCAACACTGGCTCCTGACAACTTCACAGAGTTGGCCAAGGTGACCAGATCTGAGGCAGGACAGGCCATTTCGGGAGAACACAGTATGGCCCACAAGTCAGAGGACATTCCGGATAGTCACAGACCTACTTGGGGGAAGAAGTTGAATTTGTGAGTTCGGGTGGGGTTTGTGGTTTTGTCTCATGTTCTCAGAATATGTAGGAAAGGAGGTTTGTTTGGTTTGGAATTATCTGATTCTTCTAAGTCCTTTGACAATGCGAGTTTTTCTATGTCTGTGTATCCCACTGTGTTAGTGGTTGTAGACATTAGAAAAGAGAATGCATCAATGGATGTGTCCTGTCTAGTAGAAAGCTTCCCAGCATTCATCCTGCCCAATTTATGAATGGACTGCGGCTTGCCTTATGGATGGGCAACACCTGCAATCTTCCTAAGTTCCTGATTTCTTAGTCAATTCTGGTCACTCTCAAGAATAGACTCATGGTTGTGTGTCCAAGATATGTACCACCTCCAAGGTCTGTGAAATGGCCATGTACTGGATAGCTGAATGGAATGGCCGAGCATCTCAGAAAACTCAGATAGCAGTGTGACCAGGAATATCTCAGTGGAGAAACCCTGCTTTGGGCCTTATGCATACATATTTTTCTGTTGCCCTGAATGTCAGGAAGGTGTTTTCCTCAGGCCAAAACTTTTGGACGCCTTAACAAAAGACTTTTCAATTGGAAATAAATGTGCATCTCCTGTGGCTCTTTGCTTAATTGCTTTGGAAAGGGATGTGTCTGAATCAGCCTCTTGGCCCTGTGTGAGGCTGTGGCTTAGATTCTATGCACCTTATGGATCTAAAGAAAGATTCCATATGTGCATCCAAAACCAAAATGGCTAAAAGTAGAGTCATTGTGGATGAAGTCTCTTGCCTTCCTCTGGTAGGGCACTTACTTCCATCAAGGAAGAATAGGGATCCTTTGTGTCAAATGGGTTCTTCAAAGCTCTGCAGTGGCTTGCCCATAGTTCTTGTGGTTTCTCATGCGTCCAATTCCCAAAAAGAATTTAAACCCCTCAGTCAGTAGGCCTCAAATTGGAGAAGTGGAGCAGTATAAATGTCAGGCCTATTTGATCACTCCTGGTTCATAGGAAGGGTGTCCAGGCAAACGTGACTTTAGGCAAATGAGGGACAAGGAAGCTTATTTTGGACACTGTCTTGGGCTGTGCCCTCATGGAAACCTCCAGCCAGAGGTTATGATGAGTGTCTATATGGAAGAAGATGAGGGTCATGTGGGAGTGTTTAGGTTTTAATTGTGAGAGATTACTGGTTCAACCTGGGTTGAATTCTGGTGTGATTCCCCTTAGAGACTCAGTTCTTGAACTGACCTCAGAGAAGAATTGCCATGAATTGTGTTAAATTTTCGGAGGCAACGCATGAGAGTCGCCATTGGAAGCTGTGATCTAGTCCCAGGGGGACTTTCCACAGTTCACTGGGACTCTCAGCCAGAGAATCACATAATTTTATTCTGAAAGACATGGCAGCCACAATTGAGAGTCAAAACACACATGGACCTCACATTTTAGACCTCAATGGGCCTGGCTTCAAGTGACGTTTTGGCCACTATTTGGGAAGCCTTGCCTGTGAGAGTTCTCCAGAGCTTTCATTAAAATGAGATTCCTCACCATTTAATGGTTTCTGAATAATTGAAACCCACAATGCCTCCAACTTCATCCTTGAAAATGGTTACATAAATATCATGAAATTTTTAAAATTACCATGACCAGGTGGCACTGGAGAACCTTTGGATGTCCTGTTGCTGATCATGAGTATACCAGAGAGTGCCTAGATTGACTGGGTTTCTTTAACATGGTGTAGAACACAGATGCCAGTAAGTTGGAGTCTGCTGAGAAGTGGACCTAGAGCAGTGGTGGGCAGGTGTGTGATAAAACATCAGTGGTATGGCCATGAGGATCTAGCATTGGATTCCAAATGCCTTGTGACTGACATGGTGCAGGCAGCAGACCCTTCTATGTAAAGGCATCTTGTTATATGCAGAGGTTTCAGGGCAATGTTCAAAATCAGGTTGCTATGGTCAAGGGGGAAAGCTATCTGGATAGAAGCCTGGTTGGTGCATTCTCCTGCAGACACTGACCCACCACACGTGACAGAACTCCCTCCAGCACTGTGTCCCAGATAAACTCGTTGTATTTCATGAAGCAAACACCAAACTCCCAGTGCAGCAGCAAGAAACACAACGAAAAGTGGATCATGACCAAATTGCTTCACAGTCCAAACGGGGAGACACTTAGCCCCCAGTGGCCACAGTTTACCTGCAAAGAGAGAAACCAGCACTGCTGCCTCATGTTCATTGAAAAATAAGATGCCATGTCCTCCAGGTCACATAGATGCAGACCCAGCTTTGATGGTCTCACTAGAAATAAGCTAAAGCTCCTGAAAACAACATATATTTCAAGTGCCCAAACTCAGAGGCATTTCTCAAGAAGTCTTTAGGCCAGTAGAGCTCCATGTTTGTGGAGTGTTTATCCTGTCCCTTACTTTTGGAAACTCCTCTACCACCTCCAAGGTTGTGAATTTCTGAGGATTTTTCATTGAATATATGTATTTACACATTTTCTATTTCTTCTCCTCTAATTGTGTCTTTCTTGGTGCGAAGGTAATGTCAAGGCATTTTTCTGGATGAGAGTGGGAAGATTTTTGTGTAGCATATATTTACATACACATTGGATTCATTTTCCAAATTTCCATTAGAAATACTGAATCCATGACACTAACCACTACATTACTAGACTCTGACTACTAATCCTAATATGATGGAGAATAAAAACCCAAACAGAATAGAAATATAAGCAGTTCAGAGGATGCATGTTGTATAATGGGACTTGCCTTTTGCATTATATAGGGTAGGAGTTATAAATCTAGTCAATTTTCTGTTGAAATATTTCTCCATGTATTTCTAAAGTTAACAAATATGTGAATACCTGACTCCCTTTCTCTGCAGCCTATTCAGCACATGTAATTTTATATGCACATATAGAATCCTACCTGGAATCACACGTACATTCTTGTGAGATGGCTCACTTGGCAGATACAAATTGTTAGAATAGTTCACTCTTCCTAAATGATGCTGGAACTGAAAATTCAACCAATGGGTGAGCTTCCTGGTTGAACAACTTTACACAAAAACCCATGTTCAGTAAAATAAATATTTCTGATCTGTGGATGATATATATTTCATGGTGAATTTCAATTGGCATATATATTCCTACTTTTTAAAGTCTGTTTGTGTGTGTGTGTGTATACATACTCTCCAGATTTTTCAAAATATGAAATATGTGTCTTATTATACACTCCCTAAAATAATTCATATTCATGTATGTGGATTTTTAATCAACTTTTCACTAGATTATTCCCAGGAATATTCACACACCTGAAAAACATATTTGTTTCCTCGTACTGAGAACTATCTTCAGTGAATGGTGCATACAAATCCTTGTATTTCTGCAGTAACTTACCCAGTTTAACATCAATGCAAATAGATTTCTACGGGACATGATGTGTATTTTGAAATTCATTTTTATTCAACACTGGTACATTGCAATTTCTTCCGTTTATGCACATCATAAAATATATATTTCATCTAAAAATTCGAAAATTAATAGGCATTTGTTTCATTTTCAATCACTTCCTGCTTCAGAACACATGTATAACTCCATATTTCTTGACTGATCTTTTCATGAGGTTTCTTTTTCGATTTCCTTAATCATTTTTGAAGCAAAACTCACACACTCTTCATGATGAACCATAACCCTAATATTACCATTAGATGTATATTTGGTTTTAATGAATGTATATATATCAATATAAGATTTCCTCTATGTTTTTATTTATCAATTCAATCCATTATTCAAAGTTGGAACCAGTAATACTATTTATTCACAGTATGGTCTATTCATGCATTATCTCTATATTCATAGACACAGGGTACACCTATTTGTACCCCCAGTACTAACTTATACATCTTCACAATATTGCTCCCAGAAATGGTGGAAGAAATACTCATGTCACCTGATCTACATGTACATGTTATCACAGTAATATTCTGGAAACAAAATGCAAAGGTCACAGTTATGATTGTACCAAAACCTAAATGAAAAGTGAGCATGGATTACTAAAAATATTCCTGTCCAGGTTGCTACCGCTCTCAAATGTCAATCCTATTGGTGACTATATATTTGTTTCCTCCTAAGATTATATATTCAACCTCAAGCCTGTTGAAAATGTGTAATCCTATCACTCACTTTATACTTTGCCTGATATCCTAATGTCTCTATTGATTTCTGCTTTCCTAAATATTTTCCCAGTTTATCATTTTGACTGACTCTTCACATGTGCTGACATTTAAATTCACTTTCTAACCGAAACCCAATTGCTAAAAACATTTCCTCCAAAACCTATAATCACGATTCTTTCTAAACCTACCGACACTTTTTCTAATCCTACCGACTATAGCTTTTCGACTGGATATTCTCGTGACATTCAATCATCCAAGGTACAAGGTCCTATGACATTGTATATGGATTTATTTAAGACATCTGTGCAGAACGTAAGTCAAAGCTAAGTATCCCAATTAAAGGCCCAATGCCCTTATGGGCTTCAAATTTTACCTAGATTTCTGTTTTCATACTTATATTTCACCTAAATATTCTTGTAAATATTGCACATTCCCAATACCATTATTCATCGCTCAGAATGATTCTTAATCCAAATCGAACCTGTTATTAAGCCTAACCAAACACTGTTCCCTCAATCTAACTTTACAGAAGAGCAGCGACAGAGTTGGTCTTACAATACAGGAATGTAGGGGATCTTCCAGATGCTGAGATCCTCAAAGTTTTAAGCAGAAACGATCCCTGGAGAAGACATAGGCAGCTATGAAGGACCTGAGAGAGCAAAAGTCATCTTCCATGGCAAACAACGCACTCAGGATGAAGCATTGTGTCTGAATCAGCCTCTCTTTTCTTAATGTAGAGAAGAGGGACCAAACCAGGCCTGTGTGGAGAGCTGTTCCCGGATTCCTATGGTTGATATACCATTCTAACTGTTGAAACTGTCTCGGGAAGTAGGGGCAGCCTCCACCTCATGGGAACCTTGCAATCACCTGTTAGGACAAAGTGGTTGCAAAGGCAGTAAAGTCACTCAGTTCCTGAATGAAGCGACCTACCTCACTTCCTTGGTGAAGAAACTCCCTGACCTTGGGCTCCAGGAAGACAGAGAATACCAAGACCTTGTCACAGTTCCAGTGCCAGTGGGCTCCATTGTTTGGAAAAACCAAGGATAGACTAAGTATTCCTTGGTACCTACTGATATGAGGATTTCAAATGCCAGGAGAGCTCTGAAGAGGGGCCTTTCCTGAGAAAGCAGGTAGTGGTTCACCGCGACCAGATCTGAGACAGGACAGGCCTTTTGGGGGAACATAGTATGGCCCACCAGTCAGAGGACACTCCAGATAGTCACAGACCTACTTGAATGAAGGAGGTGCGTTTGCGCGTGTGTGTGTGATTTTGTGGTTTAGTCTCTTCTTATGAGAATAGGTAGGAAAGGCGGTTTGTTTGGTTTGGAGTGGACTGCTTCTAGTAAGTCGTTTGACAAGGCGATTTTTTGCATGTCTTTGTAACCCACTGTGTCCGTGGTTGTAGACCTTAGAAAAAAGAATGCATCAATGTGTCCTGTCTAGTAGAAATCTTCCCAGCATTCATCCTGCCCAATTTAGGAGTGGACTGCCCCTTGCCTTATGGATGGGCAACACCTGCAATCTTCCTAAGTTCCTGATTTCTTCCTCAATTCTGGTCACTCTCAAGAATAGGCTCATTGTTTTGTGTCCAAGATATGTACCACCTCCAATCTGAGTGACATGGCCATGTACAAGATAGATGAAGGGAATGGCGAGCATCTCAGAAAACTCTAATATCATTGTGTCCAGGAAAGTCTCAGTGGATAAACCCTGCTTTGGGCCTTTTGCTATTGTTCTGTTGCCCTGAATGTCAGGAAAGTCTTTGCCTCAGGCCATCCCTTTGTGAATCCTGAAGAAAACAGCTTTCAAATGGAAATAAATGGACATCAACTGTGGCTCTGTGCTTAATTGCTTTGGAAAGGGATGCATCTGAATCAGCCTCTTGGTCCTATGTGAGGCTATAGCTTAGATTCTCAGCACCTGATGGATCTAAAGAAAGATCCCATGTGTGCATTCAAAACCAAAATGGCAAAAAGATCAGTAATTGTGGATGAAGTCTCTTGCCTTCCTCTGTAAGGTTCCTGACCTCCATCAAGTGAGATTAGGCATTCTTTGGGTCAAATGAGTTCTTCAAAGCCCTGTGGAGGCCATTAACAGGTGGCACTGGAGAACTCTTAAATGGTCTGTTGCTGATCATGAGTATACTAGCCAGGGCCTTTATTGACTGAGTTTCATAAAAATTATCTAGAACAGCAATGCCAATAAGTTGGAGCCTGCTGAGTAGTGGACCTAGAGCAGTAGTGTGTGATAAAATATCTGTGGTGGGACCATGTGGATCTGCTATTGACTTCCAAATGGCTTGTGACTGACATGGTGCAGCCAGCAGACCCTTCTATGTAAAGGCATCTTGTATATGGAGAGGTTTCAGGGTAATGTTAAGAATCAGGTTGCTGAGGTTAAGGGGACAAGCTATCTGTTATTGAAGCCTGGTTGGTACATTCTCCTGCAGAACGTGACCCACAACACGTGACAGAACTTCCTCCAGCACTGTGTTCCAGTTGAACTCATTGTATTTCGTGAAGCAAATACCAATGTCCCAGTTCAGCAGCAAGAAACACCACAAAAGTTGGAGGATGAACAAATGGCTTCAGAGTCCACATGGGGTGACACTTAGCCCCCAGTGGCCACAGTTTACATACAAAGAGAGAAATCAGCACTGCTGCCTCAGGATCATTGGAAAATAAGAAACCAAGATCTTCATGTCACATAGATACAGACCCAGCTTTGATGGTCTCACTAGAAAGGAAGCTAAAGCTTCTGACAAACACATATATTTCAAGTGCCCACCCTCAGAGGCAGTTTCTCAAGAAATCTTTTGGCCAACAGAGCTCCATGTTTGTGGAGTGTTTACCCTGTCCCTTACTTTTGGAAACTGCTCTACAACCTCCAAAATTGTGAACTTTTGAGCATATTCCACTACAGATATATATTCACAGATTTTCTACCTCTTCTCTTCTAATTGTGTCTTATTTGGGGTGAAGGTAATTTCAAGGCATTGTTGTGGATGAGAGTTGGAAGATTTTTTTGTAGCACATATTTGCATACACATTGGATTCATTTTCCAATTTTCCATTCGAAATACTGAATTCCTGACACTAACCCATAACCTACTAGAATCTGACTACTAATCCTAATATGATGGAGAACAATAACCCAAACAGAGTAGAAATCCAAGAAGTTCAGAGGAGGCATGGTGTATAGTTGAACTTGCCTTTTGCATTATATAGTGTAGGAGTTATAAATCTAATCAATATTTTGTTGACATAGTTGTCCATGTGTTTTTAAATTTAACAAGTATTTGAATTCCTGTCTCCGTTTGTCTGTAGCCTATTCAGCACATGCATTTTTATATGCACATATAGACTCCTACCTGGTATCAAATGTACATTCTTGTGAGGTGGCTGACTTGGCAGATACAAATTATGAGAAGAGATCACTCCTCCTAAACGCTGTTGGAACTGAAAATTTAACCTAAGGGGGAGCTTCCTAGATGAACAACATTATACACAAATCCATGTTCAGTAAATTAAATATTTTTGGATCTTTGGACGATATGTATTTCTACATCAATTTCAATTGGCATATATATTGCTACATTTCAATGTCTCTGTGTGTATATGTGTTTGTTTGTGTGTGTGTGTGTATATATATATATATATATATATATATATATATATATATATATATATACTCTCCAAATTTTTAAAAATATGAAATACTTCTGTCTTCTTTTACACACCCTAAATTCATTCATATTCATGTATGTGGATTTATAATAAACTTTTCACAAGATTATTCTCAGAATTATTCATCCACCTGAAATACATATTTGTTTTCTAGTACTGACAAGTAACATCAGTGAATGGTGCATACAAATCCTAATATTTCTACAGTAACTGACCCAGTTTAACATCAATCCAAGTAGATTACTATGGGACATGATGTACATTTTGACGTTCATTTTTATTCAACACTGGTACTTTACTATTTCTTCAGTTTATTCACATCATAGGATATGTATTTCATCCACAAGTTAGCAAAATTATTTGCATTTGTGTCACTTTCAATCACTTTCTACTTCAGAACACATGCATTCCTCTATGTTTCTTGACTGGTCTTTTCATGAGACTTCTTTCCAAACACATTATTTTCCTTTTCCATTCTCACTTTTGAAGCAGATCTCACACACCTTTCATGATAGAATATAACCCTAATATTACCATTAGATGTATAACTCATTGGAATGAATGATTCTATATCAATATAAGATTTCTTATATATTTTCAGATATCAATTCTAGCAATCCATTATTTGAAGTGGAATCAGTTATATTATTTATTCACAGTATTGTCAATTCATGAATTACTTCTATATTCATAGACACAGGGTACACCTCTTTGTACCCCCAATACTAATTTATTTTTTTTTATTTTGCATTCTTTCTTAAAGTATTTTTATATTATTTTCAACAACATTTGAAACAACAGGATTTTCTAAATAGACTTGTCTTTAGCATACCCAGATGAAAAAATATAATTCTATTTCATATCCCTTTGTGGGATAATGTGGGTTTTTTGTACTGAAAAAATGCTAGGAATATTAGAATATATGATCCGTTAGCCAACTTTGTTTGTTTGTTTGTTTGCTTTTGCAAAGCTAGGAATTGAACCCTAGTAGTAACTAGTAATTCTACTCATTCAGAAAAGTTAGTGTGTCATTTTATTGAAATAACCATACTGGATATAAAATAGATACAAATGTGATACAATAGATTGCATGGTATATAAATTTGTATCTCAGTAAAGCTGTAATTAAAATAAAATTTAAAGTATTGAAATTCAGGCAAAGGATAGGAAAGATATTTGTGTCTGTTTTTCAGAAGTTTATTGTCATCCATTTAAAAAATCTTTTAAAAGAGATTGCATTTGAACAAAAGGTATTGTTTAGTGTGCTTTCTCTGTATTCTTAGTGGTTCTTCACTATTACTATTTTATTCACACCCTCTTAATTTCTTATTGTTGAGCCAATTCTGCATCTAAATGTAGTGGCAAGATATATTCAGGAGTCTGGTGCAATAGTGCATGCCTGAAATCCCAGCTACTAAGACCCTTTCTCAAAACAACAAAAAAGTAGTGGGGGTGGGGAGCATGGATGTAGTTTAGCAGTCAAGTGCTTTCCGAAGCATGTGGAGGCCCTGGGTTCTATCTGCAGCACCGCAAAAGCAAAACAAACAAAAGACGTATTCCAGAGATTTTGATTATTTCTGCAGGAGACATGCAGTCAAGACTAAGTAATTTGAAACAGGAGTGGCACAAGAAGTGGAAGATAAAGTATCAATTTTTTTTTCTTTTTCTTTTTGGTTAGAATTAGTTCACTTTGCATTCCTTGCGTATGCGCCTCTACCTTTGGAACCACATTGGTAAAAGTTTGTGTAAGAATTGTTTGTTGGCATATCCTAGAGTGCTCAATTTATAAGTCTTCAAAATATTGCTCCCAGAAATTGTGGAAGAAATACTCATGTCACCTGATCTACATATACATTTTATCACAGTAATATTCGGAACACAAAATGCAAAAGTCACACTTATGATTGTACCAAAGGGTAAATAGAAAGTGAACCTGTATTATTAAAAACATTCATGTCCAGGTTGCCTAATACTCTCAAATGTCAATCCTATTGGTGACTACATATTTGTTTCTTCCTAAGATTATATATTGAAACTCAACCCTGTTGATAATGTCTAATCCTATCACTCACTTTATACTTTGCCTGATTTCCTAATGTCTCTATTGATATCTGCTTTCCTACATATTTTCCCCAGTTCATCATTGTGACTCATTCTTCACATGTGCTGACTTTTACATTCATTCTCTAACCGAAACCCTATTACTAAAGAACCTTTGGTCCAAATCCTATACTCACTCTTCTTCCTAAACCTACGGACTATATTCCTAATCCTACTGACTATCCCTTTTTGACTGGATGTTCTCTTCTACATTCAATCATGCAAGTAAAGGTCGGTCGAGTGTCGGAAGAGGAGACCACCAAGAATCTATCTCATGTAACAGCAAAGGGTTTATTGGGGGTCCAGCATGCTGGGGCTCAGAGTTCACTTGAAAAGAGTAGAGAGCCCTGAGAACAGCTTAAGCAGAGGTTAAATACTTTCCCTTGCGAGTGCAGGGAGGGAAGTTTATTGATGTGTCAGGGCGAGTGGTCAATTTGCATGCAACCTGGTGAAGGAGTACATTCTGCAGTTTGACAGTTGGGGACAGCACATTCTGGGAACAAGATTGGCAAACATTTCTCAAGATTTCAACAGTGTTTTGTTAAGCGTACAGAAAAACAGGAAGTGACAACTACATATTTTATTAACCTTTCATTTGACACTTCTTTTTCTGGCTACTTTTAATCATAAAAATGATCATTGGGGGGTGTCACATTCTATGTCTGCTAGTGGGGTATTACCATTAGTTTAACTTGTCCAATTTGAGCTTGGAGAAAATAAATTACATGGTTGAGCAAGCAGGGTTTAATAGTTAGCAATAATATGAGGATTATTATTGGACCGGCCAGCCGACAAGACAAGACAAGACAATAAAGACAAGACAAGACAATAAAGACAGGATATGGAAGTCCAACACTGAGACCAGGACTTAGTAGTTGGCAGAACCCGATCGGTTGGCAATAACGAATCTGAAACAAAATATCACTGAGTCATGGAGACTATTGTTCCTCAATTTTCTGAGTCCTCTATGACGTCACCCAGGGACTTGGCCTGTGGCTCTGTGACATGACTGTCAGCCATCGTTGGAGAGAGCTCACGCTCTTCATTGACATCCATTTTGCCAAGCCCTGACCTGAAACCTGACCAGAAAGAGGCACCTTACTTACCCTGATAGGAGTTTGTTGGGGTCTCTTGTCCACCGCTGCCGGATCTCAGTGGAACCTCCATATGTAAAGGTCCGGTGACAATCGGGGGAAGAGACCACCAAGAGACTGTCTCATGCAAAAGCAAAGGGTTTATTGGGGGTCCAGCATGCTGGGGCTCAGAGCTCACTTGAATAGAGCAGAGAGCCCAGAGAACAGCTTAAGCAGAGCTTATATATTTCCCTTGGACAGGGCAGGGGGGTAAGTTTATTGATGGGTCCGGGCGAGTGAGCGGTTTGCGTGCAACCGGTTGAGGGAGTACATTCTGCAGTTTGGCAATTGGGGACAGCACATTCTGGGAATAAGATTAGCAAACAGTTCTCAATATTTCAAAAGTGTTTTGTTAAGCATACAGAAAAACAGGAAGTGAAAGTACTTATTTTATTAACCTTTCACTGCGAACTATACTTTGCCAGAATTCCTAATGTCTCTATTGTGTTTGTTAAAGTTCATTTTTATTCAAACCTGGTACGTTATTATTTCTTCAGTTCATGGACATCATAAGATATTTCCTTTCATTCACAAGTTCACAAATTTATAAACATTTGGTTCACTTTCAATCACTTCCTCCTTCGGAAGACATATGTTCCTCCATGTTTCTTGACTGGTCTTTTTACTAGACTTCTTTCTAAACATATTATTTTCGATTCCATAATCATTTTTGAGGCAAAACTCACACACTATTCATGATAAATGATAACCCTAACATTACAATTAGATATATAACTGGTTGGAATGAATGTATGTATATCAATATAAGATTTTCTATATATTTTCAGATATCAATACAATCCATTATTTAAATATGGAACCAGTTATATAATTTATTCACAGTATGGTCTATTAATGCATCATCTCTATATTCATCAAAACAGGGTAAACCTAATAGTATCCCCAGTACTAATTTATAAGTTTTCAAAATATTGCTCACAGAAATGGTGAAAGAAATACTCATGTCACCTTAGCTACATATACATATTATCACACTAATATTCTGGACACAAAATGCAAAGGTCACACAGAACATAATTTAAGCTAAGTATCCCAATCAAGGGCCCAAAGTCCTTCTGGGCTTCAAATATTACCTAGATTTCTGTTTTCATACTTATATTTCACCTCCATGTTCTTGTAAATATCACAGGTTCCCAATATCATTATTCATCCAGCAAAATGATTCATAACCCAAATCGAACATGCTATTAACCCTAACCATTCTGTAAACTGAGATTGTTCACTCAATCTCACTTTACAGAAGAGCAGGGACAAAGTTAGTATTACAATACAGGAAGTTAGGAGATCTTCCACCTGCTGAGTACCTCAAAATCCATGCAGAAATGATCCCTGGAGAAGACGTAGGCAGCTATGAAGGACCTGAGACAGCAAAAGTCATCTTCCTTTGCAAACAACCCGATCAGGATGAAAGGATGTGTCTGAATCATCCTATCTCTTCTTAATGTAGGGAAGATGTATGAAACCAGGCATGTGTGGAGAGCTGTTCCCAGGTGCCTATGTTTCTATACCATTCTAACTTGTGAAAGTGTCACAGGAAATAGAGGCAGCCTCCTTTTCCTGAGACACTAGGAAGCAACTGTTAGGACAAAGTGGTGGCCAAGACAGTGGCCTCATTCATTTTCTGAAGAAAGTGACCTCACCTCACTTTTTTCATGATGGAACTCTCTGAATTTTGTGATCCAGGAAGCCAGGCACCAAGAGCCAGTACCAGTCCCAGTCCAAGTGGGCTCACTTGTTTGGATTTACCAAGTAAAGAATCAGTCTTTCTTGGTACCTACTGATGTGAGGGTGGCCAAATGCCAAGAAAGCTTTGAAGAGGGTCCTTTCCTGAGAGGGCAGGAAATGGCTCACCACTGCCTCCTGAAAACTTCACAGAATTGGCCAAGGAGACCAGATCTGAGACAGGACCGGCCATTTCTGGGGAACATTCTATGGCCTACTCGTCAGAGGACACTCCAGATAGTCACAGACATACTTGGGGAAGAAGGTGACTTTGTGTGTGTGGATGTCAGTTTGTGGATTTGTCTCATATTCTGAGAATAGGTAAAAAAGGAGGTTTGTTTGGTTTGGAGTGGACTGTTTCTAGTAAGTCATCTGACAAGGAGACTGTTTCTATGTCTGTGTATCCCACTGTGTCCTTAGTTGTAGATATTAGAAAAGAAAATGGCTCACTGGGTGTGTCCTGTCTAGTAGAAAGCTTCACAGCATTCATCCTGCCCAATTAATGAATGGACTGAGGCTTGACTTATCCATGGGCAACACCTAGTATCATCCTAAGTTCTTGAATTCTTCCTGAATTCTGGCAACTCTCCAGAAAGGCTCATGGTTTTTTGTCCAAGATATGTACCACCTCCAAGCTCTGTGACATGGCCATGTACTAGTCAGCTGAAAGGAATGGCGAGCACACCGGAAAACTCAGATATTGGTGTGACCAGGAAAGTCTCTATGGTGAAACCTGGCTTAGGGCCTTTTGCTTAACTATTGTTCTGTTGCCCTGAATGTCAGGAACCTCTTTGCCTCAGGCCACCCCTTTATAAAGCCAGAAGAAAACAATTTTCAAATGGAAATGAATGGGCATCACCTGTGCCTCTTTGATGAATTGTTTTGGAAATGGTTATGTCTGAATCAGACTCTGGGCCCTGTGTGAGGCTGTGGCTTAAATTGTCAGCACCTCTTGCTGATCATGAGTGTACCAGACAGTGCCTTGATTGACTGGGATTTATGAAAATGGTGTAGAACAGAGATGCCATTAAGTTGGACCCTCCTGAGTAGTGAGCCCTGAGCTGTGGTGTGCAGGTGTGTGATAAATCTTCTGTGGTTGCGCCATGTGGTTTTGCCATTGAATTCCAAATGGTTTGTCACTGACACGGTGCAGTGACCAGACACTTATATGTAAAGGTGTCTTGTTAAATGGATAGTTTTCAGGGCAATGTGCAGAATCAGGTTGCTATGGAGAAGGGGGCAAGTTATGTGGGAATGAAGCCTGGTTGGTGCATTCTCTTGTAGACCCTGAAAAACCACAAATGACAGAACTCCCTCCAGGACTGTGTTCCAGTTGAACTCCTTGTATTTTGTGAGGCAAAATCCAAACTCTCAGTGCTGCAGCAGGAAACTCTACGAAAATGGAGGATGAACAAAAGGCTTCAGAGTCCACACAGGGAGACACTTAGACCCCAGTGGCCACAGTTTACATACGAAGAGAGAATTCAGCACTGCTGCCTCATGTGTATTGGAAAGCAAGAAAGAATGTCCTCCAGGTCACATAGATGCAGACCCAGCTTTGATGATCTCACTACAAAGGAAGCTAAAGCTACTGACAACATATATTTCAAGTGCCCATCCTCAGAGGCAGTTTCTCTAGAAGTCTTTAGGCCAGCAGACCTCCATGTTTGTGGAGTGTTTACCCTGTCCCTTACTTTGGGATACTCCTCTACCACCTCCAAGTTTGTGAACTCCTGAATATTTTCCATTCCAGATATGTATTTACAGATTTTCTAACTCTTCTCCTCTAATTGTTTCTTATTTGGCGTGAAGGTAACGTCAAGGCATTGTTCTGGATGAGAGTGGGAAGATTTTTGTGTAGCACATATTTGCATACACATTGGATTCATTTTCCAATTTTCCATTCCAAAGACTGAATCCCTGACACTAACACATACCCTACCAAACTCTGACTACTAATCCTAATATGATGAAGAAAAATAACCCAAACAGAATAGAAATACAAGCACTTCTGAAGAGGCATGGTGTATAGTTGGACTTGCCTTTTGCATGATAAAGTGTAGGTGTTATAAACCTAGTCAATTTTTCATTGAAATAGTTCTCCATGTGTTTTTTTTCCTTTAATATTTATTGTTGGTTCTACAAAACATTACATAGTTCTTCACATGTCATATTTCACACTTTGATTCAAGTAGGTTATGAACTTCCATTTTTCTTCGTATACAGATTGCAGTATCTCATCAGTTACACATCCACTATTTTACATATTGCTATACTAGTGTCTGTTGTATTCTGCTGCCTTTCCTGTCCTCTACTATCTCCCATCCCCTCCCCTCCAATCCTCTCTCTCTACCCCATCTATTGTAATTCATTTCTTCCACTTGTTTTTGTCCCCTTTCACCTCACTTCATCTTGTATTTAATTTTGTATAACCATGAGGGTTTCCTTCCATTTCTATGTAATTTTCCTTCTCTTTCCTTTTCCCTCCCACCTCTCACCCCTGTTTAATATTAATCATCTTCTCATGCTCTTCCTCCCAACTCTGTTCTTAGTTACTCTCTTTATATCAAAGAAAACATTTGGCATTTGTTTTTTAGTGATTGGCAATCTTCACGTAGCATAATACGTTCTAATGCCATCGATTTCTCTGCAAATTGTATGATTTTGTCATTTTTTAATGCAGAGTAATACTCCATTGTGTATAAATGCCACATTTTTTTTAATCCATTCATCTATTGAAGGGCATCTAGGTTGGTTCCACAGTCTTCCTATTGTGAATTGTGCTGCTATGAACATAGATTTATCAGTGTCCCTGTAGCATGCACTTTTTGGGTCTATAGGGATTAGACCGAGAAGGGGAATTGCTGGGTCAAATGGCGGTTCCATTCCCAAGTTTCCAAGAAATCTCCATACTGCTTTCCAAATTTGCTGCACCAATTTGCAGTCCCACCAGCAATGTACAGGTGTACCCTTTTTCCCACATCCTCGCCAGCACTTGTTGTCGTTTGACTTCATAATGGCTGCCAAGCTTACTGCAGTGAGATGGTATCTTAGGGTGGGTTAGTTTAGCATTTCTCTGAATGCTCGAGATGGTGAGAATTTTTTGATGTACTTATTGATTGATTGTATGTCCTCCTCTGAGAAGTGTCTGTTCAGGTCCTTGGCCCATTTGTTGATTGGGTAATTCATTTGCTTATTGTTTAATTTTTTGAGTTCTTTGTATAACTCTGGATATTAGGGCTCTATCTGAAGTGTGAGGAGTAAAGATTTGTTCCCAGGATGTAGGCTCCTTTTTTACCTCTCTTATTGTTTCTTTTTCTGAGAAAAATCTATTTAGTTTGAGTAAGTCCTGTTTGTAGATTCTAATTATTAACTCTTATGCTATGGGTGTCCTATTGAGGAATTTGGAGCCCGACCCCAAAGTATGTAGATCATAGCCAAAGTTTTCTTCTATCAGATGCCGTGTCGCTGATTTGATATCAAGCTCCTTGATCCATTTTGAGTTAACTTTTGTGCATGGCGAGAGAAAGGGATTCAGTTTCATTTTCTTACATATGTAATTCCAGTTTTTCCAGCACCATTTGTTGAAGATGCTATCCTTCCTTCAGTTTATGCTTTTAGCTCCTTTATCAAATATAAGATTGCTGTAATTTTGTGGATTGATTTCTGTGTCCTCTATTCTGTACCATTGGTCCACCCGCCAGTTTTGGTACCAGTACCATGCTCTTTTTGTTACTATTGCTCCGTAGTATAGTTTGAGGACATGTATCGCTATACCGCCTGATTCACACTTCCTGCTTAGAGTTGTCTTTGCTATACGGGGTCTTGTATTATTCCATATGAATTTCATAATTGTTTTATCTATTTCTACAGGAAATGCCGTTGGGATTTTGATTGGCATTGCATTAAACCTATAGAGAACTTTTGGTAATATCGCCATTTTGATGATGTTAATTCTGCCTATCCATGAACAGGGTATATTTTTCCATCTTGTAAGATCTTCTTCTATTTCTCTCTTTAGGGTTCTGTAGTTTTCATTGTGTAAGTCTTTCACATCTTTTGTTACGTTGATAACCAAATATTTTATTTTATTTTTTTTTGAGGATACTCTCAATGGAGTGGTTGTCCTCATTTCCGTTTCAGAGGATTTGTTGCTGATATTCAGGAATGCTTTTGATTTATGATTGTTGATTTTATATCATGCCACTTTGCTGAATTCATTTATTATCTCTAATAGTTTCTTGTAGACCCTTTTGGGTCTACTAGGTATAGAATCATGTCATCTGCAAATAGTGATAATTTAAGTTCTTCTTTTCCTATTTTTATGCCTTTAATTTCTTTCATTTGTCTAATTGCTCTGGCCAGTGTTCGAGAACTATGTTGAACAGAAATCGTGAGAGAGGGCATCCCTGTCTTGTTCCAGATTTTAGAGGGAATGCCTTCAATTTTTTCTCAATTCAGAATGATACTAGCCTGAGGCTTAGCATAGATTGCTTTTACAATATTGAGGTATGTTCCTGTTATCCCAGTTTTTCTAGAGTTTTAAACATAAAGGGATGCTGTACTTTATTGAATGCTTTTTCTGCATCTATTGGGGTGATCATATGGTTCTTACTTTTAAGTCTATTGATGTGGTGAATAACATTTATTGATTTCCGTATATTGAACCAGCCTTGTATCCCAGGAATGAATCCTACTTGATCATGTTGCACAATTTTTTATATATGTTTTTGTATCTGATTCGCCAGAATTTTATTGAGGATTTTTGCATCTAGGTTCATTAGAGAGATTGGTCTGTATATTTGTTTCTTTGAAGGGTCTTTGTCTGGTTTAGGAATCAGGGTGATATTGGCCTCCTCTGCTGTATACCCATTCGGTCCTGGGCTTTTCTTAGTTGGTAGTCTTTGGATGGTTTCTTCTATTTTCTCAATTGATATTGGTCTGCTTAGGTTGTCTATATCCTCCTGACTCAATCTGGGCAGATCATATGACTTAAGAAATTTATTGATGCCTTCACTATCTTCTAATATAATTTCTGATTATCTTCTGTATTTCAGAAGTGTCTGTTGTGATATTGCCTTTTTCATCCCTTATGATAGTAATTTGAGTTCCCTCTCTTCTTCTCTTCATTAACATGGCTAAGAGTCTGTCGATTTTATTAATTTTTCAACTTTTAGTATTTTCAATTTTTTCAATTGTTTCTTTTGTTTCGATTTCATTAATTTCAGCTCTGATTTTAATTATTTCTTGCCTTCTACTTCTTTTTCTGTTGTTTTGCTCTTCTTTTTCTAGGATTTTGAAATGAACTATGAGATCATTTATTTGTTGTTGTTTTTTTTTTCTTTTTTTAAGGAAAGAACTCCAAGCAATGAATTTTCCACTTAGAACTGCTTTCAATGTGTCCCATAGATTCTGATATGTTCTGTCTGTCTTTTTCATTTATGTCTAAGAATTTTTTTTATTTTTCTCCTTGATGTCTTCAATAACCCATTGATCATTCAGTACGTATTGTTCATTCTCCAAGTGATGCATGAATTTTCCTTCCTTCTTTTATTGTTGATTTTCAGTTTCATTCCATTACGATCAGATAAGATGCCTGGTATTATCTATACTCCTTTATATTGTCTAAGAGTTGTTCTGTGACATAATATATGATCTATTTTTGAGAGGTATCCATGTGCTGCTGAGAAAACAGTGTAACTGCTTGATGTTGGGTGGTATATTCTATATATGTTAATTAAGTCTAGGTTATTATTTGTGTTATTGAGTTCTATAGTTTCCTAATTCAACTTTTGTTTGGAATATCTGTCCAGTAGTGAGAGAGGTGTGTTGAAATCTCCCATGATTATTGTATGGTGGTCTACCAGACTCTTGAACTTGAGAAGAGTTTGTTTGATTAACATAGCTGAACCATTGTTTGCGGCACATATATTTATGATTGTTATGTCTTGTTGGTGTATGGTTCCCTTGAGCAATATGTAGTGTCGCTCTTTATCTCTTTTGATTAACTTTGTCTTGAAATCTATTTTATTTGATATGAGTATGGACACTTCTGCTTGTTTCCGAAGTCAATATGAGTGATATGATTTCTCCCAACCTTTCACCTTTAGTCTATATATGTCTTTTCCTATCAAATGTGTCTCCTGTAGGCAGAAAATTTTTGGGTCTTCTTTCGTGATCCATTCTACTAGCCTGTGTCTCTTAATTGGTGAGTTTAAGGCATTAACATTTAGGGTTATTTTTGAAATATGGGTTGTTCTTCCAGCCATATTTGTTTATTTATGTTACTAAACATGGTTTGTTTTTCTCTTTGATTATTTTTCGCCCCTTTACTGTACTACCTCCCACTGTTGGTTTTTATTGTTATTTTCCATTTCGTCTTCCTATAATGTTTTGCCAAGGATCTTTTGAGGAGATGGTTTTCTAGCTGCAAATTCTTTTAACTTTTGTTTATCATGGAAGGTTTTAATTTCATCTTCCATCCTGAAGCTTAAAATCGCTGGATACACAATTCTTGGTTGGAACCCAATTTCTTTCAGTGATTGAAAAATGTTATTCCAGGATCTTCTAGCTTTCAGAGTCTGTGTTGAAAGATCAGCTGTTATCCTGATAGGTTTGCCCCTAAATGTAATCTGCTTCCTTTCTCTTGTAGCTTTTAAAATTCTCTCTTTATTCTGTATGTTTGGCATCTTCATTATAATATGTCTCGGTGTTTATCTCTTATGATTTTGCACATTTGGCGTCCTGTAGGCTTCTAGGATTTGGGATTCTGTCTCATTCTTCATGTCTGGAAAGTTTTCTCATATTATTTCATTGAATAGATTCCTCAATCCTGTGGTTTGGACCTGTATACCTTCCTGTATCCCAATTACTCTTTAGTTTGGTCTCTTCATGTTATCCCATATTTCTTGGATGTTCTGCTCATGGTTTCTTAACAGTCTTGCTGAGCTTTCTATGTTCTTTTCAAGTTGAAATACTTTGTCTTCATTGTTCTAAGTGATCTATTCTGCTGGTAGTATTCTCAATTGAGTTTTTAAGTTGGTTTATTGCTTCCTGCATTTCTATGATTTCTGTTTGTGTGTTTTTTATAACCTCTATCTCCCTGTATAGTTGATCTTTTGCTTCTTGGATTTGTTTTGTAATTCATTGTCAAAGTGATCTTTCATTGTCTGATTTTGCTGTCTAATGTCTCCCTGGAGACTTCAGATCATCTGAAGCAAGTATATCCTGATTCTTTATCTGACATTCCATATGCTGCAGATATTACCTCTTCTAATGTTGAGTTGACCTGCGTTGCTTGTGGTCCTTTCTTTCCTTGTCTTTCCCTACTGTTCACGTTTTTTTCGGCTTGGTGAAACTTTTGTGTTATTGAATTTTACCCCTAAATGTTTATATTGCTATTGTATTCTTGAAAAGTCTCCCTCACAGGCGTAAGCAGCGGCTCTGCCCCTCCTCCAATTGGGGCAATGTGCCTACCACACCAGCACGCCGCTGGGCCTGTTCTGCCTCTTGGTAGCTGGTCCGCCTACCTTGCAGGAGCGGGCAGTTGATCTACCCCTCTGCGGGTGCTGGTCCTGTTCAGCCAGTGGGTAACAGGTCCAGCTACCTTGCAGGCACAGGCGTCGGCTCTGCCCCTCCGCGCTCCGCTGGGCCTTTTCTGTCTGTGGGTTGCAGGGCTGTCTACATTGCAGGCGTGAGTGGCATCTCTGCCCCCCCCAAACCGCGGCGATGTGTCTACCACGCTGGTAGGTCGCTGGGTCTGTTCTGCCTCTGGGTGAGAGGTCTACCTGCTTTGCAGGCACGGGCAGCGGCTCGGCCCCTCCCCAAACCTGGTTATGTGTCTAGCACCCTGGCGGGGCCTAGCACCTGGTCTGTCGGTGTTCGCAGGTCCACCTACTTCGCAGGCGCGGGGGCCGGCTCTGCCCCTCTGAAGGCAGCTGGGCCGCTTCAGCTGGTGGGTCGCAGGTTCACCTATCTTGAAGTCACAAGGGGTGTCTCTGCCCCTCCGCGGGTGTCTGGGCCTGTTCTGCCTGTGGGTTGCATGTCCGCGTTCCTTGCACGCGTGCAGTGGCTCTGCCCAACCCCCAACCAGGGTGATGTGTCTTTCACGATGGCGGGCCGCTAGGCCTGTTCTACGGGTGGCTCGCAGGTCCGCCTACCTTACAGGCGCGGTTGGCGGCTCTGCCCCTCCCTTCTCCATGTGTTTCTAAAGTTAACAAATATGAGAATTCCTGTCTCCATTTCTCTGTACCCTATTCAGCACATGCATTTTTATATTCACATATAGAATCCTACCTGGCATCACATGTACATACTTGTGAGGTTGCTGACTTTGCAAATACAAATTGTGAGAAGGGATCACTCCTCCTAAATGCTGTTGGAACTTACAATTCAAACTATGGGTGAGCTCCCTAGTTGAACAACATTATACATAAATCGATGCTCAGAAAAATGAAGATTTTTGGATTTGTGGATGATATATAATTCATGATGTATTTCGATTGGCATATATATTGCTACTTTTTAATGTATACGTGTGTGTGTGTGTGTGTGTGTGTGTGTGTGCATATATATATATGTATAAACTCTCCAGATTTTTCAAAATATGAAATGTATGTGTCTTATTATATACTCCCTAAATTCATTGATGTTCATGAATGTGGATTTATATTCAACTTTTCATAAGAATGTTCTCAGAAATATTAATCCACCTGAAATACATATTTGTTTCCTAATACTGAAAACTAACTTCAGTGAATGGTGCATACAAATCCTAATATTGCTATAGTAAATGACTCAGTTTAACGTCAATGCAAGTAGATTCCTATGGGACATGATATGTATTTTGACGTTCATTTTTATTCAAAACTGGTACATTAATATTTCTTCAGTTTTTGCACATAATAGAATACATATTTCATTCACAAATTCACAAATTCATAGGCATTTTTTTCACTTTCAATTACTTCCTGCTTCAGAACATATGTATTCCCCCAGGTTTCTTGACTGCTCTTTTAATGAGACTTCTTTCCAAGCACATTATTTTCAATTTCCATAATCATTTTAGAAGCAAAGCTCACACACACTTCATGATAAACCATAACAGTGATATTACCATTAGATGTATAACTGGTTGGAATGATTGTATGAATATCAATATATGATTTCCAATATATATTCAGATATCAATTCAATCCATTATTTAAATTTGGAAGCAGTTATATTATTTATTCACAGTATGGTCTATTCATGCATTATCTTTATATTCATATAACACAGAGTATACCTATTTGTACCCACAATACTAAATTATATGTCTTCAAAATATTGCTCCCAGAAATGGTGGAAGAAATACTCATGTCACCTGATCTATATATACATTAATCACAGTAATATTGTGGAAACAAAAAGCAAGGTCACACTTATGATTGTACCAAATCCTAAATGGAAAGTGAGCATGGATTAAAAAAAATCCATGTCCAGGTTGCCTAATGCTCTCAAAAGTGAATCCTATTGGTGACTACATATTTGTTTCTTCCTGAAATTACATATTCAATCTCAACCCTGTTGAAAATGTCTAATCCTATCACTCACTTTATACTTTGCCTGATTTCCTAATGTCTCTATTGAAATCTGATTTCCTGTATTTTTTTTCCCATTTCATCATTATGACTGACTCTTCACATGTGCTGACATTTACTTTCACTCTCTACCCAAAACCCTATTGCTAAAGATCTTTTGGTCCAAATGCTATACACACTCTTCATTCTAAATCTACCGAATATCTTCCTAATCCACCAACTATCCCTTTTGGACTGGATTTTCTCTTCGACATTCAATCATCCAAAAGACAAGGTCCTATGCCATTGTATATCAATTAATCTGAGACACCTGTGCAGAACATAATTCAAAGCTAAGAATCCCAATAGTGGGGCCAATTCCCTTCTGTGCTTCAAAAATTACCTAGATTTCTTTTTTCATACTTATATTTCACCTATGTATTCTTGAAAATATAGCAAAATTCCAATACCATTATTCATCCAAGAGAATGATTCCTAACCCAAATGGAAGCTGTTATTAACCTTAACCATACAATGTTTCCTCAATCTAACTTTACAGAAGAGGAGGGACAGAATTAGTCTTCCAATACAGGAGTGTAGGGGATCTTCCACCTGCTGAGAACCTCAAAGTTTCATGCAGAAATGATCCCTGGAGAAGATGTAGGCAGCTATGAAGGACCTGAGAGAGCAAAAGTCATCTTCCATGGCAAACAACCCAGTCAGGATGAAGGGATGTGTCAGAATAAGCCTCACTCTTCTTAATGTAGAGAAGATGGACCAAACCAGTCCAGTGTAGACAGCTGTTCCTGGCTGCCTATGGTTGATATACAATCCTCAGTTGTGAACGTATCACAGGAAATAGGGGCAGCCTCCATCTCATGGGAACCTTGGAAGCAAATTTTAGGACAAAGTGGTTTCCAAAGCAGTGACCTCATTCAGTTCACAAAGGAGGTGACCTTCCTCACTTCTTTGGTGATAGAACTCTCTGAACTTGGGATCCAGGAAGCCAGGCTACCAGAGGCAGTCCCAGTACCATTCCCAGTGGGCTCACTTATTTGGATTTACCAAGAACAGAGTCAGTCTTTCTTGGTACATACTGATGTGAGAATGGCCAAATTTCAGGAGAGCTCAGAAGAGGGGCCTTTCCTGAGAAAGCAGGAAGTTGCTCACAGCTGGCTCCTGACCACTTCACAGATTTGGCCAAAAAGACCAGATCTGAGACAGGACAGAACATTTCAGGGAACATAATAAGGCTCACAAGTCAGAGGACACTCCGGATAGTCACAGACCTCTTTGGGGGAAGGAGGTGCCTTTGTGGGTGTGGGTGTGAGTTTGTGGTTTTGTCTCATTTTCTGAGAATAGGTAAAAAAGGCGGTTTGTTTGGTTTGGAGTGGACTGTTCCTAGTAAGTCGTTTCACAAAGTGAGTGTTTCTATGTCTGTGTATCCCACTGTGTCTGTGGTTGTAGACATTTGAAAAGAGAATTCATCAATGGATGTGTCCTGTTTAGTAGAAACCTACCCAGCATTCATTCTGCCCAATTGATGAATGGACTGTGGCTTCCCTTATGGATGGGCAACACCTACTAATTTCCTAAGTTCCTGTTTTCTTCCTGATTCTGGCCACTCTCCAGAATAGGCTCATGGTTTTGTGTCCAAGATATGTACCACCTCCAAGCTCTGTGACAAGGCCATGTAATGGATAGCTAAAGGGAATGGCTAGCATCTCAAAAAACTCAGATATCAGTGTGACCAGGAAAGCCTCACTGGAGAAACTCTGCTTTGGGTTTTTTGCTAACCAATTCTTCTCTTCCCATGAATGTGACGAAGGTCTTGGCCTCAAGACACCGCTTTGTGAAGCCTGAAGAAAATAGTTTTAAAATGGAAATAAATGGGCATCACCTGTGGCTCTTTGTTAATTTCTTTGGAAATGGATGTGTCGGAATCAGTCTCTTAGCCCTGTGTGAGGCTGTGGCTTAGGTTCTCAGCACCTGATGCATCTAAAGAATGATCCCATGTGTGCATCCAAAACCAAAATGGGAAAGAGATCAGTAATTGTTGATGAAGTCTCTCGCCTTCCTCTCTTAGGTTCCTGACCACCATCAAGTGAGAATAGAGATCCTTTGAATCAAATGAGTTCTTCTAAGCCCTGCAAAGGCTATCCCATACATGCTTGTGTTTTCTCATGACTCCAAATCACATAAAGAATCTATACCTGACAGTCAGTAGGCCTCAAATTGGAGAAGCAGAGCAGTATTAAAGGAAGGCATTTTTGATCCCTTGTGGTTCACAGGAAGGGTGTACAGGCCACCCTGCCTTTAGGAAAATGACGGGCAAGCGAGGTTATTTGGACTCTGTGTTGGGCTGCGCCCCTCATGGAAACATCCAGCCAGAGATTATGAGGAGTGTCTATATGGAAGAAGATGAGGGCCATGTGGGAGTGTTTTGGTTTTAATTGTGGTTATTTGTGTGGAAGTTGGAAGCGATGACTGGGTCCACCTGGGCTTGAACTCTGGTGTGATACCCTATAGAGACTGAGTCCTGGAACTGACCTCAGAGAAGTATTGCCATGAATTGTGTTGGGATATTAGGAGGCCACACATGAGAGTCACCATTGGAAACTGAGATCTATTCCCAGTGTGGCTTTCCACAGAGCACTGGGAATCTCAGCCAAGGTATCACATAATTTTATTCTGAAACACTTGGCAGCAATAGTTGAGAGTCAAAACACAAATGCACTTCACATTGTAGACCTCAATGGGCCTGGCTTCATGTGGCCTTTTGGCCACTCTTTGGGAAATCTTGGCAGTGAGAGTTCTCCAGATCTTTCTTTGAAATGAGCTTCTTCACCATTTAATGGTTACCGAATTAAATGAAACACTCAGTGCCTCCAACTTCAACCTTGAAAGATGGGCTCGATAAATACCATGAAATTTTTGAAATTCCCATATCCAGGAGGCACTGGAGAACCATTGGATATCCTGTTGGTGATCATGAGTGTACCAGACAGTGCCTTGATTGGCTGGGTTTCACGAAAATGGTGTAGAACAGAGATTCCAGTAAGTTGGAGCCTGCTGAATAGTGGGCCTAGAGCAAAGGTGGGCATGTGTGAGATATAACATCTGTGGTGCTTCCATGTGGATTTCCCAATGGCTTCCAAATAGCTTGTGACTGACATGGTGCAGCCAGCAGACCCTTATATGTAAATGATTCTTGTTATATGGGTAAGTTTCAGGGCAATGTTCAGAATCAGGTTCCTATGGTCAAGGGGTCAAGCTATGTTGGACAGAAGCCTGGTTTGTGCATTCTCCTGCAGACCCTGTCCCACCACACGTGACAGAACTCCCTCCAGCACTGTGTCCCAGGTGAACTCCTTGTATTTCGTGAAGGAAATACTGAACTCCCAGTGTAGCAGCAAAAAATATCACAAAAATTGGAGGATGATCAAATGGCTTCACAGTCCACATGAGGAGACACTTAGCCCCAAGTGGCCACAGTTGACCCCAAAAGAGAGAATTCAGTAATGCTGCCTCATGATCATTGGTAAATAAGAAAGCATCTCCTCCAGGTCACATAGATGCAGACCCAGCTTTTATGGTCTCACTACAAAAAAAGCTAAAGCTCCTGACAACAACATATATTTCAAGAGCCCAACATCAGAGCCAGTTTTTCAAGAAGCCTTTAGGCTAGCAGAGCTCCATGTTTTTGGAGTGTTCACATTGTCCCTTACTATTGGAATCTCGCCTTCTACCTGCAAGTTTGTGAACTCCTGAGCATATTAAATTCCAGATATGTATTCACAGATTTTCTTACTCATCTCCTCTACATGTGTTACTTGGGACGAAGTTAAGGTCAAGGCATTGTTGTGGATGAGAGTCGGAAGATTTTTGTGTAGCACATATTTGCATACACATTGGATTCATTTTCCAATTTTCCTTTCGAAATACTGAATCCCTGAAACTAACCCATACCCTACAAGACTCTGACAACTAATCCTAACGTAATGGAGAAAAATAACCCAAATAGAACAGAAATACAAACATATCAGAGGAGGCATGGTGTACCATTGAATTAACTTTTCCATTATATAGGGAAGGAGTTTTAAATCTAGTCAATTTTTTGTTGAAAGAGTTGTCCATGTATTTTTAAACTTCTCAAATATGTGAATTCCTGTCTCCCCCATTTCTTTGTATCCTATTCAGCACATGTATTTTTATATGC
This sequence comes from Callospermophilus lateralis, assembly GCF_048772815.1. NCBI lineage: Eukaryota > Metazoa > Chordata > Mammalia > Rodentia > Sciuridae > Callospermophilus > Callospermophilus lateralis. Next base: position 290,206 of record NW_027512952.1, read on the forward strand.
ACATATAGAATTGTACCTTGTATCACACATATATTCTTGTGAGGTGGCTGACTTGGCAGATACAAATTGTGAGAAAAGTTCACTCCTCCTAAACGCTGTTGGAACTGAAAATTCAACCTATGGGTGAGCTTCCTAGTTGAACAACATTATACATAAATCCATGTTCAGTAAAATGAATATTTTTGGATACGTGGATGATATATATTTCATGATGAATTTCGATTGGCATATATATTGCTAGTTTTTAATGTCTGTGTGTGTTTGTATATATATATATATATATATATATATATATATATATATATATATATATATATATACTGTCAAGATTTTTCAAAATATGAAATATATGTGTATTTTGGCCACTCTTTGAGAAGCCTTACCTGTGAGAGTTCTCGAGAGCTTTCATTGAAATGATTTTCCTCAACATTTAATGGTTCCTGAATGAATTGAAACCCACAGTGCCTCCAACTTCATCCTTGAAAAATGGCTCTATAAATACCATGAAATTCCCCTGACCAGGTGGCACTGGAGAACCTTTGGATGTCTTGTTGCTGATCATGAGTGTACCAGACAGTGCCTTGACTGACTCGATTTCATGAAAATTGTGCAGAACAGAGATGCCAGTAAGTTGGAGAGTGCTGAGAAGTGGGCCCAGGGCTGTGGTGTGCAGGTGCATGATAAAACATCTGTGGTGGGGCCATTTGGGTCTGCCATTGACTTCCAATTGGCTTGTGGCTTACATGGTACAGCTAGCCGACCCTTATCTGTAAAGGCATCTTGTTATATGTAAAGGTTTCAGGACAATGTTCAGAATCAGTTTGCTATGGATAATGTTTCAAGTTATGTGGGATAGAAGTCTGGTTGGTGAATTCTCCTGTAGACCCTGACCCTCCACACGTGACAGAACTCGCTCCAGCACTGTGTCCCAGTTGAACTCCTTGTATTTCATGAAGGAAAAACAAAAAGCCCAGTGCAGCAGCAAGAAACACCACGAAAATTGTAGGATGGCCAATTGGCTTCACAGTCAAGACGGGGAGACACTTACCCCTCCGTGGCCACAGTTTACCTTCAAAGGAAGAATTGAGCACTGCTGCCTCATGTTCTTTTGGAAAATAAGAAACCATGTCCTCCAGGTCAGATAAATGAAGACCCATCTTTGATGGTATCACTACAAAGGAAGCTAAAGCTCCTGACAACAACATATATTTCAAGTGCCCAACCTCGGAGGCAGTTTCTCAAGAAGTCTTTAGGCCAGCAGAGTTCCATGAATTTGGACTGTTTATCCTGTCCCTTAAGTTTGAAAACTCCTCTAAAATGCCCAAGCTTGTGAACTCCTGAGCATTTTCCATTCCAGATATGTATTCACAGATTTTCTAACTCTTATCCTCTAATTGTGTCTTACTTGGGTGAAGGTAATGTCAAGGCATTGCTCTGAATGAGAGTGGAAAGTTTTTTTGTAGCGCATATTTGCATACACAATGGATTCATTTTCCTTTATTTCCATTTGAATTACTGAATCCATGACACTAACGCATACCCTACTAGACTCTGACTACTAATGCTAATATGATGGAGAAAAATAACCCAAACAGAATAGAAATACAAGCAGTTCAGAAGAGGCATGGTGTATAGTTGGACTTGCCTTTTGCATGATAAAGGGTAGTTGTTAAAAATCCGGTTAATTTTTAATTGATATAGTTCTCCATGTGTTTTGAAAGGTATCAAATATGTGAATTCCTGTCTCCCTTTCTCTGTTGCCTATTCAGCACATGTATTTTTATATGCACAAATAGAATCCTAAATGGTACCACACGTACATTATTGTGAGGTGGCCTACTTGGCAGATACAAATTGTGAGAAGAGATCACTCCTCCTAAACGCTGTAGGAACTGAAAATTCAACCTATGCGTGAGCTTCCTAGTTGAACAACATTACACATAAATCCATGTTAAGTAAAATAAATATTTTTGGATCTGTGTATGATATGTATTTCATGATGAATTTTGATTGGCATATATATTGCTACTTTTTAATATCTCTGTATGTGTTTTGTGAAAAATCTGCACTCTATAGATTATTCAAAATATGAAATATATGTGTCTTATTATACACTCCTTAAATTCATTCATGTTCATGTATGAGACCACAGCTCATGCAACAGCAAAAGACATTTATTGAGGATCCAATCCAGTATGCTAGGGCTCCGTGGTCACTCAAGAAGGGAGAGCAGCCCAGATCTCCGAGCTGAGGTTGAGCAGTGCTTAAGTACACTTTTTGGGGAGGGCGAGACTTTACATATATCACAGTATCTTTTAAAAAATCATCATACACTGCGGGAAAATCAAACAACAAATCCTAAACATGATTAGTTCATTCATTGGTGGGAACATGTCAGGCAGGAGGGATAGGTCAGTTCTACAGCGGGGTACAGATTCAAATTGATTAGATTAGGCCCTGCAATGCATATGTGCCAAGCCACACAGGGTCCTAGGTTATTAAACAACCAGGCGATCAGGGGGAATATTTACTGGGCAGTCCAGAAATTGTCCTACAAGTAACAGGAATTTCAGATTTTTCATGTAGCATAGGAACTTAACAATACCTGGTCCTTTACATTTTAAATCAGGCCTTGAATCTTAGAAACTTTACAAACCCGGTCTTTTACACTTTAACTTTTACACTTTAATTTCAATTTCTTTTACCCTTAAAGATCACTCCTGGTTCACAAGATGGGTGCCCAAGCCACCCTGACTTTAGGCAAATGAGGGGCAAGGGAGCTTATTTTGGACACTGTCTTGGGCTGTGCCCCTCATGGAAACCTCCAGCCATATGTTATGATGAGTGTCTTTATGGAAGAAGATGAGGGTCATGTAGGAGTGTTTTGGTTTTAATTGTGGTCATTTGTGTGGCGGTTGGAAGAGATGACTTGGTCCACCAGGGCTTGAACTCTGCTCTGATACTCCTTAGAGACTGAGTTCTGGAACTGACTTGAGAGAAGTATTGCCATGAATTGTTTTGGGATTATAGGAGGCCACACATGAGATTAGCCCTTGGAAACTGAGATCTAGGCCCAGGGTGGCTTTCCACCGAGCACTGGGAATCTCAGCCAGGGTAACACATTATTTTTTTACTGAAAGACTTGGAAGTCATAGTTGAGACTCAAAACACACATGTACCTCATATTGTAGACCTCAATGAGCCTGGCTTCATGTGAACTTTTGGGCAATCATTGGGAAGCCTTGCCTGTGAGAGTTCTTCAGAGCTTTCATTGAAATGAGCTTACTCACCATTTAATGGTTCCTGAATGAATTGAAACCCACAATGCCTCCAACATCATCCTTGAAAAATGGCTATACAAATACCATGAAATTTTTGAAATTTCCATGACCAGGTGGCACTGGAGAAACTTTGGATGTCCTGTTGCTGATCATGTGTGTACCAGACAGTTCCTTGATTGACTGGTTGTCATGAAAATGGTACAGAACCGAGATGTCAGTAAGTTGGAGCCTGAGGAGTATTGGGGCTAGAGCAGTGGACTATACATTTGTGAATAAATATCTGTGGTGGGACCACGTGGATCTCCCTTTGGCTTCCAAAATACTTGTGACTGATATGGTGCAGGCAGCAGACCCTTATATGTAAAGGCATCTTGTTTTATTGAGAGGTTTCAGGGCAATGTTCAGAATCTGGTTGCTATAGTCAAGGGGAAAGCTATGTGGGATAGATCCATGTTTCAAACATTCTCCTGAAGACCCTGAGCAATCACACGTGTCAGAGCTCCCTCCAGAATTGTGTCCCAGTTGAACTCCTTGTATTTCATTAAGCCAATTCCAAACTCCCAGTGCAGCAGTAAGAAACACCACAAAAATGGAGGATGACCAAATGGCTTCACAGACCACACGGGGAGACACTTAACTCCCAGTGGCCACAGTTTACCAAGAAAGAATTCAGAACTGCTGCCTCATGTTCATTAGAAAATAAGGAACCATTTCCTCCAGGTCACATAGATGCAGACCCACATTTGATGGTGTCACAATGAGGAAGCTAAATCTCCTGACAACTTCATATATTTCATGTTCCCAACCTGAGAGGCATTTTCTCAAGAAGTCTTAAGGCCAGCAGAGCTCCAAGTTTGTGGAGTGTTTAACCTCTCCCTTACTTTTGGAAACTGCTCTACCACATCCAATGTTGTAAACTCCTGAACATTTTCAGTTCCACATATGTGATCACAGGTTTTCGAACTCCTCTCAACTAATTGTGTCTTACTTGGAGTGAAGTTAATGTAAAGGAATTGTTCTGGATGAGAGTGGCAAGATTTTTGTGTAGCACATATTTGCATACACATTAGATTTATTTTCCTATTTTCATTTGAAATACTGATCCCCGACACTAACACATACCCTAATAGACTCTGACTACTAATGCTAATATGATGGATAAAAAGAAAACTAACAGAATAGAAATACAGGCCTTTAATAGGAGGCATGGTATATACTTGGAATTTCCTTCTGCTTTATCAAGGGTATGTGTTATAAATCTTGTCAAATTTTCATTGTAATATTTCTCCATGAGTTTTATATATATATATATATATATATATATATATATATATATATATATATATATATATATATATATATTTTTTCAAAATATGAAAAACATGTGTCTATTAAACACTATCTAAATTCATTCATATTCATGTATGTGGATATAAAATCAACTTTTCATAAGATTATTCTCAGAAACATTCAACCACCTGAAATACATATTTGTTTCCTCGTCCTGAGAACTAACTTCAGTGAATCGTGCTTACAAACCCTAATATTTTTACAGTAACTGACACAGTTTATCATCAAAGCAAGTAGATTCCTATAGGACATGATGTGTATATTGATGTTCATTTTTATTCAACAATGGGACATTAAAATTTCTTCATTTTATGCACATCGTAGGATATATATTTCCTCCACAGGTTAGCAAATATATAGGCATTTGTTTCACTTTCAATCACTTCCTGCTTCAGAACACATGTATTCCTCCATGTTTCTTGACTGGTCTGTTCATGAGACTTCTATCCAAACACATTATTTTCGATTTCCTTTATCACTTTAGAAGCAAAACGGACACACACTTCATGATTAACCATCACTGTAATATCACCATTAGATGTATTACTGGTTGGAATGAATGATTATATATCAATAAAAGATTTTTTATATATTTTCTGATATCAATTCAATACATTGTTTAAAGTGTAACAAGTTATATTATTTATTCACAGTATGGTCTATTCATGCATTATCTCTATATTCATAGACACAGGGTACACCTGGTTGTACCCCCAATACTAATCTATACATATTTGAAATATTGCTCCCAGAAATGGTGGAGGAAATACTCATGTCACCTGATCTACATATGCATGTTATCACTGTAATATTCTGGACACAAAATGCAAAAGCCACACGTATGATTGTACCAAAGCCTAAAGGTAAACTGAACATGGATTACTAAAAACATCCCTGACCAGGTTGCCTAATGCTCTCAAATGTCAATACTATTGCTGGCTACATATTTGTTTCTTCCTAAGATTATATATTCAACCTCAAAACTGTTGAAAATGTTTAATTTTTTCACTCACTTGATACTTTTGCCTGATTTCCTAATGTCTCTATTGATATCTACTTTCCTACATATTTTCTGCAGTTCAACATTGTGACTGACACTTCACATGTGCTGACATTGACATTCACTCTGTAACGGAAACACTATTGCTAAAGATCTTTGGTCCAAATCCTATACTCGCTCTTCTTCCGAAACATACTGACTATCTTTTTGATCCTATCGACTATCCCTTTTTGAGTAGATGTTCTCTACTACATTCAATCATCCAAGGTACAAGATCCTATGCCATTGTATATCGATTTTTCTGAAACATGTATCTAGAACGTAATTCAAAGCTACGTATCGCAATCAGTTGCCCAATGCATTTCTGAGCTTCAAATCTTACCTAGATTTCTGTTTTCATACTTATATTTTATCTCTATATTCCTATAAATATTGCAGGTTCCCAATACCATTATTCTTCCCGCATAATGATTCCTTACCCAAATCGAACTTGTTATTAACCCTAACCATACACTGTTGCTTCAATCTAAAATTACAAAAGAGCAGGGACAGAGTTCGCCTTACAATACAGGAATGTAGGGTATCTGCCAACTGCTGAGAACCTCAAAGTTCGATGCAGAAATAATCCCTGGAGAAGATGTCAGCAGCTATGAAGGACCTGTGAGAGCAAAAGCCATCTTCAATGGCAAACAATCTAGACAGGAAAAAGGGATGTGTATGCATCAGCCTCTCTCTTTTTAATGTAGAGAAGATTGACCTAACCAGACCTGCATGGAGAGCTGTTCCCAGGTGCCTATTTTGATATACAATTGAAACTAGTCAAATTTTCAAAGGAAGTAGGGGCAGCCTCTATCTAATGGAACCCTTGGAAGCAACGGTTAGGGCAAAGTTGTTGCCAAGGCAGTGACCTCTTTCAGTTCCTGAAGGAAGTGACCTACCTAACTTCCTTGGTGATGGAACATTCGGAAATTTTGATGCAAGAAGCCAGGCACCGAGAGCCAGTCCCAGTCCCTGTCCCAGTGGGCTCACTTGTTTGGATTTACCAAGTACAGATCAGACCTTCTTGGTACCTACTGATGTGAGGATGGCCAAATGTCAGTAGAGCTCTGAAGAGAAGCTTTTCCTGAGATAGCAGGTAGTGGCTAACGGTTGGCTCCTCAAAGCATCACAGAGTTGGCCAAGGAGACAAGATCTGAGAGAGGAGAGGCCATTTTGTGGGGAAGATAGTATGGCCCACCAGTCAGAAGACATTCCGGATAGTTACAGACCTACTTTTGGGAAGGAGGTGCCTTTGTGTGTGGGTGTGAGTTTGCGGTTTTGTCTCATGTTCTGAGAATAGGTAGGAAAGGTGGTTGGTTTGGTTTGGAGTCGACTGTTTCTAGTAAGTCTTTTGACAAGGCGACTTTCTATGTCTGTGTATCCACTGTGTCCGTGGTTTTAGACATTAGAAAAGAGAATGCATCAATGGAGGTGTCCTGTCTAGTAGAAAGCTTCCCAGCATTCATCCTGCTCAATTGATGAATGGACTGTGGTTTGCCTTATGGATCTTAAACACCTACTAACATCCTAAGTTCCTGTTTTCTTCCTGAATTCTGGCCACTCTCCAGAATAGGCTCATGATTTATTGTGCAAGATATGTACCACCTCCAAGCTCTGTGACATGTCCATGTTCTTGATAGCTGAAGGGAATGGGAACATCTCGGAAAACTCAGACATCAGTGTGAGCAGTAAAGTCTCAGTGGAGAAACCCTGCTTTGGTCCATTTGCTTAACTATGGTTCTATTGCCTTGAATGTCAGGAAGGTCTTTGCCTCAGGCCACCCTTTTGTGAAGCCTGAAGAAACAGTTTTCAAATGAAAATGAATGGGCATCTCCTGTGCCTCTTTGCTTAATTGCTTTGAAAAGGATGGTGTCTTAATCAGACACTAGGCCCTGTTTGAGGCTGTGGCTAAGATTCTCAGCTCCTGATAGATGTAAAGAAGATCCCATGTGTGCATCCAAAACCAAAATGGCAAAAAGATCAGTCATTGTAGATGAAGTCTCTTGCCTTCCTCTGATAGGTTCCGGAAATCCATCAAGTGAGAATAGGATTCCTATGGGTCAAATGAGTTATTCAAATCCTGCAGAAGTACTTGGGTTCTCTCATGATGCCAAATCACATAATGAATCTATACCTGACTGTCAGTAGGCCTCAAATTGGAGAAGCAGAGCAGCATTAACAGCAGGCCTATTTGATCACTCCTGGTTCAAAGGAAGGGTGTCCAGGCCACACTGAATTTAGACACATGGGGGGCAAGGGTGCATATTTTGGACATTGTCTTTGGCAGCGCCCCTCATGGAAACCTCCAGCTAGAGTTTATGATGAGTGTCTTTACGGCTGAAGATGAGGGCCATGTGGGAATGTTTTGGTTTTAATTGTGGTCATTTGTGTGGCGGTTGGAAGAGTTGACAGGTTCCACATTGTCTTGAACTCAGGTGTGATTCCTCTTAGAGACTGAGTTCTGGAACTGACCTCAGAGAAGTATTGCCATTAATTGTTTTTGCATTGTAGGAGGCCACACATGAGAGTTGCCTTTGAAACCTGAGATCTAGGCCCAGGATGGCTTTCCTCAGAGAACTGAAAATCTCAGCAAGGATATCGCATAATTTTATTCTGAAAAACTTGGCAGCCATAGTTAAGAGTCAAAAGACACATGGACCTCCCGTTGTAGACCTCCATAGGCCTTGCTTCATGTGACCTTTTGGCCAGTGTTTGGGAAGCCTTGCCTGTTAGAGTTCCTCAGAGCTTTCATTGAAATGAGCTTCCTCCCCATGTAATGGTTCCTTGAAGAATGGAAACCCCAAAGTGCCTCCAACTTTATTCTTGAAAAATGGATAGATAAATACCATGATATTTTTGAAATTCCCAATGACCAAGTGGCACTGGAGAACCATTGGATGTTCTGTTGCAGACAGTGGCTTGATTGTTGTGTTACAGACAGTGCCTTGATTGACTGGGTTTCATGAAAATGGTGCAGAACAGAGATGCCAGTAAGTTGGAGCCTGCTGAGTAGTGGGCCTAGAGCAGTGGTGGGCAGGTGTGTGATAATACAACTGTGGTGTCGCCATGTGGATCTGCCATTGGCTTCCAAATAGCTTGTGACTGACTTGGTACAGCCAGCAGACCATTATATGAAAAGGCATCTTGTTATATGGAGAGGTTTCAGGGCAATGTTCACAATCAAGTTGCTATGGTCAAGGGGGCAAGTTATGTGGGATAGAACCCTGGTTGGTGAATTCTCCTGCACACCCTGACCCAACACACGTGACAGAACTCCCTCCAGCCCTATATCCTAGTTGAACTCCTTGTATTTCATGAAGCAAATACCAACCTCCCATTGCAGCATCAAGAAACACCACAACCTCGCCAGCACTTGTTGTTGTTTGATTTCATAATGGCTGCCAATCTTACTGGAGTGAGAAAAGGGTTCTCTTGTACATTGCTGGTGGGGCTGCAAATTGGTGCGGCCAATTTGGAAAGCAGTATGGAGATTCCTGGGAAAGCTGGGAATGGAACCACCATTTGACCCAGCTATTGCCCTTCTCGGACTATTCCCTGAAGACCTTAAAAGAGTGTATTACAGGGATACTGCCACATCGATGTTCATAGCAGCACAATTTACAATAGCTAGATTGTGGAACCAACCCAGATGCCCTTCAATGGATGAATGGATTAACAAAATGTGGCATCTATACACCATGGAGTATTACGCAGCACTAAAAAATGACAAAATCTTGGAATTTGCAGGGAAATGGATGGCACTAGAGCAGATTATGCTTAGTGAAGCTAGCCAATCCCTAAAAAACAAATACCAAATGTCATCTTTGATATAATGAGAGCAACTAAGAATAAAGCAGGGAGGAAGAGCAGGAAGAAAAGATTAACATTAAACAGAGACAAGAGGTGGGAGGGAAAGGGAGAGAAAAGGGGAATTGCATGGAAACGGAGGGAGACCCTCATTGTTATACTAAATTACATATAAGAGGTTGTAAGTGGAATGGGAAAATAAACAAGGTGAGAAATGAATTACAGTAGAAGGGGTAGAGAGAGAAGATGGGAGGGGAGGGGAGGGGGGATAGTAGAGGATAGGAAAGGTAGCAGAATACAACAGTTACTATTATGGTATTATGTAAAAATGTGGATGTGTAACCCATGTGATTCTGCAATCTGTACTTGGGGCAAAAAAGGGAGTTCATAACTCACTTGAAGCTAATGTATGCTAATGTATGAAATATGATATGTCAAGAGCTTTGTAGGGTTTTGAACAACCAATAAAAAATAAAATTAAAAAAAAAAAAGAAAGAAACACCACAAAAAGGGCAGGATGACCAAATGGCTTCACAGTCCACTCAGGGAGACAATAAGCTTCCAGTGGCCACAGTTTACCAACAAAGAGAGAAATCAACACTGGTACCACATGTTCAATGAAAAATAAGAAACGATGTCCTCCAGGTCACATAGATGCAGATCCAGGTTTGATGGTCTCACCAGAAATGAAGCTAAAGCTCCAGACAGCAAGATATATTTCAAGTGTCCAAACTCAGAGGCAGTTTTACAAGAAGGCTATTGGCCAGCAGAGTTCCATGTTTGTGGAGTGTTTACACAGTCACTTACTTTTGGAAACTCCTCTACCACCTCCAAGGTTGTGAACTCCTGTGCATTTTCCATTCCAGATATGTATTCACAGATTTTCTAACTCTTCTCTTCGAATTGCATCTTACATGGGGTGAAGGTAATGTCAAAGGATTTATCTGGATGAGAGTGGGAAGACTTTTGTGTAGGACATATTTGCATACATATTGGATTCATTTTCCAATTTTCCATTTCAAATACTTTATCTCTGACACTAAACCACACCCTACTAGTCTCTGACTACTAATCCTAATATGAGGCAGAAAAATAACCCAAACATAATAGAAATACAAGCAGTTCAGAGGAGGCATGGTGTATAGTTGGACTTGCCTTTTGCATTTTAAAGGTTAGGGGTTATAAATCTAGACAATTTTTTGTTGCAATAGTTGTCCATGTGGTTTTAAAGATAACAAATATGTGAATTCTTGTCTCTCTTTCTCTGTAGCCTACTCAGCAAATATATTTTTATATACACATAGAGAATCCTACCTGGTACTACACGTACATTCTTGTGAGGTGGCTAACTTGGCAGATACAAATTGAGAGAAAAGATCACTCCTTCTAAATGTCGTTGGAACTGAAAATTCAACCTATGGGTGAGCTTCCTAGTTGAACAAAATTATACACAAATCCATGTTCAGTACAATGAATATTTTTGGATCTGTGGATGATATATATTTCATGGTGAATTTTGATTGGCATATATTGCTATTTTTAATGTCTCTGGGTGTGTATGTGTGTGTGTCTGTGTGTGTATATATATTTATATATATATATATATATATATAATATATATATATATATATATACACTCTCTCCTTCTATTTTTCAAAATATGAAATATGTGTGTCTTATATACACTCCCTAATTTTATTCATGTTCATGAATGTGGATTTATAATCAACTTTTCACAAGATTATTCTCAAAAAATTTCATCCACCTGAAATACATATTTGCTTCCTAGTACTGAAAACTAACTTCAGTGAATGGTGCATACAAATCCTAATATTTCTATAGTAACTGACACAGTTTATCATCAATGCAAATAGATGCCTATGGGACATGATGTGTTTATCGATGTTCATTTTTATTCAACACTGGGACATTACAATTTCTTCAGTTTATGCACATCATAGGATATATATTTCCTCCACAGGTTAGCAAATTTATAGGCATTTGTTTCACTTTCAATCACTTCCTGCTTTAGAACACATGGATTCCTCCATGTTTCTTGACTGATCTTTTCATGAGATTTCTTTCCAAACACATTATTTTCGAATTCCTTTATCACTTTTGAAGCAAAACGGACACACACTGCATGATAAATCATAACTATAATATCACTATTAGATGTATAACTGGTTGGAATGAATGACTTTATATTAATATAAGATTTCTTATATATTTTCAGATATCAATTCAATACATTTTGTAAAGTGGAACCAGTTATATTATCTATTCACAGTATGGTCTATTCATGCATTATCTCTATATTCATAGACACAGGTTACACCTCTTTGTACCCCCAATACTAATTTATACATCTTCAAAATATTGCTCCCAGAAATGGTGGAAGAAATACTCATGTCACCTGATCTACATATGCATGTTATCACAGTAGTATTCTGGACACAAAATGCAAAAGTCACACGTATGACTGTAACAAAGCCTAAACGGAAACTGAACATGGATTACTAAAAACATCCATGTCCAGGTTGCCTAATGCTCTCAAATGATCATCCTGTTGGTGACTACATATTTGTTTCTTCCTAAGATTATATATTCAACCTCAATACCATTGAAAATGTCTAATTTTTTCACTCACTTTGTACTTTGCCTGATTTCCTAATGTCTCTATTGATATCTACTTTCCTACATATTTTCTCCAGTTCAACATTGTGACTGACCCTTCACATGTGCTGACATTGACATTCACTCTCTAACCGAAACCCTATTGCTTATGAACTTTGGTCCAAATCCTATACTCACTCTTCTTCCGAAACATACTGACTTTATTCCTGATCCTATCGACTATCCCTTTTTGAGTAGATGTTCTCTACTACATTCAATCATCCAAGGTACAAGATCCTATGCCATTGTATATCGATTTTTCTGAAACATGTATCTAGAACGTAATTCAAAGCTACGTATCGCAATCAGTTGCCCAATGCATTTCTGAGCTTCAAATCTTACCTAGATTTCTGTTTTCATACTTATATTTCATCTCTATATTCCTATAAATATTGCAGGTTCCCAATACCATTATTCATCCCGCATAATGATTCCTTGCCCAAATCGAACCTGTTATTAACCCTAACCATACACTGTTGCTTCAATCTAAAATTACAAAAGAGCAGGGACAGAGTTCGCCTTACAATACAGGAATGTAGGGTATCTTCCAACTGCTGAGAACCTCAAAGTTCGATGCAGAAATGATCCCTGGAGAAGATGTAGGCAGCTATGAAGGATCTGAGAGAGCAAAATCCATCTTCATGGAAAACAACCTGAACAGGACGAAGGGATGTGTATGCATCAGCCTTTCTCTTCTTAATGTAGAGAAGATGGACCTAAGCAGGCCTGCGTGGAGAGCTGTTCCCAGGTGCCTATTTTGATATACCATTGTAACAAGTCAAATTGTCACACAAAGTAGGAGCAGCCTCCATCTCATGGAACCCTTGGAAGCAACGGTTAGGACAAAGTTGTTGCCAAGGCAGTGACCTCATTCAGTTCCTGAAGGAAGTGTCCTAGCTAACTTCCTTGGTGATGGAACTCTCTGAAATTGTGATGCAAGAAGCCAGGCACCGAGAGCCAGTCCCAGTCCCAGTCCCAGTGGGCTCACTTGTTTGTATTTACCAAGTACAGATTCAGACCTTCTTGGTACCTACTGATTTGAGGATGGCCAAATGCCAATTGAGCTCTGAAGAGAGGCCTTTCCTGAGATAGCAGGTAGTGGCTAACTGCAGGCTCCTCAAAGCATCACAGAGTTGGCCAAGGAGACAAAATCTGAGAGAGGAAAGGCCATTTCGAGAGGAACATAGTATGGCCCACCAGTCAGAGGACACTCCAGATAGTCACAGATCCACTTTTGGGAATGAGGTGACTTTATGTGTGTGGGTGTGAGTTTGTGGTTTTGTCTCATATTCTGCGAATAGGTAATAAAGGTGGTTCGTTTGCTTTGGAGTCTACTGTTGATAGTAACTCTTTTGACAAGGCGAGTGTTTCTATGTCTGTGTATCCACTGTGTCCGTGGTTTTAGACATTAGAAAAGAGAATGCATCAATGGAGGTGTCCTGTCTAGTAGAAAGCTTCCCAGCATTCATCGTTCATAAGTGATGAATAGACTGTGGCTTGTCTTATGGATAGGAAACAACTACTAACTTCCTAAGTTCCGGTTTTCTTCCTGAACTCTGGCCACTCTCCAGAATGAGCTCATGATTTATTGTCCAAGATATGTATAACCTCCATGCTCTGTGACATGGCCATGTTCTTGATAGCTGAAGGGAATGGGAACATCTCAGATATTAGTGTGACCAGTAAAGTCTCATTGGAGAAACCCTGCTTTGGGCCATTTGCTTACCTATGGTTCTGTTGCCTTGAATGTCAGGAAGGTCTTTGTTTCAGGCCACCCCTTTTTGAAGCCTGAAGAAACAGTTTTCAAATGGAAATGAATGGGCATCACCTGTGGCTCATTGCTTAATTTCTTTGGAAAGGGATGTGTCTTAATCAGACACTAGGCCCTGGTTGAGGCTGTGGCTAAGATTCTCAGCTCCTGATAAATCTAAAGAAGATCCCATGTGTGCATCCAAAACCAAAATGGCAAAAGGATCAGTCATTGTGGATGAAGTCTCTTGCCTTTCTCTGTTAGGTTCCTGACGTCCATCAAGTGAGAATAGGATTCCTATAGGTCAAATGAGTTATTCAAAGTCCTGCATAAGTGCTTGGTTTCTCTCATGATGCCAAATCACATAAGCAATCTATACCTGACAGTCAGTAGGCCTCAAATTGGAGAAGCAGAGCAGTATTAACGGCACGCCTATTTGATCACTCTTGGTTCACAGAAAGGGTTTCCAGACCACCCTAAATTTAGACAAATGAGGGGCAATGGTGGATATTTTGGACACTGTCTTGGGCTGCATCCCTCATGGAAACCTCCAGCCAGAGTTTATGATGAGTGCCTATATGGATGAAGATGAGGGCCATGTGGGAATGTTTTGGTTTTAATTGTGGTCATTTGTGTGGCGTTTGGAAGAGATGACAGGGTCCACATGGGCTTGAACTCTGGTGTGATTCTCCTTGGAGACTGAGTTCTGGAACTGACCTCAGAGAAGTATTGCCATTAATTGTGTTGGCATTGTAGGAGGCCACACATGAGAGTTGCCCTTGAAACCTGAGATCTAGGCCCAGGATGGCTTTCCACAGAGAGCTGAAAATCTCAGCAAGGATATCACATGATTTTATTCTGAAAAACTTGGCAGCCATAGTTAGAGTCAAAAGACACATGGACCTCACGTTGTAGACCTCAATGGGCCTGGCTTCATGTGACCTTTTGGCCAGTGTTTGGGAAGCCTTGCCTGTTAGAGTTCCTCAGAGCTTTCATTGAAATGAGCTTCCTCTCCATGTAATGGTTCCTGGATGAATGGAAACCCCAAAGTGCCTCCAACTTCATTCTTGAAAAATGGAAAGAAAAACACCATGAAATTTTTGAAATTCCCAATGACCAGATGGCACTGGAGAACCATTGGATGTCCTGTTGCTGATCATGAGTGTAACAGACAGTGCCTTGATTGATTGGGTTTCATGAAAATGGTGTAGAACAGAGATGCCAGTAAGTTGGAGCCTGCTGAGTAGTGGGCCTAGAGCAGTGGTAGGCAGGTGTGTGATAATACATATGTGATGTGGCCATGTGGATCTGCCATTGGCGTCCAAATGGCTTGTGACTGACTTGATGCAGCCAGGAGACCATTATATGAAAAGGCATCTTGTTATATGCAGAGTTTTCAGGGCAATGTTCAGAATTAGGTTGCTATGGTCAAGGCGGCAAGCAATGTGGAATAGAAGCCCAGTTGGTGCATTCTCCTGCAGAGCCTGACCCACCACATGTTACAAGACTCCCTCATGCACTGTGTCCCAGTTGAACTCCTTGTATGTCATGAATCAAATACCAAACTCCCAGTGCAGCAGCAAAAAAACACCACGAAAAGTGGAGGATGACCAAATGGCTTCAAAGTCCACACGGGGTGTCACTTTGCCCGAAGAGGCCACAGTTTACCTACAAAGAGACTTCAGCACTGCTGCCTCATGTTCATTGGAAAATAAGAAACCATGTCCTCCAGGTCACATAGATACTGACCCAGGTTTGATGGTCTCACTTCAAATTAAGCTAAAGCTCCTGACAACAACATATATTTCAAATGCCCAAACTCAGAGGCAGTTTCTCAAGAAGTCTTTAGGCCAGCATAGCTCCATGATTGTGGAGTGTTTACACTGTCCCTTACTTTTGGAAACTCCTCTACCACCTCCAAGGTTGTGAACTCCTGAGCATTTTCCATTCCACATATGTATTCACAGATTTTCTAACTCTTCTTTTCTAATTGTGTTTTACCTGGGGCGAAGATAATTTCAAGGCATTTTTCTGGATGAGAGTGGGAATATTTTTTGTGGCACATATTTGCATACACATTGGATTTATTTTCCTATTTTCCATTTGAAATACTGAATCCGTGACACTAACCCATACCCTACTTGTCTCTGACTACTAATCCTAATAAGATGGAGAAAAATAACCCAAACAGAATATAAATACAAGCAGTTCAGAGGAGGCATGGTGTATAGTTGGACATGGCTTTTGCATGACAAAATGTAGGTGCTATAAATCTAGTCGATTTAAATTGAAATAGTTCTCCATGTATTTTTAAATTTAACAAATATGTGAATTCCTCTCTCCCATTTTATGTAACCTATTGAGCACATCTATTTTTATATGCACATATAGAATACTACCTGGTATCACACATACGTTCTTGTGAGGTGTCTGACTTGACAGATACAAATGATGAGAAGTGATCACTCCACCTAAACGCTATGGGATTTGAAAATTCATCCTATGTGTGAGCCTCCTAGTTGAACAATATTATACATAAATCCATGTTCAGTAAATTGAATATTTTTCTATCTGTGTAAGATATATATATCACGGTGAATTTCGATTGGCATATATATTGCTACTTTTTAATGTCTCTCTCTCTCTCTGTGTGTATATATACACACTCCAGATTTTTTTAAAATATAAAATATATATGCCTTATTATACACTCCCTAAATTTTTTCATATTCATGTATGTGGATTTATAGTCAACATTTCAAAAGGTTATTCTCTGAAATATTCATCCACCTGAAATACATATTTGCTTCCTAGTAATGAAAACTAACTTCAGTGAATGGTGCATACATATCCTAATATTTCTACAATAATTGACCCAGTTTCTCATTAATACAAGTAGATTCATATGGGACATGATGTGTATTTTCATGTTCATTCTTATTCGCCACTGGTACATTACTATTTCTTCAGGTAATGCACATAATAGAGTATATATTTCATCCACAAGTTAGCAAAATTATGGGTATGTGTTTCACTTTCAATAATTTTCTGTTTCAGAACACATGTATTCCTCCATGTTTCTTGACTGGTCTTTTCATGAGACTTCTTACCAAACCCATTATTTTCGATTTCCATAATCCCTTTTGAAGCAAAACTCACACACCGTTCATGATAAACCATAACCCTAATATTACCATTAGATGTATAACTGGATGGAATGAATGATTGTATATCAATATAAGATTTCTTATATATTTTCAGATATCAAATCAATCCATTATTTAAAGTGGAACCAGTTATATTATTTATTCACAGTATAGTCTATTCATGCTTGTCTCTATATTCATAGACACAGGGTACACCTCATTGTAAACTCAATACTAATTTATACGTATTCAAATTATGGCTCCCAGAAATGGTGGAAGAAATATTCATGTCACCTGATCTACATATACAATTTAACCCAGTAATATTCTGGACACAAAAAGAAAAGGTCACACTTATGTTTCTACCAAAGCCTAAATGTAAAGTTAACATGGATTACTAAAAACATCCATGTCCAGGTTGCCTAATGCTCTCAAAAGTCAATCCTATTTGTGACAATATATTCGTTTCTTCCTAAGATAATATATCCAAAATCAACCCTGTTGAAAATGCCTAATTCTATCACACACTTTATACTTTGCCTGATTTCGTAATGTCTCTATTGATATCTGCTTTCCTACATAATTTCCCCAGTTCATCATTGTGATGGTTCATATGTGTTCACATTTACATTCACTCTCTAACCAAAACCCTATTGCTAAAAAACTTTTGTTCCAAATCCTATACTCACTCTCCTTCCTAAACATACCGACTATCTTCCTAATCCTACCGACTATCCCTTTTTGACTGGATGTTCTCTTCTACATTCAATCATCCAAGTAATGTTCAGGTGAGCGTCGGAGGAAGAGACCACCAAGAGACTGTCTCATGGAACAGCAAAGGGTTTATTGGGGGTCCAGCATGCTGGGGCTCAGAGCTCCCTTGAATCGAGCAGAGAGCCCTGAGGACATCTTAAGCAGAGCTTATGTGTTTTCCTTGTAGAGGGCAGGGAGGGAAGTTTATTGATGGGTCAGGGCGAGTGGGCAGTTTGCATGCAACCGGGAGAGGGAGTACATTATATATTTTGGAAGTTGGAGACAGCACATTCTGGGAACAAGATTAGCAAACAGTTCTCAAGATTTCAACAGTGTTTTGTTAAGCATACAGAAAAAGAGGAAGTGACAAGTACCATTTTATTAACCTTTCATTCCCCACGTCTTCTTCTGGCTACTTTTAATGATAAAAGTGATCATTGGAGTGGTGTCACATTCTATGTCTGCTAGTGGGGTATTACCATAAGTTTAACTTGTCTAATTTGAGGTTGGAGAAATGAAAATACATGGTTGAGCAAACAGGGTTTTATAGTTAGCAAGAATGTGAGTATTATTATTGGACTGGCCAAGGTTGATAAACGTATAGTTAACCAGGGGGACTGTGTGAACCAAGACTCAAACCACCCTTTTTGGGCCTCTCTCTTTCGTTGACACTCTTCAAGGCATCCTTTTATTTTACTCATAAATTTTTTACAACTCCAGTATTGTTGCCATAAAAATAACATTCTTCCCTCAATGCAGCACAAAGGCACCATTCTCTCATGAAGAGGAGGTCCAACCCTCGATTGTTGTATGAAACAACATCAGAGAGAGAGAGGTTAAAGATTCCCACAAAGCTGTGATGGAGGTTTCTAATATCTTTAAGTTTTGGTCTATTGCTGCTTCTAATTGGGTATTTTGCTTTGTACCATGGACCAAGGCAGTGGTTCCTGTGACCTCCCCTGCAGCAACTCGTATTCCTAATAGGATGGCTGAAGTGAGGGATATATGTTCCCTGTGGAACCGGGTTGTATGCCCCCCTGTTTGATCTTCAAATGAACCTGCATCATGATAGAGCACTCTGGGTAACCTCTGCTCCATTACACATTTAATCACCACTGTTGACCATTTAATGAAAACATAAAAATGTTTAAGTATATAGAATTATACTCTTGTAGGAACAGTCAAGACAAGGCACCTAAGATAGCACCAAAGCTAGGGAAACAGTCCTATTTGGTTGCAAACGGATTCAGAGGGCATTGCTTCTGTTGTAATCAATTAATCCCATGAACCCCAAGTTTAGGAAGTTTCAGAATTTTGTACCCAACATGTAAGGGAATGTGCTCAGAAGTTCACAGTCAGCAGAAATTCACAAAAAGCAGTTTTTTTATGTTTTTTTCCTCTGTTCTGAGCAAATTAACTTTTCAAGGACACCTGGGAGGGGGAGAGATATTTCATCCCTTTCTTTTTTCCGCTTGCCAGCTGTTACCATGGAGCCAGTTGGTAACTTCTTTATCATAGAAATGTAGCCATCTCTTTGAAGCCCCAGCTCAAAGTCAGAGGCCTTGTTCAAATATTTTGTGAAAAACTAGTAAGGGGGTGTCTAGCTTACAAGTACTGATTGTTTTAGCCAGTGGCCAAGTAGAACAGGGCCACATGAAAACAGGAAGTTTGTCTACACTGAACTCTTTGATAGGGACTCTTTTGCTGAACGTCCTAAAGTCAGCCATGGTGAAGACATCTGGAGAAGATCAGTTAAGACTTTTCTGTGGGTGTGGAACAGAGGGGAAAGAGAGGGAAGGCGGGACTTAGAGCAGTTCCGAGGATCTGAGAATGAGTACGGAGAGATGTAAAAGAATAATGGGAAAGGGGTTTGGGATTTTCTAGCAACAAAAACTTGAGCAGTAGAACATGTAGAAAAGAGGGGAAGATGGGAGTGTGTATCCAAAAAGCCTGTGAGGGACTTTAAATTCTTAGTAACCTGTTTTCAGTGATGACAAAGCAACTTTAAAGACCATTTTTATTACATCTTGGATAGGGGTCTTCTCAGCTATTTTGAGCTTTAGGTTAGCTGGTAAAAGGACCTGGTGAAACCCCGTATGGGTGCTGACAGGAGAAGAGAGGAGTGAGTGGGTAGAGTGGTAACTAAGTACCTGCTACCTCAGCAAGGGGGCAATGGTCTGAGAACCGGTGGATGTTTGGGTTGTTGATCTAGTAACGGGATGGGAGAAATCAGGTTGTTGAGGTGGGAGTGACAGCAGAGAGACTAGAGCAGAAGGCTGAGGGTGAGGATCTATTGGAGAAGCATAGTTCAGGATGTGAGCGAAGGACGGAAAAGGCCTCCACATAGGGGAATCTCTTTTCACGCCTTTGAGCCCTTCCCAAAGTTAAAAAGGTTCCACAGAATTTGAGGATCTAGAGACCCCTCTGGGTGCCATCGATTTAGGTTATCTTATTGGTAATACGGCCAATGCTGTGTACTGAATTTGATTAGGAGTTTGGGTTCCATCGTGCAGCCCCTGTATGCTCACATCCCCTTGATTACAGAAGAAGTCGGCTTTTCCCACACACAGCCATGGCTGTTTGTGGCTTTGATAGTTCACCGGGCAAACATAGTAATCTAGGCTAGCCGACCTGCATCTGGCTCACGTGTCCCTACATCCATAATGTTTGTTTCCATTACATATGATACGTAAGGGATTTAATGGAATTTTAGTGGGATCCTCTTCTTCAGGGATATCTGAATAGGAAAGACATATAGCCAGCTGACAAATGTCTGGGTGGAGAGATGGCCACCAGGTCCCTAAGGGGGCTGTATGCAAGATTGATTAAACTTCTTGTCCAGTAGGATTTGTGATCAGCCATCGCTGCTGAAAGGGGTGATGAGGGTTAGAAATACTGGTGGTCAAGGGGAGAGTCTATAGCCTTATCCACACGGCGAATGTGCAATTTGAAAGGGTTACCAGTCTTTTCCAGTTTCCAGCCAATTCCAGTTTCCAGTCAATGTCTGGACAGGGCGCAGGCTTGAGATGAGAGGCATGCATCCAGGAAGTGATTCCATCTACCTTTACCACTGTAGGTGTTATAAGTAGCACCTGGAATGGTCCTTTCCAGCGGGGTTCCAGCGATGTCACCTGATGTCGTCTTACGAAGACAAAGTCTCTTACTTGATATCGATGTGGAGTCCCCTCGTCCCCAGTTTGGTAGGCAGTGGCCAGCTGTTTTCACAGGTGTCACTGAATTCTTTCAAGAGCTTTAAGTCTGTCAAGCAAGCTGGTGTGGAAGGGATTGTAAGGTCTTAGAGTTGGTGTTAGGTCCCTTACTGGAGGAGGGGCACCATAGAGAATTTCATAGGGGGTGAGGTTACACTAAAATCAGAGTGAGTATTTTCTTCATTTAACAGTGCATAAGGCAGGAGCATAGTACAATCTTTTATTCCGGTCTCTAAGCTTAATTTTTTTAAGGTCTGTTTAATGGTTTGGTTCATTCTTTCTACCTGTCCTAAACTCTGGGGTCTATAAGCACAATGTAACTTCCAATTAATCCCCAGGGTCCTGGCTAACCCCTGACTTACCTGGGCCATGAACGCCGGTCCATTATCAGACCCTATTAACTTAGGCAGGCTGTATCTTGGAAAAATATCTTCTAGGATATTCTTGACCAAAATTTGCGCTATTTCTTTTCTTTTTTTTTCTTTTTTTTGTGGGGAAGGCTTAAATGCATCCTGAAAATGTATCTACAAAGACTAGGAGATATTTAAGTCCATACCTTGCTGGCTTTATTTCAGTAATGTCCACTTCCCAGTATTGTCCTGGTTTGGTTCCTCGTATGTGCTTTCATACAGGAAGCTTGGAAGGGTAAGCATTTACCAATTGATGAACCCAACAGGCTTTTGTTACCCATTCAGTTATTTTCTTCACTGTGAGTCTGTTAGTGGAAAACTCTGTTCTTGATCCTTCAGGAATGCCTGCAGTTTCTTTGAACCAAGGTGAGTGAGTTGATGTACATTTTCTACTGACATAGTTAGAGCCGTGGCTCTTGGAGTTTTTACTGAAAGATTTAGAAATTCCACTTAAGGGCCTTCAGGGTTAAAATTTATTTTGGCCCAGAGCTTGGTTAGCAGATCTGGGCCGATCAATGGGGCCAGGCATTCTGGGACTACTAGGAAGGAGTGATGGATTTTTCCTTTTCCCAGGTCCATGGTCCTCTTAGTTGTCCAAGCCCGATATTTACTGCCATTAGCCCCTTGAAATAGAGATTTTTTATTTGATAGAGGGCCCAATGTGGCCTTATGGGCTCAGTATATTGCCCCTGTATCCACTTCAAAGTTTACTGGGGTCCCCTCCACTTCAAAAGTTACTCTGAGCTCGGGGAGGGGATCTGAGCCCCGACTTTCTTAGTCATCCTCCAGAGTCAGAATGGCTGGCTGGCGTGGCTGTTGCTTTCTATGTCAATTTTGGCCCAGTGTCCTTTTTGTTTGAGTAGGCACATTGATCTGAGGCCAAGGGTGGCCTCTGTCGTGGGCCAATGTATACCTTCTTGTCTCCCTGTTTCTTAATTTTTGGCCTATTTGTTGTTGTGACCTGGACCTTAGTCAACGCCTTACTCTGCCTTTTGTTTCTTTTATCCTCCATTTGCTCCCTTCTCTTCCTCAGTTTCTCTCTTATAGTATACCTTCTCAGCTTCTCTGACTAAATCTCTCAAAGTCATATCTTGTAATCAATCTAAGCTTTGTAACTTTGTTTTAATATCCAGGGCAGTTTGCCCAATAAGGCCATCGTGACAGATGCCTTTTGATTCTCTGCCTGACGATAAAAAGGATTATAGCTCCTATATGCCTCCATAATTCTCTCTAGAAACATAGAGGGAGATTCATCAGGCCCCTGATAATCTCTCTTACCTTGGCCAAATTAGTTGGTCACTAGCGGCTGCTCGGAGACCCACTATTAGAGCCCGGCGATAAGTGGACAGATGCTCCCTACCTTCAAAGGTGTTGGGGTCCCAGTTGGGTCGGTTCAAGGGAAAGCCGGCTTTGATTATGTTGGTAAGTTGTGTCGGATGCAAACCTGGTCCAAGGATTTTTTTTTAGCTTCCTGGAGAATTCCCTTTTTTTCCTCTGTCATGAAGAAAGTCCCTAGCAGTTGTTGGCTGTCATCCGAAGTAGGCTGGTGTGAAAACATCAATGACTCAACCACACCTGAGAGCCGGGTGGGGTCCTCGGTAAAAGGGGGATTGCTATTTTTTAAGTTACATAGGTCTGAAGAGAAGAACGGCCAATACTGGTAGGCTTGAATTTTCCCCCAATGGCCATTGTCAATCATTGGTCCATAGGGTCGAAGGGGAGGCATCCCAAGAGTTCCAGGGTTTTCAATCATTCACCGCCAGCGAGTTCCTTTAGCAGGGCCAGCTTCCTCCATGGGAGGAGGTGCTGTGTGTGCTGCAGGGGAATTACCTGGAGGGCGCTGGGCCGGCTTAGCTTCCTTCAATGGAGGAGAGGCTCAGTCAGCAGCAGGGGTATCACTTAGAGGGTGTTGGGGGTTAGAGGATGAGGGCAGGGGATAAGGAGGGGGAGGAGAGTCCAGTAGACTCAAATCTGGTGACACAGGGAAAACAGAGTGTGGAGGAGGAGGAGGAGCAGAGTGTTTGTGAGTTCCTGGGGGAAGAAGTCATTGCGGGGGCAGGGGCAAGGAAAGGCTTGACCCATTGAGGAGGAAATTTGCAGAGGTCCTGCTGAATTAAAATATATGGCTGTTGATCCAGATGACTATCTG